>NW_020799095.1:79082148-79174176 GCF_003259725.1 Athene cunicularia | reverse complement strand
GAGCCCGTACGGGCGGGCCCACCCAGCCCGGCCGGTTTCGAGGTGCGTGGAGGCGGGGGTGTGTGTCCGTTCGTCCCGGGGAGGAGGGACGAAGGCCGCTGGGAAGCCCCAGACCACAGCCCCGAGGGCTCCCCTCCCCCGGCCTGGTGAGGGGGGTTGACCTGCTGAAGCCGTGCCGATGGGGTCCCCGGAGCTGAGGGGTCCCCGGAGCTGAGGGGGCCCGGGCTTCTTGCCGGCTGGACGTTATCGGCCTGTGCCTGCCCCGCTGCGGCGGAACGCTCAGCCTTGCCTGGCCAGCTGGCGTGCTGCCCTTCAGCTCTTCTTGCCTACGGGCGAGCAGGCTTCCCCCTTGTTCGGAATGGGTGTGTATGCTCATGGATGAGTGTCGTGACATCCAGCACGTGGCTTGTTCAGGTAGTTACTCGCCCCTTTGTTTGCTGAGGCTGGAACTTGCATGCCAGAAATTTATTTGCTCTCAGCGCTTTGATAAACCCGCAACTTTAGATACTTGTTTGCAAGTACGGTGTCCGCAACATCTGGGGGTAGTTTTGGCCGTTGAAGAACGGCTGACTGCCCATGTACGCATTTGGCTATCTCTTGGGGAGAAACAGTAAGACTACGAGGACAACTAATAGGAATTAGATTATGATATGATATTAGAAGATACTTAAGAAAAGTCAACCTGAAATTTTAAACTAGCTGTCGTTCACTTATTGCGGCCTTCTCTCAATGCTGTGAAGATGATTACCTAATCTTTAGGAAGTGGTGGCAAACTTGAGCTTTTATTTCTCGATGCAAATACTTCATGGAAACAGATGCCTGCTACTAAATGTTTTCTGAATTTAGCTTCTATGTTTCATAATGTGGTTTTGATTGAACAGTTAGAAAAAAGTTATGTTCACAGTAACATTTAGTGTGTTGTGTAGAGAAACGAAATGAAAGGCTGTGGCCTTCTGTCGCCTGTTCAGATGGATTACGGTGGGAATTTGCACCTTATTTGGTAGGCGCAAGTTCACAGTTACTTTTCAAAGAAAGTGTTAGTTGGCTTCCCATGAAAAGGCATTGAATTTGCAGGTAAAAGATATTTTGACTTTTCTAAACTGCAAAGTTGGGCTGAAGTCTGAAAAAATCCAAAGCTAAATAACTTATCTTGCTGCTCATTATGTGTGTAACCCATAACTGTGCTCTGTTGCCTAATGCTGACGCAAGACTTTTTGAAAGTAAATAAAGGGAACCCCCCCACACCCCAGATTTCATCAGCTCTATCTCCCCAGTCTTGCATGTACATTACACCTGTACCTTGATCGGCACTCATACATCCTCTGTAGCCCATTCAGAAGAAGATTGGAAGTTGACGTGTACTCTGTTGGAAGGGGTGCAGACTATATGGACCTCCACTTTAACAGATTTTAATTATTATCTGGCCAGAACATCCTGGTACATACTGAAGCTAAGAAAAATTAGAATTTGATTTATTTAGGTCCTGTCACATATTAGACCTGTGTCCCTCATGGACACGTAAAATCAAAAATACTGTGTGTTCAGAGCTTCCTGCAAACCCTGTTGAGGCAGTGGTATATTTCTTGTCATTCTGCTTTGCTTGCGTCTCTTCTGAAATTATGAATTCTTGACATTACCAGAAATATCTCTGCACATGATATATTGCAGAGAAAGACGTTGTTGAACACACATCGTAAACACGAGCATATCTTTTCAAGTCTAGCAAAATGCTCCTTCCTAGCCAAATGTCATCTTTCCTATTTAAGTAAAAATCACTGAAGGAATTTAAATTCTACTTTCTAAATCTGAGAAACAAGCTCCCGTGTGTTTAAAGCAATGCTTCTTTCTCATTTCTCAAATGTAAAATGGGGACATTTTAGTACGTTCTGAGTGGAATAAATAGTTTTGAACATTTGCTATGAATCTGTAAATATTTTCTTAATCTGAAAGTTTACTACATTCAGGCTTATTCGTTCCACTTTTTTACCTTCCCTCAGAGACTTTGTGTATAGTTTTATTTATTAGTTGAATTGTTTCATTTTTATTACCATCATTGTAATAAATGTCATCATTCTGACAGTGATTTATAATCTGTCCTTGTCTGCACTGTGCCCCGTATTCTGTCAAACAGAGTGAAGACACTGGTGATTTCATTTAACAAAGCCAATTTTTGTTTGGCCATCTGTTACCATTCTTTGCAGTCTACTTCCCTCCCCAGGAGACCTCTGGTTAGAAGCAAACTATTTTTTTTGTTGTTTTCTTTTCTTTCTTTGAACAAGGAAGAAAAGCGAACCTCAGTCTAAATAGCTTTACACGACAAAGCTGGTTTCTTTTTGAGAATGGTAAAGTGTCCAGCCTGGCTAAGTAGCTTACAAGACCTACTGGGCTATTTCTTTCAATTAAAATAATGTATGTTCTCATGCATATGTATTTAGGAAAGGGGGAAAGCAATCAGAGGATATAGCTGTGAAATGCATTTTATAACAGCGGGTATTTTATGTATGTTTCAGTGTCAGTGATGGAAACCCCCACCCACAGCAACGTGCACCTGAGCGACTGGCAGAAAAGTTACTTTGCTATTACCTCTGGCACCTGCACACCCGGACAGAAGGCAGATGAATACCGTGCCAAAATCCTGCGTATTCAGTATGCATGGGCAAACTCGGAGATCTCTCAGGTCTGTGCTGCCAACCTGTTTAAAAAATACGCAGAGAAATACTCTGCAATTATTGACTCTGACAACATAGAGACTGGCTTGAATAACTACGCTGAAAACATTTTGACTTTGGCAAAGTGTCAGCAAAATGACAGTGACAAGTGGCAATCTGCCTTGACAACAGATAATGTACTTGATTTAAAGTGTGTGCAGGAGAGGATGCAGGCTGGCAGAAATTTCCAGAGCTCTCAGATGGCACCAACAGCTGCCTGTGTACTAGCTGATAAAGGGGTCAGTGCTTCTGCTGCTCCAGGTCTTCCTAAACTCAGTATCCTCAGCAGTGCTGAAGAGACTGAGCTCTGTGCTGGCTCAGCAAAATGTGCAAGTCGGGGACCAGATCTCCTTGAGCATCCATCATCCTCAAAGTCTCTTCAAAGCAGCGTGCCTCCTATGACCAAAACTCTGGATATACTTCCTGCTTCTTTGGCCTCCTTAAACGAACAGGGTCATACAGGTTTCCAGGCAACTCCACTATTTGGAAGTAAAGAAGCAACAAGTAGTAGTTCTCTGAAAGTGTCAGGTAACTGTCATGATGGACAACATTTGCCTGCTTCCAATCAATCCGCTGTACCTGCATGGTCCACAAGTTCTGGAAAAAGAAAAGTGTTTTATGGTCAGGCTGACGAAGGCAGCACAGTGATTCCTAGCCTTGCTGCATGCCAGGCTTCTACTAGTACAGAAACCAGTAGATCTTCAGGGTATAGAAACAGAAATGAAGAGAGCAGCATTCCTGGTTTTAGAACTGCAAAAGAACAGCTGTGGGTGGATCAGCAAAAGAAATCTCAAAACCCGCCCCAGCGTGCACCAGTGTCCTCACATGGAGGTGTAAAAAAATCGCTAGGTGCAGGCAGATCTCGGGGTCCGTTTGGCAAGTTTGTTCCTCCAGTTCCAAAACAAGACGGAAATGAAAATGGGGGAGCACAGTGTAAACCTCATGCAAGAGGACCGACAGATCCATTGCTGCCGGTAGATGAACGACTGAAGAACATAGAACCAAAAATGGTTGAACTCATCATGCATGAGATCATGGACCATGGACCTCCTGTCAACTGGGATGACATTGCTGGGGTTGAGTTTGCTAAAGCTACTATAAAAGAAATAGTTGTCTGGCCTATGCTGAGGCCAGACATCTTCACTGGGTTGCGTGGTCCTCCTAAAGGAATTCTTCTCTTTGGCCCCCCTGGGACTGGTAAGACTCTTATAGGCAAGTGCATCGCCTGCCAGTCTGGAGCCACATTTTTTAGCATCAGCGCCTCTTCTCTAACTTCTAAATGGGTCGGTGAGGGGGAAAAGATGGTCCGTGCGCTGTTCGCTGTGGCACGGTGTCAACAGCCAGCAGTGATCTTCATTGATGAAATTGATTCCCTGTTGTCTCAGCGTGGAGATGGGGAACATGAGTCGTCGAGAAGAATCAAAACTGAATTTCTGGTCCAGTTAGATGGGGCAACAACCTCCTCTGAAGATCGTATTCTGGTGGTTGGAGCAACAAATCGACCCCAAGAGATCGATGAAGCTGCGCGAAGGAGACTAGTGAAGAGGCTGTACATTCCTCTGCCAGAAGCCTCAGCTAGGAAGCAGATTGTTACCCGCCTCATGTCAAAGGAGCACTGCTCTCTAAATGAAGAGGAAATCGAGCTCATAGTTAAGAAATCAAACGGGTTTTCTGGGGCAGACATGACCCAGCTCTGCCGAGAAGCTTCCCTGGGCCCTATCCGCAGTCTTCAGTCCACAGACATTGCAACCATCATGCCAGAGCAGGTCCGGCCTATTGCTTTCCTGGACTTCGAAAGCGCCTTCAGGACCGTGCGGCCCAGCGTCTCCTCAAAGGACCTGGAGCTGTATGAAACCTGGAACCAGACGTTTGGCTGTGGCAGATAACTGCACCCTAACTGTTTCGCAGACATGTCTCTAGCTCTGTCACGTAGTAAACCCACGATAATTTAGAGTGTCTGCACTTCTTTTTGTTTCTGTCTTTGAAAAAAGTCTTCTTAACGTTATGCAGGCAGATGTTTGGGCCCTGGCCTGAGGTTTCGCCAACTGTGAAGAGCATGAGAAACTGCAAGTCATGATATGAGAAACTGCCGAACACAAGTAACAGAGCGAGAAGTTGACAAAATTCAGATAGCTGCTGTGGAAGATGGATGAATTTCGGTGATGTTTGAAGGGAAGATGGTCAAACCTTGCATAAAATTGAAGGGACTGTTGGGGGCAATCTTGCATGGCTCACTGTGCTGTATCAGTAATATTGTGCAAGGTGGGTGGACCCAGGTAATGTTACCAGAAATACCAATTTTGGGCAGGGATGTAGCAAAACTGGGATTGGTGGGGAAAAGTAGTCAGGGGCACATTGTTTGGGAGAGGGAGCAGAGGGCCCAAAGGGTCAGGGTAGATGTGGGAAGAACATACATGGAAAAATCAAAGGGGGATAAAGGGATGGTCTTATGTAAGCAGTGCTCTTGTCTGACGGAGCCCTGTGCCTCATCACTGCAGTCTGTCCCAGTTTCTTATTAAATATTTTTTCTCATGATTTTCTGCTTGACTTTACTTTCTGTGCTGCATCTGCGCATGTGGATGTGTGTTCTCCGGAGGTCTGGGCACTTGCCACGGTGGAAGAGGCCATGGCTTGCAGGGGCTACAGGGTCTGCAGATAGGCCGCGCGCTGGCCGGTGCCTTTACACAAAGGTGCTGTGAGTATCCTGGCGTGCATGGGAACCTCGCTAATGCACCTCCCCAGCAGACTTCGAGCTGGTGAGTAGGAGGATGCCAGCAGTGGGAAAGAGCACAGGTAGAAGCCAGCGGCAGGGCTTGGGGTCTGGGCACGTGTATTAGCTGAACATAAATCCCACGGCGGTGCCTGAAGGCTCTGTGCGTGCGGTTTCCTGGCACAGCTGGAGAGTGTGGGTGACAGCAGGTCTTGTTGGTGAGCTGGAGATGGAGGCCTTGGTGGGTCTCTTGGATTTACAAGAGTGCCCTAGCTGTGTATGTGCATGCTGGTAGAGGCACTGCTCGCTCTGTGGCCTTGTCTGTGTCGAGGTGTACCCCCTGGTTTGGATTAGGGGCTCGGCTTCACTCCTGGCTGGAGCCAGAAGCAAAACCAGCAGCAGCTGCAATCGTCAAACCAAGATGGGAGAAGCCTTAGGCTGAGAGTGCTCCCCATCGGGCTCTGGTGGCCAGGAAGGAGAAATGCCATGTCCCAGCAGTCACCTGGGTTCCACTGCTCCTTAAAGAATCCTCACGCAACAGTGGTAAAATTCTGAGCTAGCTTGTATTTGGTGCTCTTACCTAAGGTCTGAACAAAATGCACAGCTTTTTGTTCACATAACCTGTCCTCACCCACTGGCCGGACAGAGCTGCCCCTGAATGGAAAATAAATTAAAAGCTTTCCTTTGGATTTTTTGGTTGGTGTGGCTGAGCTGGCTGCTGTGGTGCCCCTGCTTTATTTTCAGTTTCTCAAAAGCACTTTTTCTCCTGTTGGGGAAAATGCAGTGCTTGAAAGTTAGTCTTAGATTTTTCTAAAAATGGATAAATGCCATTTAGCAGTTTTTTAAAGCCATTTGGGAATTACAGGGGCTATGAGACTACAGTGAACCTTGAATTGAGAATAGTTTGGAAGGTTTGGCTCTTCTTAGACCTCATCCTGATTTAAACATAAAAAAATCAGTTCTATTCTTAGCTTATGTTTTTAGTAAATTTCTGTATGTATTAGAAATTGTTTTGCAGAGATATAAACATTCAGGTATGCAAATTAAGTTTTGAAATAGTGAAAGCAAAATAATTAGATTATTTTCTAAACATAAATGTGTGATGTGGTCCAAACTGATTGACTTTTGTGCCACTTGGGTAAAGTTTATGAGATTAAATCTGCTCCCACAAGTTTAGTGTTGGACAGCTATAAACATGTACTAGGTAAGGTTTTTGTTCTTTCCAAACATTCTCCAACCCTAATGAGCACATGTTCTTGAAAAATCTTTTCTCAGGCAAGTGAATGAAAACCCCAGAGAATTTTAATTGTTTAGTAAAACCTAAGGGTTGCTCAAGGGTAATAAAACCCTTACGTATGATTAAATAATTGCCTTATTTATGCCAAGATTTATTCTGGTATGCTGTGTGAGCATACTGCGCTTGCCTGTGTATATGAATATTCATATTTTAATGGAGATGGCGCTGCTGAAAGGACTGGTGAGAAGGCACATGGTGAGAGAGAATAAAACACCTCCTACGATGACAAGGACTGGGAGGGAAATGCTGTGCTGCTTTGTTTGTCTCCTGCAAAGTGGAACTTGAGAGAGAGATAAAAAGCAGAACCACATCACCAGACAGCAGTATTCTTCCTCCTGCTTCTTACATTATTCAATACTTAGCACTCTCTTAATATGAACATGCTTTTGTTTTAGAAAACATACAGAAATAGTGAAAGGGAACATTAAGTGAAGTTTATTCTATTTAGTGATGATGCAGGTAATATGACTGTCTCTTCAGCCATCTAGCAGTGTTCAGGTTTTGCCGCAGGACTCACAAGTCAGCAGGACTTCCAATATCAGCCCAACAGGTATTTCATAACCCGCTGTAACAGTGCCACCAAACGAGAGATTAGATTGCCAGTAATGTAATTTCACAAAATATAGAAAATTGCACAGAAGTAGGGCATGACTGTAATTTAAGGGAAATGGTGCAGATAAATCCACTTTAATGGATCTGTTTAGTGTATGCAGAAACCTACGTGCTTCATTATTTATTCTTTTTGGCTGGATGAACTTGGTAAGAAGAAATGCAGGACGCCTCTCTGGTCTTGTGGTTCAGCAGCATTTGGTGCACAATCTCTTAGTTTCTCTTAAATAAAGGTAAATAATTGCAGTCCTGGAAAAGTGAGGTCTTATTAGTAATCAAGGCAATTCAGACTCTGTTTTCTCAGTGCATCTTGTATTTGAGTTGGCTAAATTGTCTCAGAGCAGTATGAAATCCCCAGGTGAATTTTCATTTATAGAAAACTCTGCCAATGCAAGCAGGTAAAAAGCTGATGAAGCAGCAATGATCATCATCTGCTAATGGCAAGTGGTTGAAAACCCAACTGGCCTTTGAGAGCATTGTTCTGATTGTCCTATTGAAATAAGGCAATTTCTGGTTTTGTAAGAGAAATGATGGAACTACTCCCAAGCCAACATGTCATTGGAAAAAACCCCAACCAACCAACCAAAAAACCCACTTTTCCTATTAAATTTATAATTTTGATGACAGTGGGGGATTGGTCTTGGTGTGCACTTGCATTTGCTAAGACTTAGAAGGTGCTTTGAACCGTAAATATAGTTACAGTGCTTGCACTTGTCTTCAAACTCACGAGTGCACACTCCTTTGAAATTTAAATGAAGGGTTTGGCTTTGGGAGAGTTTTGAAAGGTGGTTCATCTGGCAGGTTACCCTTGGCAAAGCGCCAGGCGCCCACCCAGCCCCTCGCTCACTCTCTCTCCTGGGTGAGATGGGGGAACAGGAGGATGAGAGAGCTTGTGGGTTGAGATGAGATAAGGGCAGGGAGATCACTCACCAGTTACCATTGTGGGCAAAACTGACTTGGCTTGGGGCAAATTAACTTACTGCCAATTGAAATAGGTTCAGGGAGTGAGAAACCAAAAATCCAGACATTGAAACAGCACCTCTCCTCCCTGCTGTCCCAGACCCCATTCTGCTCTCAGCTCTGCCCCCCTGCCGCCACAGGGCTCAATGAGGTGGGAGGTTGCAGTCAGTACATGGCAGTTTCTTGCTGCAGCTTGTTCCCTCTCATGGTTTTATCCCTGCTCTGGTGCTGGCGCTCCATGGACCACAGTTTCTCCAGGAATATCCATCTGCCCCAGCACGGACTGTCTGGTGGGCTGCAGTGTGGGTATCTGCTCTGCTGTGCATCCGATGGAACCAGCCGTGTCCAGCGCAGGACAGCCCCTGGCCTCTTCCCAGGGAGGCCACTCCTGCACCCCCTGCCTGTGGCAGGGTGGAAGATAGGGGCACTTTTCACTGGGGCATGATGCTGGTTTTTAATTTTTTAGTTTGTAGGCCATTTTCAGCGAAGTTATTCTGAAGTTGCTGTGTTTTCCCATCTTTCCCAGCTTGGTTTCAAGAGCAAAGTTATGCAGCAGAGCCTCCCTCTTCCATCACTTAAGTCACTAATGAAAACATTGATGCTGCTGCAGGAAAGACCCATGTGAAGCTGCCTTTGATACGGCCTTGCTGTTTGCCTATAACTGCACTTTGAATACGGTTTTCTTATTAACTGTGCACAGGTGTTACAATAATTTCATAATTTCTAACTTCAGAAAATAATCATGCAAGAATTGTAAGGTAAGATATATCCTGCATTCATATTCCTGTATTGCCATGGCATGTTACCTGTTCCAGAGGAATACTAGGTTGCTTTCTTGTGGCAGAGGAAATTGCAGCAGAAAGCAAAAGGCAATAATTTGCTCTTTTGGAAGCTGAGGGTGGAGGAAAGTGAATGACAGCTGCCGGAGTGCTGGAAAGATACTGTATCTGCTTTTTTGTTGGCAGAGAGAGGATGCAGGGCTTCCTCACTGTAGGTTACTGGGGAAAAGGGGAACAACAGCCATTTGTCCACCTGGGCATGACTGAGTTCTTAGCTGGGTGGTGAGGAGGGGACCAGGAAAGGGGAACCTTGAGCTGTGCACACTCGAGCAAGGCTGCTGCTGTTCTGGATTTGGTTGTAGCATCATAACCATGTAGTTCATCCTGACTTGGATGTGTGTGGCTTAGATGGTCTCTCGGATTCCCTAAAAGCACCCTGAGCCTAAGAGTGGCCCTTCTATTTGAGTTGGGTAAGGTTGGAGACTTCGTGGGTAGGGTGGCATCTTGTGTTCTGTCATATTTCTGAACATACTACGGTTTCATTTGGCTTCTGGTGTATGCAGCATAATCAAACATCCAAGCTAGAAATACAGCTGGGCTGTTCTGAGGCTTTTCACCTTTCCATATGAGAAAAGCTTCCAGGAGCTGAGGCTTTCTTTAAATTGTGCCAATAGAAAATTCCAGTTTCAGCTTAGTTTGTCTGATTTTGCAACTAGAATACTGCAATCTGAAATTCTCCCTGGGCTCTGTAAAGTGGCAACACCTGGGCACATGAAACTAAATGATGGGTCTGCTAATGCATTGCTTTGGAAAACCATCTAGAATGATTGTGTATTTACAGTTAGGAAAATAACACTGGCTTTTTTTTTTTTTTTTTTTTTTATTAGAAGTAGATCACAAAATTCCAGGCAGTGGCTTGTGAAACTTCCCAGTTCTTACAGGTTTTGAGTTCTGTACTGTGGGTTCAAATGTAATGAGATGTGAAATTCCCTAGGCTTCTGCTTTTAAATTTAGAGTAGCTTCTATGATTTTTTTAACTTTATTTACTGGTGTTAGTAAAACTGTCTTTTGACAACTTTTTACCTACAGCCAGAGGAAAGGATGTCTCTGTCAGTTGGGAGGGTCCTTCCACCTAAACCTGTGACACAGAATCATTTTGATTAATAGGCATCACCAGTTAGAAAAACTACTCAGTGGTGGTTAAGACCTACAAGTGTGTTTTCACAGAATCACAGAATCATCTAGGTTGGAAAGGACCCTGGAGATCATCTAGTCCAACCATTCGCCTAGCACAGTTCCCACCTACAGCATATCCTTAAGCTCTAAATCGACCCGACTCTTGAACACCTCCAGGGATGGGGACTCCACCACCTCCCTGGGCAGTCCATTCCAATGCCTAAGAACCCGTCTGTAAAGAAATGCTTCCTAATATCTAGTCTAAACTTTTCCCTGGTGCAACTTGAGGCCATTCCCTCTTGTCCTGTCGCTTTCTACTAGGCTAAAGAGGCTCATCCCCAGCTCTCTGCACCCTCCTTTCAGGTAGTTGTAGAGGGCGATGAGGTCTCCCCTCAGCCTCCTCTTCTCCAGACTAAACACCCCCAGTTCCCTCAGCCGCTTCTCCATTTTCTCCTTTTCCAAAGAAATAATTTTATTTTGTACCAGTTACAACTAGTGACTGCTTATCCTTGGAGATCTGATGTAACCAATGAAATTTCTTACAAGATTTGTCATGAAATAGATTGTGCTTATATACTTAATTCAATATTCTGAAGAACAATGACTTTGGCCTTCATTATTATTTCGGCTATGGATTTTTTTTTCCAAATATGAAAAGAGATGTGAGATATTGCCAAGAAAAGAGATGTGAGATACTGCCTTAGGGAGCTTGAATGCTCTTGATATATTGTATTTCTTGCATACCAATTATTTGCACTACAGAATGGATATAGATCTGTTATAGTGGAGAATATAGCCAAGTAAGTAAAATTGTAGAGACTCCTGATTTTTCTTAAATTACAGAGAATTTTTTTTCCAGAGGGGGCATAAACTCTGGAGGCTGGTTTCTGCAAGCTATTCTGGTTCCAGTTTCCCCTAGAGAAAGGGAGAATCAACAGAGAAAATTGAAAAGTGTTGTGGGGGAACTGATTACATGTAAAGATGCAAATTAACATGTGTACTTGAAATTATTCTGACAATGATGATAAATGTTTCAATATCTGTTGATGGCTACATTTAGCAGTGATGGCATAAAATCAGAAAATAGAAAAACTCCACTTTCAAGAAGGCTACAGAACCTCTGGGCTGGTATAACTACAACTGAAGAGAAAGAGGAGGTAGAAAATGCACTCGTAGTGACAAGGGAGGAGGTAATAGGTAATTTGTTCCCAGGTTCTGTTATTCTGTTATTTTCTGAACATCCCTTTTGATTTTTTTTTTTAGTGATTTCAGTGATAGATTTAAAAGCACCACTCTGCTTAATGTGGTGATTTTCTGTCATATGACAGTGAGTCTTATAGTTGACTGAAAAAAATGAAATGTGGTAATTAAAATATTGTGATATCAGAAGTCTTTCCAAAGCCAGATGTTTTACATCAAAGAAATGCAAGAGAACTCACAATTCAATTTTCAGAAACTTTTGGTCTCATCTGCTAAATATATATACTAATGCTCTGTCTGTAAATGTCTCAGAAGGAACAAGCTTGAGCATGCTGGGGACTGCTCCATCATGGTTTCATTCATGAAAACTATTTCTCATGTGCTTTTAAAAATGGATATGGTAGTACAGCTCCCCACATAGTTACAATAGTACAACCGCCTCCTCTAGAGACCCCACAGTAGGAGTAATTCACACCAAGGAAGGTTACCTTTTATAACATAATCCCCATTAAAAGTTTTTTCTCTTTTAAGAGTCTTATTGCCCTTACAGCAGTGGAAAAGGCATATCGCCTTATTTACATTGCTGTAGAGGGATATAGCCATTGTCTGTAGGTGAGTCCTAATATCCTGGAGGTATTTGCCTGCAGATGCAGGTGGCAACGATACTGTTGCTTCTCATCATCCACAGGCTGTTCCCACAGTGCTGTCAGCAGGAAAAATTGTGTGATGGGATACACGAGCCAGATGAGCTCAAATGCTTTTGCTAGACATGCATTTAGGACAGACTTAGCAGGACTAAAAGATGCCTTGCGCAGTCTCTCCTATATAAGGTTTAGACATTTATGGAGAAAAAAATTATCCACAACAAATCCACCCCATTTCTAGTAACAGCAGTCTTTTCAAGGGAAAGTAACACCTCTGTAGTGTTGACGATCTTTTTCATAGTCTGCCACCAGATGGAGATCTTTTCCCAAAGAAGTCCACCAGTTTCTTAAGGAAAGCCCAAGGGTAGTCAAAGTTATATTTCCTTGTTTTGTCACTTAAAATCATCCAGTATTAATGACTTGTTACTGGCATTCTATTAAGGACAATTGTTGATTCGTTGGGTGGACTTCGATTTTTAAGAATTTTTTTTTGGAGGGAGCTGTGAAAATCAGCCTGAACCCCCTGCTTAACAAAGATAGGATTTTAAAAGATTCATTTTACCTTGTGTCTCAGGCTGTAATATTACCCTGGGATTGGGAAAAGAGATGAAAATCCCAATACAGTCCATTTGTGCTGAAATTGACCCTTGATTTTCAGAATTTTAATAGCAGAATAAATGAGCAGATATGAGCAGTCTCCCAGGCTGAAAATCCTGCAAATGCATTGAAATATAGATAAATAACAGGTAGGTAACAGGAGCTGAGTCCAATTAATTCAACAGTCTCAATTCATTTGAGTTTTGGTTGATAGCAGATGGCATTTGTTGTTCTCTTCGTGTTGCCTCGCAAGTAAAAACCATTAGTGCTATCGTAATAGGGTCGGACATCTGGCACCACTCTTACCCCAGCAGAGCAGGGACCTTCTCCTGACCCACCTGACAGAAGTCCTGGAAGACAGAACTCCTACGTGCCGGGTAATTAGTTAACTTTCTGTGTGCTGATGCTTGACTGAGTTGTTTGGGCAGCGTAAGGCGTGACCCACGGCAGTTGGTATTGCAGACAGTTCTTATAATTGAAGAAACCACTCGACTGGTTTCTCTGGAGAAAGAATTCTCTGGAGCTGCTGAAGACTTAAGCCCCTTGAGCACAGTTCAAGTGAAAATTGCTGATGCCATCCATGATTGTTGATCAAGTATACTAAAAAATCATATATGTTTAGATATAGATGGCTAATATTGCTCGTCTTCCTGAGTCCTCCATTTTCTCACTTCCCTGCTTTGTGGGTCAGATGCTTGGCAGCCAATTTACATCAATTCCTGGCACTGTTTTTAAAGGAAGCAAGGAGGAACAGAGCAAAGTCTCACTTTCTGCCAACAACAGGAAGCGTACGCTCTTTGAGTCAGGCAGCTTGTTTCAGCCATGCCTTTTGTTGAACCAACAAATTACTGGACTACAGATTCGGTCTTCAACACGGTAGCACTGCTTTGCAAATCCCTGGAAAGGCAATGGCACAGAACGGCAGCCTGGATGGTCAGGGAAAGCCATATATGGCTGCAATTCCCTTTTTTGAAGGGAACATTCACTTTAAAGACCAATCCTCAGAGGGAAGAAAGAGGAAATGATGATAACATCTCTCTTGTTCTGTCCTATGGGTCTGAACATGCTGCTACTCCTCTGCTGGAGGAGTCTCCTGTTGGCATCTGGGATGATGCCATGTGGCATAGACGTCCTCTCTACTGAGTAGAGACAGGTGCACTCTTGGATCCTGTACTTAAATTTTGTGTCTAAAGCAGGCTAAGGTACTCTGTGGGGTCTGGGAATTTGCTAGTTTTTTTTTTTTTTGGAGACTTTCATAACTTAATCCAAAATCCCTATTTTATTTTTTCCTGATACATAGATAAAACTAATATTAGGCTACCTAAAAAAAAAAAACCTAGAAATCCCTTTTCTGAAATATGCATCTTTGCAGGAGCTGTTCCCAGACCCACTTTTTGTATGCTGACTGTACACAACATTTGTACTACTCTTTTTTTTTTTTTTCCTTATCACTGCAATAAAACTTTTTAGAAAGCTAACTGCAAAAGCCAGTGGTTTTTACATCTACCTTCATTCCTCCCAGTGTCTTCCTGATGCAGAGGCAGGCTTAGTCTAAAGAAGCCAAGAATGAGCAAAGTGCAATTTTCTGAAGAAATTATTTTAATATTTTACTGCCCCCCAATATTTTTTTTTTCTTGTGTAAATTTACTTTCCCCTCTCCACTGCTACCAAACCTCTGTGTGTTTGCTTCTTCTAGGTATTTCCTCTCTAACAAACACCACGTTAACAAACTTGCCAAGGTGTGCTGCGGGGCTGAATACATCCCTCGTGAGGAAACAGGGTATCTCGCTGTGCCCAGCTAAGACTGAAGGCAGCTGAACGCTCCAAGGCTGTTGTCTGGTGGCTAAGAGCCAGGGCTGGGGCGCTGCCCGCTTTCCTCCAGCAGAGCCCTGTGCCCTTGCTGCAGCTCGGACCCTCGAGGAGCTGATGGGCTTCAGCAGGGCACATCCCAGGCTGAAGATGCCAGGTGAGCACCTGCCGGGGAAGGGCTCTGACTGATGTGTTGTCAGGTGGCAGTCGTGACACGAGAGCTTAGAAAGCAAGGCCCTGCTAGCCCACAAAGCATTTATTCTGCTTTTCTGGAGAAGAAACTCCAAGGGTGACCTCAGAAAACACTGAGAAAAACGGGCTGTGTATCTTCCTGTGTTGGCATGGTGTGAACAGCCAAGGGACTTGGCCCTCGTCCCTGCACACCTTTGGGAGAGGTTCTGCTGAGAGCTGCTGAATGGCACCATCCTCCCTCTTCTCACTGCTCTGGCAGCTTTACCTTACCTAATATATTAGTGCAAGCCAGGGTTTGAGAAAAAGTAAGGCATTGATATAAATACAATATTCATAATATAAAATTATGGAAGTGGCCAGAGGCTTAGTAGCAAAAATACACAGCACAGTAAGATGTGGAAAGGATGGTTTTTTGAGTTGAATATTTCTCCAATTGCAAAGGAAATTAGGCAAGCAGTTTATACAGGAGAAGCAGAACCAAAAGGAAAGCTCTTAGTTTTCCCCCTCTGCACATGCTGTTTCTCCAGAGAAGCTGTGGTGATCCTGCAAAATTTGACAAGGAGGGTGTGACAAGTCCTTCCCTATTTTCTGGAAATCCCACCCTCTTTCCACAGCTTATCTGAAGTTTCTATTTTGCACGTTGGTATTTGTGCAAAGTTTCCAGTGAGCCTTCTGTTTTCTGTTGCTAACTAAAGCCATCATAGTTTTCTTTTTCTTTGGAGCGTAACATTTTCATGTGGTTATTGCCTTGTTGAGGTTTTTTTGTTTTTTAAAATTTATTTTTCCTGAGATAGTTGGGAGGGTAAATAGAGTGATTTTGCATTGTGTTTGTAAGGCTTAGAAAAGCATCCCAATTTGTTAAATCGGTCAGTTACCATAAAACTGTTATTTGAAGAGCTCAATGTGTCCATAAGAAAACAGACAGAGAGCCCCTCTCCCAGTATTGTTTTCCTTTTTTATCTGTGCAACATTTAAGACATTTTGCAAGGCAAAATCAGCCTATCTTCAGCAACTGATCATGGAAAGGTTTATGTATCTTTGTATGTTTGGTCAAAATATTCTGTAAATTTAGGTAGCATGAGATGTTTTCAGTAACAAAGATGTGGAAGGAAAACTGGCAACTGTTGGTTAGAAATACATAAATTATTGACTATTTTGAATTAGACACACTTATAGTGTATACACATTTAGTACACACGTATGTACACAGACACTCTTAGATGTAATCTAAAGCCTGAATACTTAGATCTGTTGCCTTTTTACAGCTCTTAGTAGTGCAAGGGTCTGCAAATAGGGATTCCTGAGTTTACTACCCACTGAAAAGGAAGCCTAGTCTGTGGCTGGAGAATAAGCAAATGTTAGAAGACCTGGCTACCAATCCTGATTTTTTTTTCTAAGGGAATTAGTATTTTTTTGTGCTACAATTTCCCTTTCAGGGAAGGGGGAAGGATGTAATAGTTTTACAGTAGTGCTGCTCTTTACTAGATTTTCAGAAATTATATCTTAGATTTTGGAAACTATAGAATAAATTTAAAGATAATAAGACGAAATGTTATTCCATTTTGGTTCAGAGTAATTTCCACTTATTATAATCTTAACCCTGTTCACCCCCCACAAATAACAGAGCTACGCACCTCCTGTATTTGAAAAAAAAAAAAAAAAAAAGTGTGTCTCTGGAGACTGGGATATTAAGAAAAGAGAATTATTTTTAACATTAATGACAACGAAAGGAATTGTTAAAAAGGATTTACACTATGCGATTCTCTGCTTTGTCAGGTACTAAAGAAAAAAGGAAGTATGAATGTATAGCGAGAACACCTGCACTGACTGTCTGGATTTGGCGGGGCAGGGGGGGTGGTGGGTGGACGAGTTGCTAAAATCCAAACAAAAATTAGTTTTAGTTCCTAAATTGATTTTAGATTTAAGGATGACCAAGATAAGACACCAACTCTTCCACAGTAAAAAAAGCATGCAACTGTTAAGAATGCTAGACTTTTTTTTTTTTTTTTCCCCTGAGAGGCACTGTTTTTTGCTTTTCTTAATTCTGTGGTAATAACCCTTATGGTAGAGAGTAATTTTTTCACTGCTGAACTTGATGCGTTAATTTTTCCACCCAATCTTCTGCCACCCTTCATTTCCCTTCTGGTCTTGCTATCACTTCTGGTACATTTGCCCCTACCTTCAATGACTAAATTATGATTCAGCTATCAAGAATTATTTAACAAAACTCAGGCAGATGCCTATAGTCTCCTTCTCCTGGTTTGGGCTTTGGAATTTTGTGGAAAATGCTTAATTTTAGTCTTCTTAGTCTATTAATACGTTCATTTCATTGTCTTCCTAAAACCACTCTGGCTTTTCTTCTTGTGTATTTCTACTCTTTCTGCTGATCAGGATCCAATCTTTATTTAATAAAGGTCAGTTAAATGCAATGTAGTTGTGACCTGGGGAGAAGCAGCATGTTGTACGTGCATGAACTGCAGGGCCTGTTCGTACTGTGTGTTCTTCAGCGGCTTGATTATTTGCACTTATTCAGGTTTACTGTGCTTACTGCAGTAGAAATTTTCCTGTCAGGTACTATCATAATATCAGCGTTAGACCTTATAAAACTGGTTTGTGTCTCAGTCAGCTTACATTTACAAAGGGATAGTGAGACAGATGTTTCCAAAGCAGAAGTAATCATTCTAATTTGTACCAATATTTGATGAGTCCAAAAAACCCCCTACATACATGTGTAAGTGTGTTAAGTGCATTTCCCATGTGCATTTGCTAGACTATGCAAATAAAATACTATATATATTATTAGTCTAGAACTAAGTGACTGGATTCAATGCAAAAATAAGAGTTTGTGAATGTTTCAGAGTAGGACTTCTGAGGTGGGGAGGTAAACTGTGTATGTACTAAAAAAAACCAGTAAAATTCATATAACAATGCTTCTGTTAGTGCCTGCAAATACATGTTTTCAGGAAGTATTTGCTCCCTCTTCTTTTTCTCCAACACAATGGAGAATGAGCCTATACTCTCTGACGTGGCTACATGAGTGAATCTCCTTAAGATGATAAAGGTACTTTTTTTGCACACTGCAGCTATCAGTGAAACAAAACTGGAGTGTTTGAATCCAGATTTGAACATCCCTTAATGTTAAGTTCTTTGGATATCTACTTTAATTTATATGATGTATTAAGGCTGCAGTATATTTAGTCCTTGTCAATGCAACAGAAACACTATGAGGTAGAAGCTGTAGTCAAATAGATGTTACTATGTCCTTTGAAACAAAATAGGGAGGAATACAAAAAAAGAAACCTCTCCTTTACTTGTAGTACATCATATCTATGTGTTAAACTGCCCTCAATATTCATGTTGATTTCCCAGGGTTTTTTGTAAAGTTTTTTGTGCAGCGCTGGCAGGTGCAAAGGCTTTGACAGGCTGGTAAGGCTTTGCAGTTGGAGGCCCCCCACCCCTGCTCCCCCCGGGCAGCGGGGAGGGATGCGGGGCTCTTATGGGGCTCTTGGCTCTGCTCTTGGTAGGAAGAAGCTTGCAAAGGGCATTATCCCAGGCTTGTGGTATCCCTGTGTCCAGGCTCTATGAATTTCGGTGCATGCAAGTAAACAATATTAGCTCAGGCTCGGTTTTGCTGGTTGTTCACAGGATGATGTGAAGTTTACAGACTTTAAATTGGAAATCAGAGCCCTCTGAAATTAGTCACTAAAATTTCAACTGACTGAACAGAGATCAGAGTTTTGGCCCCGAAAGCTTCAGTGGAGAGCTGACGAGTCCTCCCTGCCTGCATCATAGGTTTCCCTAGAAGATAGCTGAGAGCAACTTCAGGCAAACAGTAGGTTCAAAATTAAAATTTAATCTGGTTGAACACTGAGTGGGAAACAAGAAGTGAAAACTGTCAACTGTGCCCAGATCCATTCAGATCACTTCTAGGGACAGTTTTGATACCAAATTATCCTTGTTATGCAAATTTCCTCACCAACCGGCTGGTTCCCAGTTATGCATGGGGAGAAGCGGTGGCCACATCTGCTTCCCGTTTTGCCGTTTCAGAGACGAGCCATCTGTTTGGCCTCATCCCGAACAGCCTGCTCAGTGCTGATTAACTTCCTCACCCCACCAGCCCCAGGCTCACTGTCTGCTGCAAGGTGTAGATCTTTTTTTTTTTTTCTTTTTTTCTTCTCTGCTTATAAACCAGAACCTTCACTTCTCTCCCAAGGGACAGGAAGGCGTTGGTTTGTGTGATTTGCAGCCTCCACCAGCAGCAGAAACAGCAGCAGCTGCCCTCTATCACTCATAGGTTTCATATGTGTGGTTGGTACAGATAAAACTGGGAATTGTTCCGTGTCCCAAGATGGGCTTTAAAGCAGTGAGACCTTACCTTGTATGAAAAAATAAATATATAAATAAAATAGTATAATTCTCAGTGCAGCAAAAGTCTCACTGCAGTTAACAGGGATCTGTTCCTTTAGCCAGAGGGGGGGTTTCAGCCACTCTTGCTGCATCCTTTTTTTGTTTAAATGTGATGATCTCCTGCCATCTGAAGACTGGCTTTGGATTTCTCACTGCTGTCTAGCCCATTTTCACTGAAACTGCAAATTTTTGGCCCTGCAGTTTTCTGAATACCCATCTTCTGGCAATTAGCACAGAATTTCAGAAATGCTGCATGCCTGCAGCTGCCAGTGACTTTAATGAGAATTGCATGTTCACTAACCCTGAAAATTCAAAGTCCGTGTAGCCATAAAAAAAGATGCATCAAAAATTTAAAATTGAGAAACTGTGATAATGGAGTTCCTGTTAAGATTAAGACTTCTGTTGCCTCCCACAGACCAGGTCTGAGGGATTTTTGTCTTTCATAATGAATTCGAACCAGAATTTGTTCTCATGCACCATTTTCCTTCAGATACAAGAAGTTGACAGTGTTTCATGATGGTGGACACAACCTGGCTGGCCCATAGCAGGGAGGGATGACCTGGAACTCAGACTGACAAGACAGGCAGGTACAGTTTTTTCAGAAATCAAGCAAACATTTTGGTTTTCCAATTGCAACATTTTCAGCTTTCATATTGTCACTGCTGCTGCTGAAACTTGAAGCTTTCAGTGAAAGCTTCTCCTTTATTTTTTTATCATCTCATAAGCTGAAAAAAACAGTGCAATATCGTCAGTGTATTGGCAAACCCAGAGCATTTCTAACCCCTTTTCCCCAAATGAGATGTTGAGTTTCTCCCCCCCAAAAAAAGAAAAAAAAAAAAAGGCAAAAAAAAAAAAAGGAAATTGTTACATTATCAGATCTGTGTGCTTCAGGTCAGATTCCAAGTTCTCATTTTGATATCTACTAAAATAATCTTGTGTGTTTCAGTGTATTTCTTGATTTTAGACTGACTAGAAAATGTTGGTTGCCAAGCACATCTTAGTATTGTTTTGGTGTTTAGATGCTTATATATGGGTTGGGAAGACTGTTTGGGAACTTGAGCCTGAAAATACTCACTCCAGTAGTTGTATGTTTGTGTCTGTATAATAATTCATATCGTGGCACCTACAAGAGTTTCTGATGTAATTTAGTCAAGCTACTGGAGTAGGAAAAAATATAAATATTATGATATTAAGAAAGTCTTTGAAATGTTATAGATAGATACCCAAAATATATTTTTAGGTAAACAAACCTGCATTTAAATCTGTGGACATCTTTAGTTCAAGGACTCAGTAACATTGATTGAGAATATTACATTTCGTCTATTTTTGTGATTATCGTTATTTAACAGACCATATTTACTTTGCAGAAACAGAAATTTATAGTTCATTTCATTGACTGAGAACTAGCTGTGATAGTGAACAAAAGAATTAGGATGTTACAAAGTTCCTTCTTATAGAAAAGCAGTCATAGTTTATGACGAAACCCTACCATGGCAACTTAAGGAAAATTTAGATTTTGAGAACCAGTAAAAGAATTGATTGCAGTACCATTAGAGTTTGGGGGTTTCTTTAATCTCATTTTGTTCATAATAGTAGTTTTACAAATGGAAATATTTCTAAAACTTCATAAATGGTGCTTTTTTGAAGCAAAACACTGATTCTTGTTTTCATTAAATATGTGATGTGAAATTTACTGTGCTGGAATCTGAAGGAAACGGGGACACCTGCAGAGAAATCACCTTTGTCATGGCAAATAGTAGAAATAATTTCTCAGTGTTTTATTTTGAATTACCATGACTCTACATGCAGAAGTAATTGTGTTCTGTAATGACTTTGGCTGGGTGGTGGGAGGGAAAGGTAAGAGGAGAGGGCTGGAAGGGAAGCAACCTCCTCAAAGTCAGTCAGCTACACGCTGAAGCTGTGCAAGTTTTGTGGCCAGGGCCACTGGATAGGAGGTAGCCAGTTTAGGCCTTGACCTTCAGCTGGAGCTGGCTTATCAAGGCTGCCTCACGTAGCTGGTGAGTGCAGGCTGACTGATGACACAGCGGCACTTTTTCTGGCCACAGAAGATGGGGTTGTGAGGACAGCACTGATGAACTCAGCATGATGTGAGCTGCCAGTGTGGCAGCAGAGGCCAGGGCCCTGCATGATGCTCAGCGCTCCCTTGCTGCCCATGAAGCTGTCTGTCTGTCTGCAGCTCACCACACGCAGCCCATGCACACACAGTCACCACAGGGCCTCCAGCTGTACCGACTGACTTCTTCCCCCATTAGGAGAGCAACAGAAATTTCTGGGGCTTGGGTTGGAGTTGTTGACCAAGTCCTCCTGTCTCAAAAGATACAGCTCACTTTGCAGACAGAATTTAAACATTTCCAATTTTTATGAAATTTTTTTTTGTTTGTTTGTTTGTTTTAAATACAATGTTTGCAAAGAAAAATGAAGTTACAATATAAAATCATAGCAAAAAAAAAGTGTAAATACTATTAGAAAATGCAGTGTTTGGGGAAGGGCTGGGAAGCGGTTATTTTTTACTTTTTTTAAAACAGATATAAACTTAAAGCCATTCACCATGTTTAATCATTTTAGGGTTCAGCTAAACCATATCAGGGTATTGCACCATTGCAAAAAAAGAAGAAAAAGGGAGATTACACTTAAACTAGTTTTCTGAGGGCACAGTTTGTTTCAATGCACACACCCCCCCCATCCTATTTTCATGCCATCCTTGCATATATTCATAAATAAAAGTACTGAAACACTCGTTTCTAAACAAATTGGAGATGATTTTGTGCAAAAAAAGAGAAAAATACTGAAAAAAGCAAACCTAAAAAAAAGCCCCGCTGGGAACAAAGAATGCTGTTTGCTCCTGCCTTTAGACTATGCCCTCTGAGACACTGTGTCCTAATATATTTACTTATACTATTGTACTGTTTAATATACAACATCAACATATTCTGTTATATTATAAATAAGAAAACGCCAGATCCAGGAAACAAACCCACTGCGACTCACAGGGCATCATCATGTCATTTGAACCATTTTAGATATATATGCACATACATATGTATATAAAATATTCATGATACACAAAACCACACATGCATGTTGACAAGAAAAGCAACACAGACTCATACATGTGCATGTGTGCACAGAGATGCTGCAACAGCAGTGAACCTCCCCAGTGATCAGAAATCGCATTTAAAAGCTAAGTTCAAGGCAGTCTTAAACTCCACTGGAGCTACTCTTGTTTACACAGTTAATAAACGTGGCTTTATTTGTGTTGCATTTTAGCAAAAGCAAAGAAACAAACCCACCTGAGTAAGCTTCTGTCCCCCTCCTCTTTATAATTTGGGGTGTCTTAAAATGAAGGGTTAAATAGCATTGGGGTATACAGTGGCCTAAATCTAAGAATAGTGGGAAAGAGGTGCAAGAGCAATAAAAGCAGAATGTTTCTATACAGCAAACATCTGACGTCACACAGGACATTGCAGCAGATCAGGGTAATTTGTCTCTTGTTGGCTGGTATCGGTTGAAAGTGGAGAGGGCTGAGCACAGCTGAATGTAACCCTACCAGCTACTAAAAAATGAACCCATTTCAACTTTATTTTAAAAAAAATAAAAATAAAGGAAATTCATCACCATAAGCTCCCTCCCTCTTGAAGGTCCTCTTCAGGTCATTCTTATATGAAATATTTGGTAATACCTCATTGCCAAGTACATTCTGTCTTGAAGCAGAATGTTTAGCAGGCGTTGATAACAAAACCGTAGCTGGGGCATGAAAGTGCCCGACAATTCCTCATCCCCACCCCCCGCACAGTGGCTCAGGCCGAAAGGCAACAGGCAATAATGTCTCTTAAGGCAACTGAGTTATAATGCAGGAGTAGAGGAGATCACCTTTGGGCCTCCAGTTTACATATTTTTGGGGGGTCATTGGCCATCCAGTATGTACAGTGTACCTAACATGTACTAGTAATTTGTTTTCAGTGTTGTGGGTATACGCACCAGTCTGTGGACAATCATACACAGCATCCCCATCTGGGGACAAAGCTACTAGATAGGCGTGCACACATGCACTTTCAGTGTAAAACCACCTCTGTGCCCATGTGTCATACGAAGTGACTGTCTTACAGTCGGCCTGAAAAGCTAAGACATGAGATTGTAAAAGCATATATTTGTAATTCATTATTTCATCAGTATCTTTCCTCTAACTTCAGTGTTGTTGCTCCTGCCTTACACCTGCAAAAGTGAAAGCAGAAGGAGGAACTCTGCGCGCCTGTAATAGTATGTATATATAGGAAATGTATATCAAATATAGCTACATACATCAGGCCAAATTGGCCTAGGTACAAGCGTTTGTGGTTCCATCGAATCTCTTATAATAAACATATGTTCTTGCATGCGCCTGTGAATGGAGAACACGTAGCTATATGAGAAGACTGCTAGTCTTGTTGGTTATAGGATTGTGTTCACTGCAGAATATCCATTTATTATGCAGAGTGGAAGTATTTATACATTAAGTTAATAAGATGGGGTATTTTTACAAATGCTGCCCAGGAAGTATTGCAGCACTGATGACAGATTTTTATGCAGCTGCAAAAATTTCTTTTTTGCCCGATCTTAAAGTACGAGGGCGTTCAGGGAGAGGAATCAATTATTTGGAAGAGGAAGTTAAGTAGAAGCTTTTAAAAAAGTATTTTTTTATATCAGCTGTGTTTGGGGATAAATCATAGAGGTTTTTATTCTAACTGAAGTTACAGTATTTGCAGCAGAACCCATCATGGAGAAGGCTCTTGGTGGACTTCACTCCACTCTGCAAAGTGCTGCAGTCTCAGGTCTCCATTCAGCAAAACACCATTTTTTTAACTTTAAGATTAGTTCCACTGAAGTAAAAGTAACTTAAAGCACATGGTGAACTGATTTGTTGAACAGCAAGCAGGGTTCTCAGCACCTTCACAGGGCTTGGTCCCTCATTAAACAGCCAGTGCCAGGAAAAAAGGAGAAGGCTAACAAATTTGAGCTGGCTGGTTTAATTCAGCACAGTGCTTTAAAAATGATTAAGTGAAACACTTACAAGTAGAGCGACAAAATCTACAAGAGGACACCTTCTGTGCAAGGGGACTTTTTTTCATATGTAAGAGAGGAACATTTGGATATTTTCCAGGCAGTTTAAAAAAGATGAAAAATATGCATAAGGAGACTTTCCCCACACGTTTCTAGCTAGTGCTCTTCCCAACTGTACATCATACTTTTCTAAATAACTAAAACTTTAAAAAGGAAGAAAGAAAAATTAAATACATTGTAACTTGTTTATGCAGAGAGAGGAGGGGTTGCTTAAAGAAAAGTGGGGTTTCATTGGATAGGGAGAGAAAACATTTATTCAGAGAGCCAACAGTACCCTTTTTCTATACATTAAATGCAATTCATACATCACAGAGTATATTACAAGGGTGTTTCTTCTATCTTTCACATACCTGCTCACCTGCCTAGTGACACAAGCAAGGCAAGCCATGATGTCAATACCAGCATCACCCTTGCAGGTGGGAACATTCTACTTTTTACCACCAAAGCAACTCAGAACCCTCTGGCTAGGGTGTCCCATCCCACCCCAGCTGTCTGTGAAGTTGTCTGAGATAGGCCCCTCCATCTTTAGTCAAGTTTAATCTTCCCAAAAGAGTCAAATAATACCAGGAAGTCAAAAAACGTACATCTGGTGTCAGAACCCTACGCTCAGGGTTAAGAGAGAAAGCTTGGCCACTCCTGCCTGTTGCGTCCTCATCTGCATGGTGCATCCTATGCATGGCTAACAGTTTTGGCAAGGGAGGTTTGCAAGAAGCATCAGTTAAGGGAAGGGCTTTCAGCTATGTGACTACAAAAGCTCCTACTTACATTACTAAAGGTTTCTGGTGATCAAACATTTTCAGTAAAAACTTTAAAACTCATTTTAGAAAACTGAGTTGCAATGCATGCTACCAAAAGGAAAAATCTCTTCTTGTGGGAGAAGATAGCTGAACCTTTGATTCTCTTGGTACTTCTACTGTCGAGCTGACTTGTGCTTTGTTGGTGTCGTGGCTTGTGCAGCTCCAGTAACGCAGCTGTTGAGACTAGATCTGTGCTGGACGAGTTTTAACTCATGTGGAAACGGTGCTCCCCTCGAGTTATGTGGGAAGAGAATTCGTACCTGTCCTGGCTATGGTAGCCACACATGTTGCATTCAAAAGGATCACGGAACCCATGGCAGCCCATATGGATCGTATACATCACGTGATCCAGGAAAAGGACTCGACAGTGTTCGCACTTGTAAACTTTCACTTGCTCCCCATTGCTGCTGATCACTTTGAAAGCATCCTGGGAATTGTCAGTACCTGCCCTCAAAACATCATATTGCCTGTTTTCTTCCTTTATAGAGATGCCATTTCTTGCATGGGGACCTATGTGGTTTGTCAGGTAAATTAAACCACTGCGTTCCTCATTATTGCTCTCTGTATCTGTTGAGTCTTGGCAGCTGTTGCTGGGAGAGGCATCTCGTTCGGAGGAGACAGATTTGGCTTTGGAAAGCAGCAACAAGTTTTCCACTGCGCTGTCCTGAGCTGTATGGTTGGAGCGAGCTTGATTGTCCCCAAGAGGTTTGTGGAGCTGATACATGGGGCTGATGACAGGCACCACCTCAGAACCACCTGGTGGTGTCTGGACAAGGGGACGCAAGGACTCTGCCCCCAGGTAACTGATAGCATTATTAATGGCCTGGTCGATAACGTGTGTCTGCATTATCTCATTCTCCTTCTCATAGCTGGTGGTGGCATCGTATGGAAGATCAGGCAGACATTTCTCACCTGCAGTGAAAAACAGTCAGGAGTTAGAGGGTTGATTTCTAAGCAATTAAGGAACCAAACATCATGGACTAATAAAACAGCAACATGGAAGAAAACAGTTGGTCAAATCTACCTCTGTATTTCACCTGAGGTATTCATAGTTCTCGAGTATAGCTGGTCATAAAAATGTTTAATTGGGTTTTTTGTTTGGTTTTGCTAGTTTGTTTTTTTAACCTGCAAAATAATTTGAGGTCTTTGGAAAAACAACTGGATGAAAACAGATTCTGGAAATAATTCTATGGGGACTCATTAGAGCTACAGATCGAGTGCTTCATCCTCTCTTCTCTCTAACTGGACTCTCTCATCTGTCTCCTACAGTGAGCTGAGGCATGCCTTTGTGGTTAGTGATGACAGTGTACCAAGCTCAGTTACAGTGGGCCTGGCCTTCGGAGCATGAAGCACCTAATCAATATTTTTCCCTAAAATATTAACATTTTAGACCAGAAACTACATTTTTTGTTTTAGACCTTCAGTTTCTTACAAATAACCCACACTGGCAATGTGGTCATACGTCATTCTGGAGAAAATTAACACAAACTTATTTTTTCATATTGACACCTCCCCCTCACACCTTGTTTTTTTTTTAATAAATCATGTTAGACACATTAACAGAAGATACGCATCTTCCTAGAAACTTTGTGTCAAGAAGTTATCATCTACAGGAGCAGCCAAGAACCACTGAAAAAATTTAAGTGCACTTGCACTTGGAATATATTTTTCCTATGATGTAAAAGCCCTATACAGAGCAAGATTACCTGTTACTCTGATTTGGGATGCCTAGAGTAAGGGGGGACTCTTTTAATTTTTAAAAAATCAGACTGCACTGATGTATCTCTATCTGGATACCCTAATATTGAATGCTGAGTTTCACTAAGTTTCTCAAAATTCCTGGACAGATAGAACTAAGCAAAACATAGAAGGTAAAAGTTAGGAGTGGGAGAAACTATTTAAATGCACAGATGCTGATTTTATGAACCTGAGAAATCTTCTCAGTGTAAATCATCAACATTACGATCAGGCCCCTAATAAATTTGTGCAAATACAAAGGGGTAAAAACCAGGTTCCTAGGAACTGTCAATAACACATTTGTTTACAGTCCACATGGATTGTCTAGCACTGCAGATCTTGGGAAATTCACTGCAAGCCACAAACATCTCTGTGAGGTGCTGTCACCTAATCAACATGACATTTGCTGGTAGGCCTTGGAAAGCCCTAATTTGTCTGGAAAAAAAAATGCCAATAGGAGCATGGAAAATTTACCAGAATATCTGCAAATTAATTTATCAACAATTTTCCCCCCAGTTTCTACTCAAATTGGTTATTCAAAGTCTGTGAAGAGCCCAGAAAACTAGCATGATTCTATTGCAATGATGGGGCTAAAGTGTAGAAAGTCCTGCTGTCTACATTTCCCACAAGATATGGTTTCATACTAGCTTGTCCATGCTCTGCGAGCAGAAGAAACACTCTGAGCAGTGCCTAAGTTCCTATAAGGCATGTAGGGCACAGACACCTTCTAGCTGCACTGCACAAGCTTCTACTTCCTCTTGTTTCCCTTCCCTATTATTCTGCCAATTTAAGCACCCCTCTAGCTGGGGTGCATTCTTTTTTCTTCCACATTTACCATTTCTAATGCTATAGTTTTCAGGCAGAGTTTGAGGCTGAAGATTCAAAGTAGGCATTGTGAAAGACTTCTGTAAATATGAAAAACCTCTCCTAATATGAATGTATAGCATTGTCTCCAGGAAAAATTGAGGTAAAAATCATTTATAGTCCATGGGCACTGTATAACACTGAAAAGTGGGACTGGTTTTCATTATACACAAAATTTTGGGCATCCAGAAGATGTGATTTTAACAGCTGTTTCTTGGGCAGCATTTGCTTTATGTAGCATAACTGGTTGCTAGTTGCACTGAGAGGATCAAGTGCCCATAAGAAAAATTTGTTTCCAAGCAGAGTGTCTGAAACAGACACAAACTTGAGGAAGGCGGATATCATTTCTATATCTGGGTAGTGCAGGTAATGCTTGCATTCATTAAAAATAATAGCTCATTTCTGTGGTTATTAGAGCATAAGTAAATTAAACTGCTAATGGATTGATGCACTTCAAGCTTTACACTGCTCAGGGTTCTGCAGCAGGTACCTAAATACTGAAAATGCACTCAGTGCATGTGGGCCCTTTTTTGGTTTGTTTTGCTTTTTGTTTTTAACCCCTCTCTTTTTTTGCTGCCTCTTGTTTTAACATGATAAACCTGTGTCAACATCACCTGCAGTTTTCACTTTCTAGTTTGGATGGCCCAGCTCTGCTTTCAGGTCTGGGAGTTATTCCAGTTTGGAATACAGACAGAATTTTACAAATAACTGGGTTAATTTGGTGAACAATCTCACTTTTGAAAGGTAACTATTTAGCCTTGAGAAAAATGAGTGAAGCAGCAGACCATCTTTCCCTTATGTGAAGGATGCCATTTGCTGCTTCTGCCTGGAATTCAGCACGGGGATTGGGATGACACGGTAATCTACAGGAGCAATAAACATGTTTTATTACCCAAAAGCTCTCCTGACCAGCCAGCCCAACCTTGTGTTCATCAGGAATGTACCTATTACACGAAGTAGAAGGTGAGAACTGGAAAGGGAAGGATTTGGGGGCATTTTCTTGTCAGAAAAGTTCATCCTTTTGAAGGTTAGCAAATTTCCATAAATATCTGCTGTCAGTAGGTTGTCTTCCTACACCACACCCTGAATAACTAACTGACAGGAAACTCTGCCCTCCTAAAACTCATAGTTAAACTGGCTGTCTTTACTGTTTTTCAGGGTGAAGAAAGAAAAGGAGAACGAAAAAGCTAGTCCACACCCACAGATACATCACATATAGGATACTTGCTAGTAGCTTTTAAATTTTAACACTTTTTGTCTTCCTGGAGCTTTCACAGAATTAGTATATTGCCTAATGCAGTCAGTTACTGGAGTGTCTAAACAGATCAGGTTTGGCTCATACAGTGGATATATTTTTGGTAACTACCTCTACTATAACTTTTGTCCTTTTATACATGTAAGCTTTTCTTATCTTTGACTACCTCCTGGAATTGTTGCCTTTAGACTTGAAAACTATCTTGGACTTTCATTTCAAACCTTCTGTTGTGCCTCCTGACGTAGCTGAGATTCCCCTTTCCTTGTCTCAGAAATACTAATTATCCTTTGACCCTTGTGTCCTCATTGAAGAAGGTATATTTGGAATTTATGCCCCATAAACTGGTCTTTTTTTGCCTTGACTTTTGACTGAAGACCTTAATGTGTGTTTTGTTTCATAGACTTCAGTTTTTGCTGATTGTCTCCTGTAGAACAGTATTATACATGAATGTACACACTGAACAGAATCTAGCTAGAAATGAGTATATGCTATCCTCTGACCTCCCATGTTTTTATTCATTTAGGATTAACTATACATAGCTGACAAAATATTGTCTGCAGGTCTCTACTATTATGAAACTCACGTAACCACAACTTGGCACAGGCTTACCAAACAGAACAATATAGGTGTAGCCTCCATTTTTATAGGGTAGCCTCCATTTTTCATTAAGACAAAAACTTCTAGGTGCAAATGGGCATGAGGTTTTTTGCATAATTTATAGAATGTACCCAAAGATCTTTTCATTTAGGTAATATTCTCAGACCTAGGTTTATTTATTTCCATGATCATTTTGGGCTGTAAAAGCATACAGAATTTACGAAGGGGTGAAGAATGTTATCCAGCCTATGCTCAACTATTCACAAATGTTGTCACAAACACCAATATGCCCAGACCTGGATGTCATCCAAGAAGTTAATAAAATAACCCTAGAAGTGTGGTCAAATGCTTTCCCAATAGGAAACTTCTATCTTCAGGTTCTTAAGGCAACTTCAGGAGTCTGTCCAGATCTTGTAATGATCAGGTTCATAAGCATTAGAAAAAGCCAGGAAAGAGATTTAAAACTGATCTCCAGATGTGGAAAATTAAACATGCAGAAATGTATGCTGGAGAAGTTTGGTTGTTTTTTTTCCCCCAACACATCACTGTATCTGTTTCTATAGAGATAGATATCGCTAATTTAGTAAAACAGGTAAAATCATAAGGCAAAAGTAAAAATCCTGTGAGATGTTTTTTGGGTTTGGTTTTGTTTTATTTTTTAGGAGACAGCAAACGTTTAACTCTTACCCACAAATTTCTGAGGCATAGAGCTCTTACGTTTGGCGACGTTACTTGCTAGTCTATCCAGCACGAGGGATCTTTCTGACCCTATCTTGCACAGGTCTTCAGCCATTTCACTCTGGTTAGTTTCGTCTTTTATGACTGAAATCAAATGACATCAGAAGGGTTAGGCACGCTTGTTCCATTTAATGGAACTATTGTCTTTAGGTTATTGTTTCTCAGCTAATGTCTTTTAGCTCCCAACCAGCTGGAAGGAGGAGCTCACAGCTGCAGACACAGGACAATTCTGACTCCTGGTAACACAGTACCTCATGCGGATTGATCTACATACATGTTCATGTTTCCCTTGTTTAGGATACAAAATTTAGATTGCAACTGCAAGGTGTCTGCCTGCATGTAATGTAGTCACTCCACCCTCGTTCTACAGCCACTCTGAATTTTCATGAATAAATGAGGTCCTAACATTTACTGGACATGAAGCAGTTCACCTTTTCACCCCTGCGCTGTCACCCCCCACCGTCTCTCTGCACCCCTCCCAGTGGAACTGCCTGTATGATCATTGCTTCTCTGGCAGGAGAAATGGACAAACTTCTCAACTTCAGCAGTAGAAGATGTATTTGCAAGCTACACAAACCCTTCTCTCCACCCTTCTTTTTTTTTTTTTTTTTCCCTAGAATATTTCTATACTTCCTTAATGCAATTTTAGACTTCAAATGACAATTTAAGTTTCTAAAGTCACACCTGTAGTGGAGCACTGATTTCCAGTACTCAAAACTGTTTCCCAACCTCCTGCTGAGACACTGCAGAATTAGAAAGGAGCTTAGCTGTGAGGCTTTAGGAAAGGGAAACTATTTCACTTTCACTGCATTTTACTTCAGCAATTTCCTGCAGAAACAGAAGGGATGTATCGGAAAAATGCACTGCCAAAACAATGACTATGAAAAATGTATGGAAAGGTAATTCTGACTTCCAACATCTAAAGGAAAGGTGATATGCAGCAAGACAGCACAACTGTTGGGGCGTTTTGGGGTTTTTTTTGGCAAGGGAGGTCAGAGACAGGAGACAAAGGGGTTAATTTTACTTTTACCTGCTACTAGGATATAGAAATTTTTCCTGAGCTTGTGAGTTCCTATTAAAGGGAGAAGCAAAAGATGATTTTTAGACTTTGATTCTGCAAGCTCTTTCAATTAGGTGCACCACTCTGCTACATTTTGCCTTCTGTGCCTGCTGAGAATTTGTTTTATCACTGGATTTACTGGTTCACAGAACCCATTACTCTAGTACCTGGGTGTTTCTCAATAGTTGAGAACACACTGTTCCTATGCAATGTTATTTTGGCAATATATCACTGCCACAAAAGGAAGATTATGAAAGTTTCATTGTTCCTGAAAATTGCAAAACCAGGGTCTGGTGGATAACTGGAAGGATCAGGTGAAAAGTCTTAGACAACAACACTCCACAATACCAAATGGAAGAGTACACAACTGGTTCTTGAGCCCCTGCTGCGGCAGCACATACTGCAGTGACAGTAACAGTGACAATGACAAGGAGCCTCATGGAATTATGCCCCAGCCCCATAAGACACTAAAGATTGTGACCAGTGCAAGATATGAGCAGAATTTGGTCATGAAGATGCAGAAGAGTAAAGGGCATGGATGGTACCTAGCCGTCATTGAACAAGCACACGCCAGCATCTTGTGCTAGCTCAGGCTTTCAGATACCACTTCAGGAAGAGACTTACAGAGAATGTTTTAAAGCAGTCTGTTCAACAGGGAAACAAAAGTTTGAATTTATAGTTAAGAGTTGAAATAATCAAGAAATATCTGTTTAGGATATAATAACACAGAATTTCTAACCAGTTCAAGAAAGTGTAAGTTACATATTCGTATTTCAAACTTTTAAAACTGCTATTAAAAAAAAAGGGCAAGTTGAATTACTAATATACTAATTTCCAGCCTTTGCAACTGAAACCCCCTGAAATTTGCTACCAACCTGATAATTGTTTTTCTGTAATTTGGTGTCTGTGAAATTAAAATCATTTTATCTTTCCAAATGAAAATCCACATGTGACTGAAGAATTGTAATTGACCCTTTTTAAACTTAATAAACTATTTCTTCTGTTATTTTATAAAGGCCTGGTAAGACTTCAGCACACTTCCACTCAACTCAAATGCAAAACTCTGGGTAATGTCTCTAACAGAGCTTCACATGGACGGTGAGATTCTAGTCCTCTAAAATAAGAATTAAATTCAGCAGGTTCCTAATTTCATGCTGAATCTCCTTCTCTTAAAGAAAGCAAACAAAAGTTAAAATACAAATACAGTCCCTTGTTCCTCTCCTTACTCCTCTTTGCTGGATCTCTCCCTTATTTGAGTACTTTCTCGATTACATTTATTAGATTTACAAGCTGATGGAGAGCTTCTACCAGTTTAGGTCATTTCAACTGACTTTTTTCTATGTATACTGCACAAAGTGTTTTAAAAATGCTGTAAAAAGCAGTCCTGCTGTAGCAGAATGTCAAATCAGATGCCCTAAGCAGATTTTTGATTCAACCTTTTTGAGTCTGGAATACAAAAATAGAAGGGCCCGAATTATGGCTCTAATAGCTCTATATTGCACCCTGAAATATAGGAACAGTGGTAGTATAGCTACTTGCTTTTCTAGGTGTAACGCAGAATGCACTAAAAATCCCAGAATGACACGCACTCATTTTCAGCTGTTTCATTGTAAATTTTCATCTTTGAGTTTGTAAGGGAAATAATGTAAACATGGAAAAATGGTGTGTTTGCAGTGAAGCTGAATAGATCAGAATGCGAAATACTAGGAAAAATACAGGAAAATGTCATTTTTTAGAAAAGGATCAATTTATTAACTGAGTACTAAATTTTTTAAGAGTGAAGTCTTTGGCTGGACACGAGGTCTAAACCCCAAAGTTAATACTCTTTTTTTTTTTTTTTTTACATTTGCAAAAGCACTCCTATTATATCAAATATGGATTTTTATGATACTTTCAGTATATGCCAGGAAGAAGTGATTCTTCCAAAGCATTCATTAATTCCCCAAGTTTTCATCCCACTGAGATACTAGATATTCAGTACTAAGCTGTCATGATTTGCTATAAACAAAGGTCCATCTCTAAAACTGTATTATTTCTTATTAAAGTTTAGGATTCCTAACACCAGTTTCATCTGTGTATTTTTGCTTACTAAGACTTTAGTAGTAGTTCAGCTACTCATTCACACAGCTTTTCATGTTCTGTGTGCAGACATTCAAGTCCACATGTCAGACACTGAAAATTCAAAACCCAAGACAACAGTTTTTGCTTCTAAATCCTATCACCTCTTTGGGGAATAAATATTGCTGCCTACTGTATATTACATTGAGCTTTCCTATTTATATATTCTCCAGCCCCTCAATAAAATTAGAAGGGGCGTTGCTCTAACATGCTGTCTGCTAGAAGCATCTCAGCTGTACTCACTGCTATCATTATGTGCATATACTTTACATTATTTGATAGCATGTAAAAGCATATTCAGATTCTGTTCAGATATAAAATATTAAATGAGGCATCATTGCAAATAGGTCAGAGAGAACCTTCCATTTTTGTCATTTGACAAACCAAATAGCATATACCAACAACATCAGAAAGGTGTGCAAGAAATGTAACTTACTGGATGGGCTTACACTCCACCACAGAAGCTGGATCTTACATTCTTTATCTAAAATGGCACATGCAAGGGGATTTTGTATGGTTACTTACTCTGATCAATCCCATACCGATCTTTAGGATCTTTGCTAAAATAATCCAAACCCCAATATCTGCTTGCTTGATTTCTGGGCATAGTTTTAGATTTTATATTCTCCAAGAAATTGACTTTACCTTCATCGTAAGACCTGTCTATCAGAGAAGCACAACATCTCCTCACCTCCCCCATTTTCTTTTAAAGGGGAGGTTGGGAAGAAGGCTGTCAACAAATTATTAGCCCTTCTGGACTGTCTCGGTCAAACTGGTTAAATTAAAGTCCTCTGACATCATGTTCTCTTGCTTGGAAGAGTGAGATCAAAGACAGATGGCTCATCCTTGTTAGACGAGTTGGTCCCAGTGGTCAAGCTCCTTAAGTGTGCCTGGGAAGGGCAGGAGATGTGCAATGCAAAAGATTCTGCAGCCCTAACTAGAATACTGATACTAAGTCTTTATTAAGGACACATTCACAAGAGTACTGCAATATAGGACTCCAAGCAAAGGGGAAAGGTGATGAGATGGTGAAGTCATGCTGTCTTGAGATGGTGAAATGAAATTTCTCAGGTCTTTCAAGTGTTTTGCTACATGCCTGAGTTTTACTTTGGCTTTTTGTTTGAGCTAAACAAAAGGAGAAAACGGCCAAATATTTATCAAATATAGAATAAATCCAGATGCCATATAGTACATATGGGTTGTGTTTGTACCTCCCCAATGCAAAAGATGACACAAATATTACTACTGTTCCTTTTGTACTTTTTTTTCTGTGTACGTGACAGGACAGCGTTAATCCCCAAATGGACATGTTTATTACCTGAGTAAAGGCTGCTCGAGATATTCATGGTTTGCAGGTAGTTATGACAGCGTTCTTTATGTTCTTCCAAAGAGCTGCGCTGCTTGTAGCTGCGACCACAGTATCCACACTTATGGGGTTTGCCAACTGGAGAAAACAATTAAGAGATTCAGATGAGGTATTCAACAGCATATTAATAATGGTAAGAACAGGAAAAAAGCCCACCCCAAAAATAAACCCCCGCTTGGTGAAGACAGATTTTGTCAATTTAAAAAAAAAAAAAAAAATAATCTAATGGAAAACTAGTTGTATATCTTTATATCAGCAGGCCAATTCTGTGGGTGCTGCAAGTTGATTTCAGATGATTCATATCAGATAAGGTCTGCAACATTAAATCTTTAAAAACAGTATCTACACAAGTTAGGAACTGAGACACCTTCAAAGGCCTGAGCGTAGTCGCTTTAGTGCCTAGCTCCCACAGAGACTGCCAGCGGGGGAACTGGTGCTGTAGGTACAGACACCTGCCCACAGCTGGATGTCAGTTCTGATGTAACCAGAACCAGCTCAACCCTTTTAGGACAATGTTAGATTTCACGTTTTCTGCTTCTGGAAATTCAAGAGAAATGGCATGACAATTTTTTTTTTTCTGTATTACACCAATTCAGATGTAGGTAGTTCTAGGAATTTACAGTAACAATATGGTTTCATGGACTTCTGGATCTGAATTTTCTGTCTTAGCCCGACAAGACTGTCACCTTATATGTGATTTCACAATTTTAGATGTTTACGCAGCTTAACTTTTTAATTTTATTTACAATTTCTCAGGTTAAAATCAGACTCAGACATCCAAATTGTTTTAAAATGTATTGATGTCAGTTTGCCAGTTGCAGGAACTAACTGCAATCTATAATTTATGCATTGTCTCTTTAGCTACGGAATCCTCAGAGTTTGCCAAAAGTTTCTAGGTGTAATTTCATGTATATATGAAAAATTATGTTTAAACTTGTGCAGTCACAGAATCAACTAGGTTGGAAAGGACCTTGAAGATCATCCAGTCCAACCGTTAACCTAACACTGACAGTTCCCAACTACACCAGATCCCTCAGAGCTATCTCAACCCGGCTCTTAAATACCTCGAGGGATGGGGTCTCCACCACCTCCCTGGGCAGCCCATTCCAACACCTAACAACCCATTCTGTAAAGAAATGATTCCTGACATCTAGTCTAAATCTTCCCTGAAGGTTTAGGAAGTCATGAAAATCAGTAACAGCGAGGGAGAGGGAGACAAAGTAGTATTTTAAGGATGTGCTTTCTTGAATTGGGCCAGGATCAAACAGAAGTGGAAATTATTTTGGACATCTGGGACCAACACTAGAGATCTTATTTAATGTGTGTGCTAGAGAAGAATTTCCTTAGTTTTGTGCAACACAGAAATGTCACTTTGGGAGCTCCCTTTCTGCTACCCAGAACTTGGTCCCAAAGCCAGCTTTCACAAGTAAAGTTACCAGTGTCAGTTCCAGCAATGCAGTTTGGTGGTCTCCTGTCCAAATAACAATTTGCACCTGCATCTTAGCTTGGGAAACTAGATGAGACAACATCCTGCTCTTAAAGGCACTTTAAAGGTGCTAAATAGGTTTGCTTCACAGAAGGTATGTGACTATGGCTTTTGTCAAACAATGAGAGGTTCCTGGCAATGGAAATGCGCTACTATTCAAAAATATTTATTCAGATCTCCATATTATTGTTGACACAAAACACTGAAAAACTCTATCAGAGTCCTCTTTTCTGGAAGATTATTATCTTTCTCTCTCCCACCGTCTCCCTCCTCCCACCCTTTCTCTTTCAAAGTACTTGTAATAACAAGGTGCAACAAATAAATGCTACTAAATGCTGTAAGCATCCACTCCTCTGGTCGAGAATGACTAAAAGACTGGAGGTTTTTGAGACTTTGTGACTTAAAATCTACCATGTTTAGACCTTAAATTATTTCTGTATGTGGATAAATGCCATCTAAACCCTAAAACAATCATCAGCTTTAATTCATGTTTGTAGTTCCATGAAATGAATTACTCACATGAGGCTTGTAAGATAAAACCCTACTACAGAAACTTTTAATCAGTCAAGAAGTATGGGAAAAAACCCAGTTCTTCTGGTGAAGGATCATGGGTGTGAGATGTGTTTAGTCATTTCTTTGCTGCTAAAACACTGTGGTCATCTTACAGCTTGGTTAACCTCAACATGGGGCTACTCGCCTCCCTAGGGTGAGAAGACCTCTGAGGCTTGGTAGACACTAACACCCCTGTCTCCTCTATGGGTGTGGTGACAAGCACCCCTGGACGTTCCCACACCTTCACTTACCTGAGTGAGTCCTCAGGTGTCCCGTTAGGGCATCCCTGCGACGGCAGGCATAGTTACACAGGTGACACTTGAAGGGCTTTTCACCTGAGTGCAACTTTATGTGGCGCAGAAGGTTGCCCTTCTGTGTAAAGGAGGCTCCACACTGGTTGCACTGGAAGGGGCGTTCTCCTACAGGGAGAAGGAGAAAATATGTGAGAACAAAAAATCTTACGTGGTAACAAGCGAAAGATTTCAGTGAGAAAGTTGTTTTCTCACTGCTGCTCTGTGACTTCCACCGGCTGCAGGTTTGATATAACATGAGGCTTTCAGACTAAACCTGCCAGTTTCTTAATGCTTCACTGGCTGGGTCAATTTGATCTGAAAATCTAATTTTTTTTTTCTAAATCAGAATGGCACATCACAATGCAAATTCAAACTCATTTAAATAAAGTGACTGCAACATTTTGTGTTGAAGAGCCACTCTTCCTGATCAGCAGTTTTGGAATAAACCAATATCCAATTTTGCATGTTGTGGCATTTGGTGGGGTTTTTAATGTGGCTTTTTTCAAAGGGTCTTTAAAATATGCCACTGAAGCAGCAAAATAAAAAGGAAACTCATTAAAAATGCATTTCAGGATCACAAGTTCATTTCAGCGTTACATTCTTATATTTAAATGAAAGGCACTTCATTATAACAGTTATAATAACTTCTTTTCATTTACATTTTCCCTGTATTTTCCCTTTCAATTTCTTCTCCATTACCTGTCTGTCCCTAAGCAGCCAAATCAGGAAAGAGACAGAGAAAGAGAGAGAAAGAGAGAGAGTAAAATCACATAAGTTAAGACAGTGCAAAGGAAGCCCTGTACTTCCATGCCAAAGTCCCAACCCTTCTCTGGGTAAGGTACGAACAGAGGAGCTGCACAAATGGGCTCTGCTGTTCTACACTTTGGGCAGACACAGGGGAAAAACCTGAAGAGACACAGCCTTGATTTGTTGAAACTGGCCCCTGTTCTCAAGGAAACGAATCAGCTAGCCTTTGTAAAAATTAATATGGCTGCTGTTTGCTTTTTTATGCTGTTTAAAATCAATATGCTCATTTTTATTTGCCTAGGTTTATTTTCCTTTTTAAATTTCATATAGATGAAACCTTTTCTTAAATCAGAAGGTTTCCAGTTGTACCACATAGGTGTAAAGGGAAATGTAGACATGAGAGCACTCCATCAGCTCCTGCATGCCTATTTCTCCGTAGCCCTCAACTAAGTCAGACCAGCCTTTGAAACTAATTTGCAGAATTCTGTTTCTCTTAGGCATAAATGTAATCTGCTATAGTAATTACAATGCATTGGCAATGTTAGAAACAGCCCAGAGATGTCCTGTTCTTAGTTTTGATTTTTTTATCTAACAACAATACTGAATTTAAAAGTTCAGTGCTGGAGTTAGAATATAAAAAATATAAATACAAGTTAAACAGTTTTTTTCTTCTCTCTTACTTAACCATCATGTATTATTTTGCACATCTAGGACCAACTTGTATGTCCATATGTGTGCGTACACGGTCAGAATTGTAATTTTTGAGTTTTGGTAATGCAGTAGAACAGCTGAAAATCAATTAGCAGCACAATCCCAACCGAAAAATCTGAAAACTGTTACCATCAGGGCTGGCAGCTTTAGCATTTATCAAACAGTAAAATGAATCTACTTTATGGCAAGAGATTTTGATCAGTCAAACAGCTTCAAGCAGGTCAGCATAGTCCCTGTCAAGCTAAATGAGCTCACTTTCTCAGTCCATCAAGAAGCCGTATTCGTCTAAACTACCAGAAGCTGGTTCAACTGGGATGGCCCACAAAAATGCCAGCATTAGCCTTACAGGATTTTCCAATATACTTCATAAGCCATGAACAGTAGTTGCTAAGGGAAAAAGAAAATGGGTAAGAGTCTGTCTCCTTTACCTCTTAATCTTTGGGCAGTTACTCAGCGTGGAAGGTATTTTTCAGAAATGGACTGAAACAGTAATGAAGAAGTCAGTTTGTCATGGGGGACACAAATTCAGAAGAAATGGTTAATTCTTACTAAACAGCTTTTCTAGCATTCATTTCTGTTATTTTTACTCAGAGGAGGTAAGAGGAGGAAACAAAGACTGTAAAAGTACTCCAGGAATGAAATGTAAAGCAAAGTAAGAATGAAATGTATCTCCAGCCTACAGATCTCGCAATTACAGGGTGAAATCTTGCATCGGGTGGAGAAGACAGACGGGTGGAGCATTTCAAATGACACTGCTGCATACCAAATATTTCTACAAAACTTACTGTGGGATCAAATGTAAGGGAAGATGCAATCATGTTGCTGTACAAGGGAAATGACACCACCACCAAAAGACCCTGAAACTACATATAGCTTGGCCAGCCTTTGGTTATCTATGCTGCAACTACTGGGGTGGGGAATGCCTGCCTTGTGAGCCTGGCAAAGCTCCCAGCCTTGCTAGGATGGACACAGTCGCTGATGGAAGGTTACTGGGTGCAATACTATCCCCCCAGAATGAGGAAGGGACAGGACAGAACGAAAAAATACATAACACGTCTTTTGTTTAAACAATCAGCTTTGTGTGATATTATCTCTCCAGTTCTGAACAGCACATGTCTATGCTGGGCAGGTTTCACTGCACGGTGTGTAGCTATGGACAATGATGGGCCCAGCAGCAAAACCTACAATGGGACCATGAGTTGAATCAACCACCATTGCAGTGATTTCCAAGCCTAAGTGAGAGCATGGGGCCTGGACTACTTGTAAAGTAAAGAATATTTACCATCTTAATTGAAATCTTTCTCCTTTCTTAAAAAATAGAACTCAGAGATGTGCATTGCTCTTTTTTTTTTTTTTTTTTTAATACTCATTATTCAATGGGCACTAGTTTTCTAAATAATTTGAGACATTCAGACCCAACTAACAAGACGTAAGTGAACTAACTGGTGACTTAAAGGTACATATAAGGAGATACATACCTATGCACACACACATGTATATGCACATAAATACATACGCACACATGCACACACATATGTGCACGCTGAGCAAGCAAGGCCCGAATCTATACCCTGAGGTGTCAGCACCAGGGAGCAGGAGGTGAGTTTCTCTCTCATTTCTAGATCTCCTTTTTGCTAAACACCCAGCAAGATGGAGAAAATCCATGTACTGAAAGCCCTGGGGAAGGACTGTAAGGAGAGTTGGGCATCTGTGAGCGGGATTCACTCTGCAGACAGGAGCAACAGGTAAGTCAGTGCTGTACAGCTGCTTGCAGACAGGAGGGGGCAGAAATATCAGGTGCTGCTCTGCATATCTGCACTTGGCAGGTGTATTCATTAAAAGTAATTATGCCTTTTATCAGGTCAGGCAGTCATTTTATTTTGGCACTTTAGTGTGTTAGAGTTTTGTTCACTTATCAAATATTTATTTAAGGAAACCTCACTGCATATGCAGGTTTTACATGAATTAGCAGCAAAGTAATTCATTTGCGAGGCTTATTCCTTCACCGGGCATGTATTGAAATGGGCTTCAGCGTAGTTAGATGTCTGTAATAGTATATCCCATTTCTACTTTAATTTTCATAGCGCAGCTGAAAGGAAAAGCAGTCACCACTGTTTCCCCATGACGTCCCTTTAATTTAAACTACCAGCTCCAAGCCTCCACTCCCTTGCCAGCCCCCCAAAAAACACCTGAGCTCACCCAAAGAGGCTGCTCAGGAGAGGAGCTGAGGGTGAGGCAGGAGGGAAAGCAAAGGCTTTCTTTCCATGGAAAGAGTCAGGGGCTCACCTTCACACCCTTTAGTTTTATTAAGAGTAAAAGAAGCAGGTCCTGCTGAGCAAAGTGCAGCTCGTGGGGTGCTTCCACTGTAAGTTTTAACTACGTTTCCTGATTAAAAAGAGGGTCTCGTTGGCAAGGGGAGGGCTCTGCAAAGGGCAGAGAAGTCTTCACGTGACAGCCCTTGTGTGGTAGCACCCTGAGCACCCATGGCAGGCACATGAGTCCCTCTGCCAGGCAGGATTTCGGGCAGCTGGAGGTCTGTGCCAGGGAAACCAGTGAGGTGGCCACAGCGAGCAGGCAGCCCACTTCAAACTCCAGAGACTCAGCCTGCCAGGTGCCAACCAATGCACTAGAAACAAAGGCAGCTCTGCCCACTGCCTCCCTAAAATCAGGTGTGTCCCCATACTCAGCCTTGGTGAAAACACTGCCTCTGACCCTCAGGGACCCAAAACTGCTCTTCTGAAGGAGCAACAGCGTACTTTTAATAGAACAGCAGTCTCCTAAAACAAGCACAAAGACTTCTACCTCTAAAAGCATTTTAAGTTGCAACATTTTTTTTTTAACTACTGCAGTATCCTCTTCAATCCTGTGGGTCTGTTTAAAAGGCCTCATGTCCAAGTCATTTTCCGTATCAACTTTTTATCGACTTTTAAAGGATCACATTAACATGCAATTAACAAAAAAAAGGAAACAACTGACCAACAAGCACTTTATTATGAAGGAGGCTGCAACCTCTCTTCTGAGAACTAGTTGTGGCTTTTCCAATAATGATAATTATCTGCTCTTCCCTGACAGAGGGATTTATCATATTGAATTGAACAGTATATTGACGTAGACAATGTAACAACATTGCTATCACCAGCACTGCTTCTGAATGTGGCTAACCCATGTTACACTAACAGATAGCAGCACCCTTCCAAAGCTTGAAGAGCCACTGTTACAATGATAGACATTAGCACTGGGGAGGATGGACAAACACTCAGGGTTCTCCTCATGGATCCTCTGCGCTGAACTCTGAAACAAATTTGCTAGTCTCACTCCTTAGCAATTCTGGGGAAATCATTTAAGCATAACCGGGAGGAAGTGGAGAAAGAAAGTATCTATGTGTCCACTAGCATGACTATTTCAGTGGAATCTAACCATGGGACAGGTCGTTCTTATCTTAAAAATATTTTGAAATTCCCTCTCATTTAAATATTCATGCAAAAAATATAAAATACTAATTTATTTTCAAAGTAACTTGTGTAGCACAACAGTACAGTTCAGTTATTATCTTTTGACTATGGATGATCTTAGAGTTCAGATCAGAAGCCTAAGTTTTAGGCAGCTTATATCAGGTAAGATGAGACTCACCCTGGTCTTTACTTCTTCATTTGTTTCAGCCTCTTCCTTTTTTGCACTCTGAGACTATTTAGAATTAGAAAATTGAGGCAAGAAGATTCACAGCACTGTATAATGAAAAAACATCCCTATGGAGCACAACATCTTTATGTGTTTCTTTTAGTGTCCCAGCTGAAACCATTTAGTCCAGATTTGACCAGTGACAATGCTTGTTTTTACTTAAAGAAACATTTGACATAACCTCTTTTTTACAAAGACTGCCAGTAGAGTTCCCTTAACATTTATTCTGCCAATCACTTTAATAATCACTAATCCACAATGAGTTTTGCTGCACTGTTGGAAACATTAGAACTGGATCAATTTCAAAGTTAGCCAGAAATGGGTTTTTCTTCAGCAATTCTTAGAAATTTCTTAGAAATTAAACAACACTTATTCACTTTTTTTTTTTTTTTTAGTTTGAATTTTTCATGTAGCCCACAAACAAACAAACTGAACAATTTCTAGCCCAATAGATGGACTTCCATTAAGAAATCTCAATTCTTGTGCTGTCCGAAATGGTGTTACAAAATAACTAAGTTCCAAATGCCCACTGATGCTGCATTATCTTACAAGAGGGAACATGTGCATGATAAAGAAAATAAGTCTTAGTTCCTAATACGTGGCCAATTCTTGTGAACTAAAGGAAAAACTACGGCAGGCCTTACCAGTGTGGCTTCGTTTGTGAACCATGAGCACATTGGGACCGATGCAAATTATCCCACAGATATCACATTTTAGCTTTCCGTTAGGAAGTCGAATGCCTCCAACTCCTGACATAGCTTTGCTGCCTGGGCCATTGTGTGAGCCATTCATTTTCTCTCCCGAGGTATCAAGCATTCGTAAATCCTCCGCACATTCTTCCCCATTCATTTCACAGGCACGCCCATTCTCTTCATCACTCTGAGTCTCTATTTTAATATTACCGGCTGAAAAAAACAATACAGGATGCCACTCAGTTTTGTTACAGAATAAATATGGTGGCAAAGAAACAATCACATCAAAGGAGATAACTACTAAACAATATGTACAATATACCTAAATAACAAAAGCTACATGACTACATTTCTATGAGTTTGTAACACATGGAGCAATGAACAGTGAATATCAATAAGACAAACACAAGGCACCCAGGAGCTGGGAACCCAAACATTACAAGTCTGTTCCTATATCACTTTGATATTTTTGCATTTGTAACATTCATTTTGACAATTGAGGCTAATTGGGATGAAATTTAAAAAGAATCCACTTCACAAGGATTTGTCCAAAATAGTTGTGAAAGTAACACTCAAAGACAATGGACGAAAATGAACTGAAAATGCAACATTCTCCACTTGGCAGGAAGATCCCAGGGGTTGTACTGAATCCAAATATTTGCTTTAAAGTTCTATGGAGTAAACAAGGATAACAGGAAAGGAAAGAGTACAAACACTGCTAAAGAAACCAGGATGGGAAAGGATGGAAGAGAGAATTTAAGAGCAAGAACTAGCATTTGTAGGATAGCAGAATTAGGATCAATGAGTAAGAGGAGACGATCTCTACTGCTATGAGCCACTATTAAAAAACTGTGAAATCAGCAAAGGTGGGTGAGAGAACTCTTTTAACTTTATTGGAAAAGTTCTTTGTGTTATAATCCCATAGGTGACAATCACTTGCAGCTAGAAGAAGAATGAGGTATAAACTTGGCATAGCCTCATGGCATGTGATAACATGTAGGTTGGTAAATTTGGTCTGATATGAACACAGCAAACCTAAACATTATGGAAAAGGGCCAAGATTCAGATCAGTTAATGACAGTATTCATTCCTCTTCTCTCCACAGGACTGTATGATGTTTTGTGTAGAATAAATCATCTTTCCAGCTATTCCCTCTTTTCTAATCTGATGATTTTGGTGAAAAAACAGTTCTTCATTAGGCTGAAAAAGACCATTTCATTCCCCCCAGTCTTGCTTTCCTTTCAGTGAAAAATGTCTTCCTTCACCCTACCCCACCCCAAAAAGGAAAGCATTCACTTTAGTGGCTCGCTGAGTACACGAGGGGTCTGTTTCACCCAGTAAAGATGGGGTCTTTTCCTTTTGTGGAACACTAGTTTTATGGTAGCCTTATTCATAAGTGGTTGTGTAGCAATGACATAATTAAGCTATGGGCAATAATTACCTCAAGAGATGAAAGACCTTGACATTAATTTGAAAATGAAAGGTTTGACAAACTCTTCTCTGCTACACCCTGCAACCTACCAGGTGTCCCAGGAGGATTGCATGGATGTGACTGACAAGAGTATCTGACTCAAAATCCTACTGAGAAACATGCTGAGGGTAAAGATGCTCACAGTTCTGAACACCTCTTGACTGGATGCCTTTTATAAAGTCTGCCAATCTAGGCATTTTAATGATTTTTTCCATTACTGCATTTTTAGTAAAAATCATATCAAAGACAGAATGTGTGCACACCATAAATAGCAGCTTTTCCTTTAAAATGTATGCCCTAAAAAGGGGAATAATTCAGAGTTGGGGAAAGAAAACCATAATCAGTAACTGAACAGTGATTTATAAAGATGATATGTCTGGCTAAAAAGAAGTGATCTACACTTTTCTGCAAATTTAGTGGACTACAACCCCATACTGTCGTTTTCACCATGGCAAATGGAAGCAATAGAACTACTTGGCTTAAGCATATGACAGATTTTCCATAATTCATATACCAATTTTTTTCTCTTAATTATAAGCATAATAATTTGAATGTAAATATCATTATACAAAATAATTACAGGCTCCTTTCCTGCCAGGGATTTGGAGAAGGTGGCTTTTGAAGTAGGCTTTATGTTAAGTTAAAACAACATACATGTGAACGAAGCAAAAAGATCACACCACTTAAGCCCTTTGGTAGCATATGCAGACAAATGTACATTACTGAGAAGCGAAACGACACAAACAAAAATCATAAAAGTAGGAACTAGATGGAAATGCTCTGTAATGAGCTGAGTTTGCAGTATACTTACGGGAAAAAGATTTGGGAATTATTGCATGAAAGTCCCTAAAGCCTTCTGCCCCATATGCAGCTGCAATAAAGAAGGCAAACAGGATACTGGTTTGTGGTACTGCTAGCAGTAAATGTAAAAGAAGATGGCATTATTGCTATAAGAGAAATACCTAGGAGAAAGACAAAACTATCATCACAAAAGCAACACAAGCAATTTAGGATGAAGCAGGAACAGTAGCAGGACAGTTGGCAGGGGAATCCTGACCTGCCCACAATTCCCATTTGTAAAAATGCCCTTTTCTTCCAAAGCATCCAACAAGTTTTATCATGTTTTCTAAATGCATAACCTCTCTTGGGTATTCCCCTTGTTCACGGGTTAACTCCTGCTGAAGTCAAGAGGAACTTTTGCTAAAGTGTCTCAAAAGGCTCAACAGGAGCAGAGCACCTAACACAGCTTTCTCCTGCCCCCAGGGAAACCACAGGCCCCTACAGTGCAAGCCTCCTCTCAGGATTTATTTTTTGTCAGCATGCCTCTGTGTGTGCCAGAGATCTCTTCTTTAGAAAAGGGTCCTTGCTTCTGGTCACTGCAGTTATAAAAAGTGAAATTGCATTGTTTTCTTCTCACGCCTGATGGTCTTATGCAGTGGAAGAAGAGGGACTTGAATTTTATATGCATATTATTGTGTATATTGCCATATTTTTTGGTAGTATTTTTAAGGCTTGTTCTCACAATGTATCTACACAAAAGTAGCTGCACAAACACACTATACATTGCATATTATGAGCAGCCACGTGCAAATTAACATGCCATGGAGCACACTGATACAAGTAATGATGGAGTTCGTTATTTGACATAAGCAATGATAGTGATACTGATTCAATCTTCACTAAAGCTCTCCACAGCTATGCCCCTGGGCTGCCATAGCTGTGCTGCTCAATGAACATCCCCATGTAGACAAGGCCAAGTATCCAGGATGCCTTACAAGTGCATCCATTCAGCAGCACAGTCCACGGCAGGGGCTCACTTCAGGTGTGGACCTCACTTTGCCCGTGAGAGCTGATGGATGGTGAGGCCATCCACCTCGCCCTGGATCCTCACGGAGATTTTATAGGTCTAAGTAACAAATAAAATCTCTTCCTATTCAAACAGAGCACTTTCTGACAAGCTGTTTTCCAAACGAAAGCTAGTGAAAAAAGCCCCACTGATGTAAGAGACACAACGGAAGAGAGAAATTGCTCCAGTAGAAATACTAAGGATTTTTATTAAACCTCAATAAGAAATGGGAAGGGAGGATATTTATCTATATCTATATCTATATATTTATATATACATAGATAGATAGATAGATTTTTTTTTTCTCTTCCTGGAGACTTTGAAAATAAAAATCAAGTTTCTTTTGTGAGAGAGGTTCTTGTCCCTCTCTTGCTACAGTGGGGAAAATCACTCTTGGAGTACTGATGATGTGACAAATATCTGGGATTCAGACTTTTCAGATGCACTGATCAAGAACATACTCAGCATTTGTACAGGTTTCTCAAACAGCTACTCAATATAGTCTCTGTAGAAATAATTTCTGTGCACATACATGTCTATGTACACATACATGCAGACATTAATTAGCTCTACAATAATTCATGATAATAATTTCTCATTGGCTCTTCTAACACCATTAAAGCTTTACTCAATTAATTTACTTCAATTTGGCTGGAGTTGATCTTAAAAGGCTCTGTATTTTACTTTCTTTGTGGACAGTATTGCAATTCATGGAAGTTTAATCCAGACTATTTTTTTTTGCAAGGAGTGTGGAGTGCACACTGAACTGACAGCCCTCCTCTGCTCTCTTTTTACCTACCCAGAGTGTGGAAAAGTTATCCAAAAGCAGGGTATTGGATGGGTCTCTTGTGCTCTCTGGTGTTTACTGGGAGCTTCACTCAGGATTTTCTGAAGAGCATGTGAAATTTATGTTACAAAAATTATTCTGTATTCTATGGTTAAAGGTGGTTTATACAAGTGTTTGAAAAAAAAAAAGACGACTTGTCAAAGGGGAAAGAGGTGTTGATATGATTTATCACTGAAGAGCAGTATAGCTGGCTCAGCATGAGACTCAGGCTGGGACAGTCAGGAAGGCAGGATGGAGGGTGAGGAGACAGAGTCACACTTCCCTGGAAACTGTTGAGCAATGTGGAGAGGAAAGGGAGGCATTTTGCAATAAGTGAAAGAGTGGGGAGAAAGGAGAAACCAAATGGACCTCCTGGGAAACAGGATGTGGAGGGTGGCTTTTAAAGGACAGAGAAATAGGCAGCTGGAAAAAAAGGCATGTGAAGAACTATTAATTTGTTTTCAATCCACTGCCTAGTTACCTTCTCTTATAGCTATGGGACTCCCTCACAGATGTAAAATCCTTTCAGTTTTGTGAGACTTTGGCACCAGCACACATTTAAGTATGTGGGCCAAAATCCCATTTAGAAGGGGGCATTCAACTCCCAAGTCATATTCTTCTCTGGTGGGATTTTTAAAGAAGAAAAAAGCATAAAACCTGGCTATAAAAGGAATTTAGAGAATAATAGAGAAAGATAAATCACACTGAAGCTTCTGGGGCATTTTAACAATAGAGTTCCCTAAGTCCCTTTGATTTTTAATGGGACTTGAGCATTTTTAGAACTTTTATCCCAGTAGGTACTTAACTGTATCTTGTACCATAACATTAAGAAGTTATCCTTTAGCCTTTCTTTGAAAATAACCACTGTCACCTGACTTTTGGTCCATGCAACACCTTGCTTGCAGTTTGTAGCCAACAGCAAAGACCTCTCCTAGCTGCTTCAAATAATTTGGGTGCATGTAATTTTTTTTTTGTTTGAATGGCTCATTTTTTATTCCAAAACAAGTCAGAAGTATTTTGTGGATGTTAGTTGATGGTAGAATTAAAGTACAACAAGAGTTCTTCATGAAGGCATCATAACTATTCAAACAGCAGACAGATAAAGCTGCAATAATACCTGGCTGATTTGAACAGTGGATTAGCATTGTCATAGTGAAGAAGAGAAAACCTTTAACACCATCCTTTCTAACAAATTATAGAAAGTGTTGCTAAAAAGGCCAAATAAGATGAAAAAAGCCTATTAGGCCAAAATAAATCAACTCAGCAAGCAAACGTGTCAACAAAAGCATTCAGAATCTCTTCCTGTTTATATAAATGCAAAACAACCCAGAGAACACAATACTGACAGCAATTCTACCTGTTATTTCTGATATAAGACATAACAGATATTCTGTTTGGTTACAGTGTACCAAATTCTAGCACTTGGCTATAACCTGAAATCCACATCTTCTCCCTTTTCTTTTTATATCATGGTCATTAACTGTGCTCTGTTCTCACAACATGAGAGCACTGCAGGTGGAGAATGGTATTCTCAGAAATATAAGGCACACAAGCAAGTTGTTTGTCCACAGAATATCTAAGGAGTCAGTATTCGCTGGCTAGATTTGACAGCAACAAAGACCAATTCTTTAACTTAAATTATGTTTCTATTAATAGTATCTTTTCCTTATGAGCTTCTGAAGTGACATGAAGAATCATGTAGATGTAAAAAAGGCCGACAAAAGGTCTGGGCAGAGCAACCAATTAGTTATGCAATGGCCTCAGCTCTTCTTTAGTCAAATTCAGAAGACACAACACAACATAGGTGGGACTGATTCAACCTAGCTAGTTGTTTAGCTATAGAAAAAGTGGATACATCCAAGTGCTCTTAAAAATGACTGGTTTGCCCTCTCATTTCTACATATAGCACTGCATTGCCCAGCTATTCAACTATTTGTGGTGTCTGCACGTGCAAAATGCTGAAACTTAGAAGAAGTTCAAAATTGCTCGAAAGGTTAGAGCCTACAATGCAACTTAACTGCAATGGACAAAAGGAAACACCTCAGTAAAAGGGGCTGTATGCTGCCCATGTCACACAAGTTGTTATGTAGGGCTTCTGGTAAAACAGGACCCAGCATTCACTGTGTCACAGGACAGAGAGACCGCTAGCCCAGCGGGAGGCGAACGTCTGAGGCCGTTGAAGCTGCCCAGTGACGTGGCACTGTCACCTTATCGTTTTGCCTGAGAGAGCTGAAGTCTTTACCACAGGCTGCAACATGGCGAAGAGGGGACAACAGATAAAAGTGAAGTCTTCTTGAGAGGCTCTCAGCTGGCTTTTAAAAGTGAAACAAAACAGAAAGAAGAGTAGTAGCAGGAACTGCTGAGGCACACCTGCAGGTAGAGCAGACTGGTGCTGACGGATAAGGAGATCCTCCCTGCAGGGTCTGGGCTGCCCCTCCTTTGACTCCAAGTGCCAATCAGCCCTTGGCAGCCAATTTCTTCCCTACTCTAATTCTGGCTTTCAATCAAATGTATATTATTCCAGAAACACAGGCGTCCCCAGATAAGCTATCTCCCACGGGACAACCGGTGTGAGGAGCTCCACCCATGCCATCGCCCGCAGCCGCCATTTCCTCCCACGGCTGTGGGCACCCGGCAGCCGCCTGCAGAGAGGTGCCCGGTGTGCCAGCGCCCGCCGGCGGGCTCGGCTCAGCTTCAGCAGCAAGGAGCGGGGACCTGCACTCACTGCACTGCAAAACACATCAACATGGTTTTCCAGGGGCTGCAATGAGACCAAACTGTAGGGAATGTAAACAAGTGAACAAAACAACCAACGCATGTCCTCTCTAGATGCAAAAAGTATCTTTGGCTCCATGGTGCAGACATCCATTCATCTCCTGTTAGCTACCTATGGGAATCCTCTAACGTACCAGTAAAGACGGACAGGTTAAAGACAGATTCAAGTAATGCCCCTGAAATCTACTCACACACTTGAAGTTAGGTGCTTGTTGTGTACCTTTCTGAATTTGTGTTACAGCACGGAACAATCTGTAACCAAGCCAAGGAGCTGATGCAGTTCATATTTAATACCTTTGTTGAGCTACTCACTGGTACATTTTGTACTGGATTGGAGTTGTTTTATCGAAGGACTCTTAACTACCTGCCTGCCTTGACGTTCATAATCTGAATTACCAGTAAAACTAAGTTTTAAAGGTGAGAGAGAGAATGTTATCAAGAAAAGCCATGCTAAACCTATTTCTTAAGTTCCACATGTATGTGTAACCTATGCTTCCTCTGTACAAAGTGCTCTGTGTCTTTTACTGGCTGCCTGGTGGAGAAGCTGAGGGAACTGCTGCAGGCTTGCTGGTAACAAACTTTACTGACACTCTTCTGTTTTGAGAAGTAAGCTGGGAAGATTTTCAACTGGAGGGAAAGGTTTGCTGACAAATGATGGCAAGAACTGAGCTTCTCAACCTCAACGTCTTTGTCTCTTCTGCTTCCATCAGATTTTTTTATTTTTTTTTAATGTGGGCATTAAATAGGATGAGGAAGTAGCAAAAGGGCACTTAGCAAGAAACATTTAAAAAGCAAAGTAACCTCAAGTAACAATACACAAGAGTGAGGTAAAAAACAACCATATATGAAAACATCCCCAGCTGACACAGGTATGTGTATAGACACACATGCTTATGTGCCGAGTCTGGCACCTGTGAAGCTGAGTTCTCCAGAAATGCTACAGGCACAAACGTTGCGGCTTATGCTCTTCCCCACACAGCAACAGTTATCCAAGAGAAGCAGAGCCTCAGACATGCGATAATCTAGCATCTATAGGGCTTCTCTAATCCTTTCACAAAGCATGCTTTAGTGAAATTCATGGGTGTTAACCTGTCCTCAACTAACTCAACAACATTCTAGCTAATAGCCATCACACGTGGCAGACTGAGAGAGCATGAAAAGAGCATGCACCCTCAAAGGTTAGTGTTTTGGAAAAGAGGAGCCACTACATTGAGATTTAACAGGGAAACCAAAGAAGCTCCACACAGATGGGAGAGGCAGGCAGGTTCTTGCATAAAGTTGTCCTTACCCTGCTGCAAATCTGGGGGTTACTGTGAGGATCCCTAGCCAAGCAATGGGCTTAACCAATGCAGAAATACAAGTAAAGCACAGCTACGCACTTAAGGTGATCAGTTACGTGCAAATGATGCGAACTGCAGTTAGAGGGGGAATTTCAAGCCTGCCTGACCAAGAGAAAACCTTCTGAAGTCTGAACACATACAGAGGGTATTGGTCAGAACTATACCAGCTAAAGACAGCAGTTGTTACCCTGCAGAAGAAAGCTACTGCTTGGGAGCAATGAAGTATCCTTGGGTCTGCGGTAGGAAGGGAAGGTCACAGCTCCTAGGCTCGCCATACATCCAGCGCAGGGAGGGGGCAGGGCACAAGGACAGGCAGGGAGACTAACTGTTTTGTATATTGCTTCAGAGCACCTAAATTTGCCTTGCCCTGAATGCAAAGTTAGCCCTTGCAGACCTTCCCCTTTTCAAGCTCCAGCTCAGTGAGCTGCTTAGACATCTTTAATTTTGTCCCAGAAGTGGCACAGAGCTACCCTGGCTCAGGATCAGGCCCTTGCAAGTGAACATTTAATGTGCTGTGCCTTCTCTGTCAGCGAGATGTCACAGGGACTTTTACCAGGGACTCTTTAGCTACCATGATGATGTCTTGAGTGCTATTTTATGCAAGTGTCCATAGTTCCCCAGCTGTCAAATGGTCAGTAGATCTAAAATTAGATCAAGCAGCTGTGTTTAGGTTTGGGGAGGTGCCTGTGGGTGCTGTGCCAAGGCTGTCAGTCTCCTCTTTCGAGAAGAGGTCAAGGGATGAAATGAGAGGAACCTAGCCATTTCAGCACTTGAGAGGGAATACTTCATGACGATTTTATTATCTTCCCTACTCAGAAAACAAATTTCAAAGCAGAGTCCTCTGTGTCCCCCTCATCGGATAGGGGTAAAAAACCCCCAGGGATACTGAAAATTTATATTAGACTAAAGCAGATCAAATGTAGTCATCATTTTATGAGTGATAAAGGAGATGGTCTCTCTCAGGACTGTGCAAAGAAGGTAATCCTGAGGTAGCCTGCTTTAGATCTGTTAATCGTGAGTGTTCAGTTATTTTTCTAGAATTATCTGAGGTTATTGAAGTTTTTTCTTTTTGGGCTGTAGAGATATTGCCATAACATTTTGTAGTGTAAATTAATGTTTACCTGATTATAGTATTCTCATCAGTCCAGTGAAAGGAAATCCTAATCTATATCTTCTGGGGAAGAGGCATAAATCGTTCTACACAAATTCTAAAGAAAATCTCTGTATGTGGACATACCAGATGGCTCCTGAGGAGAAAAATGTCAGGATAAAATTATTTCTTTCCCACCATATACTGCAGCCTATGCTTTGCTACAGGGACCTGGAGTTCCCTTCAAGTAATCAGTCCTCTATGCTGAAATGGCAAGAAACCCCAGATGATGCTGGAATACTCTTAAACACTCAGAGATCTGCATCATTCTGAAAGTTTGCAAACCTGGTTCAGTCCACATTTTTAAAGGACTTCTTGTCTTTCCTCACTTCCTTGGCCATTTTTCTTGTCTGCTACTTCCTTGTTTTTACCTCAGGAAAATCGAGCCCTCCTTCCTTTCCCTGAACAGAACCCAACCTTAACCGTATTAGCACTATGACAAGTCATCCCTGATGTTGGATGCCTCTTCTATGAGGCATCCAAAAACTGCAGAGTTGTATACTGTTTCCCTGGGTTTTTGAACACAGTGCTAAGAGAAAAAAAAAATCTAGATTTCACTGGCTTTCTGAAACAGCTGACTCAAAAAGGAGAGATTATTAAGAAAAAAAATCCCAGTTTCTCAGAAAGATCTGGGGAAAAATGACAGAAGTTCAGGCTAAAGAATTTTCTATGTAGAAGACATTATATCAGGAACAGCATCCTAGCTGAACTGCTCTTCTCTGAGGTGTACTCGCAACCACACTTCAGCTGTGATTTGAAACTACTGAATTTAGGAGTCCCTACTCCTGTCCTGGAGGCTCTCTCCAAAATGAGAAAGGAACTGTGCCACAGAGGGAACTCCATGCTGCGGTTTAGTTGGGTTTCTGGTGCAGGTATTGCCATGCCTCCAGAGGAGAAAGGCTAGAATGGCAATCCACTCAGGGGCAGCTTCCTCAAACTCTGAGCAAATCTTCAGCAATGCTTAAGGCTGGTAAATTTAAAAGGGTGTTTTAAAATTATTTTACCACTCTCTTGAACGAGTAATCCGACATTTGAAACCCACTGGAAACACAGTCAAGATCACAATCTTCAAACAGTCACAATCACCATGCTGAGTATCACTATCTTACATCAAAATGCAACCGTTTTCTTAACATGGATAGATCAACAAAGCATCCAAGCCAACATGTTGCTGGCAGAGCTTCAACGGAAAAGGCCTTCAAAATAACATTGTGAATTAAATGGTCTCCAATAGCACCATTCTAGACTAAACTGTCATAAGTAGCCCCAAACTGACTGAACAGGAGAAACCTACATAACTCAGACCACAGTAATTCTTCCATCAAGACCTTCATTTCTGGCTGAGGTATAGAACAGAATAATCTAATATGGTTTAACTAGCATTCAATTACTGCTTGAATTTCTCCAAACTCTTCCACTCATTCCGACTACCAATTATTTTAACATCTGTCTATCAAGACAAGATTTTTACAAAAACAACTAATGTTTCAGGGCTCTCCGACTTCAGACACTAATGAAACTAGATTATCAGAAAACAGGTCAGCCTGGACAACACTGATCACTGAGAAATCAGACCACTGTCTCAAGCTCCATATCTGAATTCCGGGCATCGAGTCACCTCTAAAAATCAGCACCACCCTCTGTTTATCATGTAGGCAGGCATTTGTTAGCTGCTCACAAACTCTTCCATAACCTGTAAATTGATCAGTGGAGAAGTAGTTAACAAAAAGGACATGTATTGGCATATTCTGATTTCAAAACTCAGAGCCAGTTCAGGCATTGCTTCTCAATTTGCAGCAGAGGGAGAATATCAAACCCTTGTTCCACCACAGCATCCCACAGACTGCAAGCAACTGTGTGGCAGTGCAGTTCTGAAGTATCTAAATGTTTGGGGAGCTCATGTACTTGACTTTTAGTGGTATTCAGATTTTTAAGACAACCTAAGCTTCTCATGGGGGGTGGAGAAACAGCAAACCCACATTGAGAATGCTGTTGAACTTGAGTCTAATCGCAGCCATAGCTCAGAAACATCACAGCTTCCCCCTTGTCCAGCTTAACAGGAAACCTCTATCTACTGTTCCTCTAACTCCTTCCACAAACACACAGAGCAGTCTGGACATATTACCCATTTCCTCCCAACCCATGGTTGTTTATCTCCTTAGCATCTGTCATGGCCCAGAAGTTTGGAGCAAGTCCTACACCAGTTGCTATGATGTAAATTTAAATCAACAGTTGAAAGGCTTCTAGGAGAACCCAGAAAAAAAAAAAAAAAAAGGGAGAGGAGAAAGAGAGGGAGAGGAAGAAGAGGAGAGGAGAGCTCTAATAAATGGGTGCCCTAGGGAGGAGTTGGAGCAAAGTCTGTGGGAGTGAGTTTCCACAGCTGCCTGATATCTCAAGAAAGCTACAGTACCTCCTCATTTTCACCCACAGCATCTTTCAAAGGTTTACTTTACACACAGACATGGGCACTAAGAATTCTTTTGAGGTTTTATTGTTTTTTCTGGTTTTATTGTTGAAAGGGCAATGCTATGAGCCTGCACAATAAAAGCCTAGAGGTCTGCTTGGCTTTCACGTCTCTACAGTCAAGTTCAAAAATAAATCAGGGCTATGTCTTCTCCATAGCAGCAGTATTATGGGAGACCCTTAGATTGGCACAGATTGCAATTGCTCCTTTGCATTCAAAGACACAGTGATGATTCAGTATGGGATTATATTAAACTATGTGGAAAGCCATTACCCCAAGTTCTCAAGCTGGAAACCTTGTGACTTTCTGTCATTTCTCTTCCTTATTTATAAATCTCTTGCTTCTTTACCTCAGCCCCCCACTCCAGAGTCTCCACCCTGACCTGCTTCTGTGCACTCCCGGAGGTAAAACCAAGGAGCTGCAGTTGTGACACTGCAGTTTGTGTGTCATAGTGTAACTGGGTTTCCACATCCTCCTCACTCTGTTGTAAAAGCACTTGAAGAGGAAGAAGGGCAAATAATGAAATATAGGAAAGCAGGAAAAGAGGAAGCAGCCGAGAGACAGCAGCCCAACTGAAATGCTAAGAATTATGGAGAAGTGACAGAAAGGGAAGCACAGACCAGGAATTATACTTCGTGGCTTAGCAGAAAAATTTTTTAAAACAAACAGAAAATATATAGGCTTAGCCTTTTCTGCCTCTGCAGCAATCTTCTGGATTACTATTCCTCTCCAACTTTTGCCCACCTAACCTGTATTCCCCTTCCAACCTACTTTAAGACAGTTACCAAATTTGTGCTACTCTGTGCGTAGCTGGACTTCACTAAATCTGATCCAACCACCAAGCCCCTCCTTATCTTCATATCAACCAAGTGTAGGTACTCCTCAAATCACTCTCAGAAAGAAAAAGGGGAAATCAAACAAGAAGAAAAGGCCTCAAAATGCCTAGCCTCAGGGTGCGAAGGCTCGATTAGGCAATGGTTTTATTTGCTGAAGGCAGCCACAGATGACAGAGTGATGGAAGAGTACAGAAGGAAATTGGCTAAAGCAGAGTAGGGATTGCCTAACTGGGCAATCCTGCCCGGCTGCCAGCGGATGGAGCAGACGGCTTAGGAAGTCCTTCCACTGAGATCATATACCATTCTGTCCCGCTCATTCAGAATGAAACTTGGCCGAAGCAGAAAGCGTTTGAAATTCACATGAAGATTTTCCTCTTCTCCATTTGCAGGCAAGAGAGATATAAAGGAGAACATTAACCTCTTTAAGAACAGAGTGGAACCCAGCTTTACACTCTCCCATTTCTCAGAGACTTTTCAACAAGAATTTGTCTGCAAAGGGGCTGAGTAGAAGTAAAAACCTGAGAAATGACCCTCTATAAATATCACAACACTAATAGTTAAGCACCCCTTTTGAGTCAAGCTCCAGTCTTTATCTTATCTGGTGGCTAACTGAATTTTGTAGTTTCTCAGGAAGACAGTGATGAAATCCTGCATGTAAATGAAGACAGGAGTCTTACACAAAGGTGTACTGTGGTATAATTATTTGTTCATCACTGCATGAAAGCTACCCTGTTGGAAGAGCTCATTCAAAACCATTTATGGCTATTCCCCCACAAAGGAGGCTGTCAGGAGGTGATAAGAAATTGGTACTAGTAAGGCTTCACTTTCTTTGAAACACTCTTGCACAGAGAATATCAACAGGCTCAGCTATTTTCCCTACCATTTATCTGAGAATTAGGAAATATCTTCTGGGCCACTCGATCAGTGTCTAGTTCTTCAGCTAAAGTTAATGTATTTTGGGACATGTGGGACAGAGAGATGACTTTACCTGTATAGGAAGGAGCTAGCCATTTCCTCTTGTAAATGGCAACAGTCTTTCAGACCTTATGACTGTTGGAGACCTGCACTGCATGTCCCATCCTGCAGCTCTGACTGCTCTTCCTCTTCCCTACAGATTCAGCACTGATACCTCTAGTTCACAGTGGCATAGTTTATTTTTCTAGGGATGGCAGGGTGACCAAGCTATGTAATATGCATGTACATGTACGTGAGAGGGACTGTGACCATTGTGAAGGTTTTGCCTAGCTTGTCATGTCCTACCTATTACAGAGAAAGGCTGGTGTATCTTTTATATTTGAAGGGCATGACCTGCCTTCTTCTGGCTTTACTGGTTCTGGTCTAGTTTAAACTTCAGTGGAGCCCATTTTGATTTAATTCAGCATTTCAAAGACAAAAACCAGTCATGCAGCTATTCAAGAAGCAACACTATGTCAAGTTAAATGAGTATTGTAAGAGAGAACTTAGCTATGGATGTTCTCTACAGAAAATTGACAGAATTTTTCTATTTGATTTTGTATGAGAATTGTCAAGCAAAAGAGGCAGAAATATGATTATTTTCCTGTCAAGCTGGTCATAATGTTACTTACTGTTAACCCAGGACAGCTGGAAACAGCTAAGCATTGGCCTCTACTGCAATTCTAGCCATAAGGAAGGGCATGAGTAGTTTGCTTGGTTAAAGGAGCAATACCACAGGGGAATTTTTATGCTGATGTAAACTTGGAAAAAAAGAGAACATTGAATAACAATAGAAATGGGCAATGCTTGGTCCAGAACTATTCTCAGTTTCTCATCAATTACAAATAGTAATCTTCTAATAATTCTCTTCCTCGCAAAGACTAACCTTCTGCTTCAGCCTACAGAAAATTTGATAACAAGCAAATTTTATGGCCTCAAAGGGGGACAGGGCACTGGATGCAGACTGAGGAAATCTAGGTTTAATTCCTAGCTCGGCCACAGACTTCCTGTGTGGCCACGGGAAATGCACTTAATCCATCATGTGCCCTTACTTCCCTATCTGCACATTTTTCAATTATTTTTTAATGGGAATAAGACCTTTTTTTTTTTTTTTTTTTTTTTTTTTTTTTTTTTTTTTTTTTTTAAGTTGTGGTGCTGTCCAGAGTGATTCCTACATCTGGGTACCTGTCTCTCAAGTGTCCTAAAACACAAAGCTAAAATCTGGCCACGCGCTGGCCACCCTCCTGACATGCATCCCACAGAAGATGACTAGGGACCATGGGGCAGGCAGCAGTTCTAGCTTGAGAGGCTGTACCACTTATGTCTTTGTGAAAATGCCACCCATAATCTGTGACATGTCCCACAGAATTACACAAAGGCAGAATAACTGTCCAGCCTAATAAACCTTGGTTATACCCATAAAATACTGGATATCAAGTGCTTGGAACCCTCAGCCAGTTCTATCTTGTCAGGAAATGCTTGAGGATTGCTCAAAGTAGGCTTTTTCTTTCTCAGACTAATGATGCAGAAGCAGGAAAGAAATCATATTTTTCCTCAGCTAGACTTTTTCCATGCTACCACTGTGTTCCAAGAGAGAGATATAAAAATCCCAAAGGCAACTAACTCAAGAAAAAAAAGTGTAAGGTTTTTAAACTATCCAAACCAGTTTTTAATTTCCTACCACGTTGCAGCTAGCACGGTAGAAGTTATCAGTGGTCTGAGAAAGAAAGCAAGAGAGGGGCTCAGACTGTACCTTTTTTGTAGGAAATGACTAAATACTGAAAACTGTGTCATCTCCAGTTCATCTTTGTAGTGCTTCTCATATATGTTCAGTTATGAGGTGTGAAATCCCACTCCAAACCAAACTGATAGAGTATTATTTTTTTTTTAGTAATGCAAAAGATCTTGAGAAATATGTCAGCAAAAAGAAAAGACTGGAAAAGAGGATGGATTTGACCCCTTGAAATTTGGGCTTATATCTCAAGTTTATCCTCAGCTGCCTGCCCTCTCAGGACCAGCCTCACTTAAGACTCTGTAACGTTGGCACCAGGCTGTAATTCCACTCATTGCACTGGCACAACCTGGGACTCCTGTCTGTACAAATCAGGTACGGAACTGGAAATCAGCCTTCCCCTTTTTCCAAAAGTACAAGCAATACAGTGAATTACTCCTCTGTACTAAGATCTAGATTAATTAGAAGTCAGGAAATTATTTCCCGATTCCCAAAATGATCTACTAATTTGCTCCCAATATTTATTTTATTCCCTCACGTACCATCTCCAAATCCTTCACTCATTTATGTTTACCTGTTTTATATTTTTCAACCTCACTTTTCAAGCTAAAGAGACACATTGTTTAAAACAAAGCTGAGTACTTTGAACCAAACCAATCCTACTGCACCCTGGAAGAACACACGACTCTTTTGCTGCAGCTATTAGAAAACCACATTTGCTCTCTGATCTCCAGAATACTATTTATGGTTTAGATTCCACAGCGCAACCGACTACATCTCGTTGTTCCCTACCTCACACTTACCTTGAATAGGACTTGTAAGGCTTAATTAATCAATCATGTATATAAAGCCTTAATTAGACTGTAAACTCTTTGGGGTGTGCTGCTGGTGTTTGTGCATTGTCTAGAGCAACAGAGCTCTGTTTCTCTTCCAGGAACCCTGTGCCACAACACAAATTCATAGATAAAAACAACAAAACAATTGGAGAGAAATGGCAGTAGAAACACCCAAAGCTTAATTCAATCCCCTTCCCAGTCTTACATAAACAGCAAGAGCTAATGTGGTCAGAGGACACACAATTATATGCAACAAGAGGAAGATCTGTGCCCTGAAAGTTGGTGCCAGGCATTCAGAGAGTGATCAGAACTTGGCCTCCCGTAAGGGCTGATGATCTCTTCAGACTATCAGCGTTGGCATTTCCTGCCCTCTCAGCATTTATGGAATATTTAAAAGTGTGTAAGCAGGAAAAGTTTCTCTTAAACTTCCCCTCTGCTCCTAGTTGCATGTCCTAGACAGTGTAAGTGCCTCTAACTTGGAGGAATCATTTAGTCATTTTAAAAAGCATTTTCCCAGTTTATGTTTCAAGTACTTTTCAAATATTGCAAAGGAACAGACACTAAATTTTTACTAAACATTAAGGATTGTAAGCATAGAAACACCCTAATGTGTGTCCCAATGTGCTACTAGACATTTAGGAACCTTATTCTTTCCCATGAACTACCAGGTTGCAACTCCTTGATGCTACTAAGACAGAGGGAGTGCATCAGTACTACTCAATCCAGGATGCATAATACACCTAAATTTCATACTAACACCCAGACATGTGGCTGGACTAAGAGGAAGGCAAACAGAAATCGAGAAAAACCTTCCCTATCAAAATGCAAAGCAGCTCTACAGAAGTTGCCATTTCTTATTAGCTAAGGTAAACTTTGATATCTGCGCTGTGACTGTGCTGCACTGTGGAGTCTAGTGTGAGGTCAAGAAAGGAAACGAAATCCTGCTAACTCCACCACCCAGGAACACATACATCTGGAAACACAGTTTGGGTTATTGGGTTATACAGGCTGAACTAGGTCGTGGCCAGGCAAGTTTCTCAGAGGCTGCAGCAAGCGTGCGGACTTGGTCTTCTGAAAATTAACCTATATCTGGTAAACTTGTCAGCAACCAGAGACAAAAATATGGGGCTGATGAATGATACACTGTTCATTTGGAGGAGAACATCTCAGGGAAAGTTCCTTCTGCCTTGTCCAACACAAAAAGACAAAACCGTGTTGGCTGAATATTTCTGAGCACATAAAGCACTCAAATCCCAGCGATCCTGGTATCCTACTGGCAGGGCTTTGGACTCTTGGAAACTGTTTGACATCAGGATTGTCGCTTGCATCAGAGCGGTGCCAAGAGCTCTCCTTGCTACCAGGACAAATGAAACACAGCTCACCCACAGCTTCAAATTCCTTTACATCAAAAGCACCATGGAGTCCCAGCAAAGCCTGCAGCTCACACCTTTGGGGTAACATGCTTCTCAAGAGAACGTTAAAAGTTTCATTTTCTGTTATCATCTATTTTATCGAATGAATGTGCAGTGGCTGTTAATAGTGCAGGACCGTGGTATGCTGTGGCAAACCTTCCCAGCAAGTCTTGTGAAATTTGTTTCTGCTGATGCAAATGTGCTGTTTGCTAGAGCTCCCCATTGCTATCTGATGAACTCCCATCCTATGCCTGAACGTGAAAAACACAACCCGCAGCCCAGAACGTGTGGATCACTGTGTTCTCAGGAAGTATGAAACTAATATAACTATTTGTGCTCTGTCTCACTGAAGGTAAAAAAGAGGGGTGAAAAAACCACCACTGCACATCAAACACTAGTCCTCACACAGGAAAGCCAGGGACTGCATTCTGCACAACTAACCTTGTCTCTGTGAGGGGTTATATTTTGCACTTGGCTGTAGCACCCTGAGACATGCAGAAGATTCCCTGAGTATGAATGTTGCTTTCTGGGACAGGAAAGCAGAAGATTCCATCACGACATCTGTTACAGTGAATCTTTTAATCATGATTTTGTATTCATAAACTCAGTTAGCTACTGAAACATCTCTAAGGAAGTTACCAAGTTAGGCATGCATCAGCTCTTAGTGGAAAGCTGTATCTCAAATGAGAGATACAAGATATTAAATCTGCATTTTCCATTAGATTATTTCAATACGTCAGCCATCTATCCTTCTCCTGTGAGGACCAGATGTCCCCCAAAACTTCACTGTGCAATCCTAAATTTGATATAGGACTGTAAAAGAATCTTCTGGAAAAAACATTTAATCAGTGTATCCCTCACTCCCTCACCCTCCATTACAGACCTTACCTGAATAACACTAAGAAGATCCTTCTAGTACCATGACCTCATATGCCTTCACAGCTGCCTTGGCCCAGCACAACTCTACACAGAATGCAAAAGCCACAACTGGTACAAGCAGGTCTTCCTCAGCTGCTGCCCACTTCCCAAATGGAATTTACACTTAGGTTTCTTATAGGGATACAGACAAATTAGCAGGAACTAACCTTTTCCTCTTTTAGGTTTGAAAAAAAATAGTTTCATAACATGCATTTATTTTGCAGTCTTTCCCTATTAAAAAGGATGAAAAGCTCAGCTTTCATGGTAAGTGCTGTTCTGCATACACGTGCTGGTTTTAGGTTTTTACATAGACATGTACACAGAGGAACTTGATTTTGTAGGCTGACAGATACCTCTTTGTATGTACATGTGTGTATGTGCATTTACACATGTAAAAGAACATGGAATAAATGGCTCCCAATGGCTAGAAAACACATTGCCATTTCAAACTTCAAAGGGAGTATTAAAGGCAAGAAATGAATCACAAAAAATTTGAGAAGTGAAAAATATTTTTGCACTTAACACCAAGGGCTAAATTGTCCACTGTATAAATCAGTCTCTTTCATGGCACACAGGAAAGAGCTTATTAGCAACGGTTACACTGTATAGCTAATGTACAGACTCATTAATGTGTAATTACAGAATAAACAATACCAGACTTCTCTAGTCTGTTTTGCAAGGAGAAAAAAATTTCCGCTTAACACCACAATAAGCCCATGATAGGATACCAGTTTTACTAGGATCTATTAGCAATGTGGTGGTACGATTAAACAAATGTGTTGCTACACCAGAGCTAATGCCTCATTACCATTATTCCTTCCTCATCTTTTACATGTGTTGGGCTCCAAAGCCACTGAAGTCTTTTGCTACCACAATTATAATTTCTCATTTTTATTTTTACTTGCCATTATGTGGACAAATGGGCAGGAAGCTTAACCCCTCACCAGAAAAGTCTAGTTCCCATTTGACTTCTAGATAAATTGTTGTAGGTCCACACCTGCGGTGGACAAAGTGACCATGCTGGCCACCAGGGCTTCCCCAACTCCCCTCCAATGTCCAGCGACAGGAGGTGCCAGTTACAAAATGATTCAGATTCTGGGAGGAAAAAGGACGAACCCTGACTCAGAAAGGAAACTCATGCCATGTCACTGCAGAAGGGATGTTCTCACCTCTTTTGCTCATGGTTTAGGCCTGGAGAAACCAGAGGGGGTGCTCTTAGGAGAAACAGAGATATTCACAGCCCAAATTGTGAATACATCCAGCTGAGGGACGGGTAGGGGTGGATCACAGACAATTTGACATTTCCCTCAGCCACATAGGTGTTTCTTTCCCTTTGCAAATCTGGGCACAAAAACTGAACACTGGGTCTCAGTCCACCCCACAATAAGGTGAATAAATGATTCATAGTGAATTCTGTACGTGCAGTGTTGTTCTCCCCTGAAAATAAATTCTCACATGGAAAGACCTGGAAGGATATCTCTGAAACCCTGATGTAGCATGAGGGATGCAGACACAGCAGTGTTCCCTAGCTGGCAGTCGCCATTTCAGTGCTAATGAAACCATCCCACTTCAACACCAACCACTGCCACCACTTCCGAGCATTGCAACACATATTCACAGCAGGAAAAAACAGGCTCAAGAACTCACTCCATATAATGCTGAGGTACACAGTACTGTGAATAAGGGACTAATCTCCCTCCAAAAAACCCCTAAATTGTCATTAAAAATCAGAACGCAAAGTTCTTAACTTAGACAAAAAACAAAACACAAAAACCACCAAAGATTCGGGAAGTTCAAATCCATAGTGGGGATGTTGGCTGATCACAGCTTCTTACAAATACAGGATGCTTTTAAATGATGAAATATGGAGAATGAATATTTCCTCTTCTAATAATTGCAACATAAGCTGAAAGTGTCGCCAACTTTAGTCAAAACCCACCTTTCCATTGCATTAAACATTTCTGTTATGTTACTTAATCAGCAGGGAGGGCAAAATCATGTGCAGATATTTTCTGTTATATGAAGGAATTATCAATTCCTTTTAAAGCTCCTCCCTACTCTTTTTTTTTTTTTTTTTTAATTTTTTTTTTTTTTTTTTAAAGGAGGTGTCATGGAGCAGGCGAGTTCTTACATTGTTCCATAAAATAATCTAGAAGTTACTGAAAACTCTGGTAAGAGCCACTTCCTCAGAAGTAACATTTCCAGGGTATAAGCAACTGGCTTGTGTGAAAGTTCTCCTTACTCTTCAGTCTCTTCTCTTTTTTTTTTTTTCTTTTTTTTTTTTCCTTCTTTTTAGACTCTGATTATGTGGCTTGGAAGAGTGGAAGTCAATTCATTCTGTCACATTTCTCCACTTTTGCTATATTTATTACACTTCTCAAATCAGATAATACCAGACCACCTTTGGGGGAGGAGAAATGGGGGAAATGGAAGATGGAAACTGAAGAGAAAACAGACTTTTTTTTCTTTTGATCAGCCCTCTTTTAGTTGGAAATTGAGAGTAATTCTGTATTTGCTCTGCATTTACTAATTCTCTGCAAACCTTCAATGGGGTTCTTAATCCCATTTTTAGGTATAGATTTTGGCATGTTAGGGTTGAAATCTTATTTACATCAGAGGAGTAGGAGTTACTCACTTGCAAAAATCCCATTTGGTGCCTGTGGCTTTACCATGGCTGCTGGTGGAACAGTAGACCAGACACCTTTTGGGGATCTCATGCCTACAATTTAGACCCCTAAAATGCTTTGGGGAAACTGCAATAGATGCAAGAACTAGGCACTACTCCTAACTTTAAAAAGTATAAAAATCAAAGAAAGAGAAGCACATACTAGATGGGTTACTTTGCTAGGAATTACATTCCCTGCATGTGCACATTTACAACACAGAATTCACTTACTGGGGAGGAAGCAGCAGAAAGTGTCTCACACTGCAGCCTGCAGGTCTAACTCCCTTTTGCGCTGCTGCTCTGCTGGCTCACTTGTTCAGGGAGGCAGCTAGATGAGGCAGAAGGGAGTTTCCAACAAGCTGTCTCTGGAGGCCAAAATCCTGGGGTGCTGGCCAATCTACCTTCACAAATTAACTGCCTGATGTGGTCACCTTTCTTCCCCATAAGTGACATGCTGTGAGGATAAGTCCACACAGGCTGCTATGATGTACCTAACTACCTGGGGCAAAGCTTCTTCCAGGGGCACCTGGGGCAAAGCTTTTTCTGGAGAGACCATCTTCTGAGGCTTCAAGAAAACTTGTATAGTGAGCTCAATGAGAAAGGTTAAGAGACAAATCTCTGTCCTGCTGCGATGAGTCATGTTTGCTCCTGGCTTTAGGACTATAGCTCCAAAAAGGAGCTCCCTCCATCCCCAAGCCTTTACCATGAAGGGCTTGTTCTACACTGGGGCAACCTGTGGTGGCACATAAATCCTTCCCTGCAAATTTCTTATGTGGGGATGCAGCCACAGTGATGTTGTGTTTGCACATTTTGCTGTGTGACAGAGCCCAGGGAGCCCACATCCAAGGGGAAAGCAATATGGCAGGTCCTCTGCAGCCAGAAACTGTCTCCTCCCAGGGAGGCACTGCAGCAGGAGCTGAAATTACAGAAATGGGAGGAGAGACTGAACAAAATCAAAACAGCAGCTTGTTCCGAAACGGCGCCTCTGTAGAGGCAGGTGGTCCCTATACTGTGCCTCAGTCCAGTGGTTAAGTTTTTCACTGAGGGTGCACTCCTGAAGAGCACTCGGGTTGAACGCGAACTTGTTCAAGGGATAAAGCAACGAAGAGCAAACAAGAAATAATACAGAATAGTGGGATGGTTGGTGTTGGAGACTTCAGATGCAGAGTCATTCCCTTAAAATAACCTGAGGTTTAGCAAGCTGCAGTTATAGAGGTCGTCTCCAACTTAAAATAAGCCCCCCTTCCAGCCAGAGCCCTGTATTTCTGAGTTGTGCTGCAGCCACGGCTGAGATCCTGCTAGATAATTTTAACTCCCAAGCTAGAATGGGGCTTATCTCTGAGGCACATCTCTTCTGCTCAGATAAAGACAACTTCCTCTAACTGCAGATTAGATCAGCAGGTTCAGTATCCGTACCTAAAAGCCACATAGCTAAACACATTGCCATCTCTCCAGTTCAAAAAACGCTTGCTGCTTTCTCACCACTGAAGAAACAAAACTTGCACAGCTCCCAAGCTTTCCCTGGCTTTTGCAAAGACGTTCCCCTCTGAAAACATAGCAGGACCCAGCAGACACTCATAAAAATGTCCACAGTTCCACAAGTTACACAGTTCTGCAGAAATAAGGGAAAAAAAACATAGTTTCACCACCACTACAATATCATGTTGCCACGCAGTGGCAACAGAAACCATACTTCCACCAAATGGGCCAGGAATAAAAAAAGTCCTTGCAAAACTAAATAGAAATCACTAGAAAAATACAACTCTCTCTTGGGATCAATTCTGTTGCCAAAGATTTGATTTTATCATGTGCTGTGGTTGCATCAGAGGACAAATTTTTATGTGCCTGCTTACACAGTGGCTCTGCCCTGGCTTTGCAGGGTCTGCATTAAGTGCACAGCCTAAACTGGAGCTGCCGTCGCTCTCCAGACTGGCTCACTCTCCCTTTGAGAAACTACTTTCAAACTTGTTTTGAAAATGTTTAAAAATGTAAGCATTTTTAAATTTGATACAGTAATTTGCCTTCAGTAAGAGGTCTGTTTTCCACCGGCCTTGTGAAAATTCATGCACATTTTGCTAAATCCTGGCAGCGTGGCTAATTCCTCAGCTTCCCAATGGCCCTGGATACCTGGGTCTTCTGCACCTCACTTCAGCACACTGTTTCACACTATGCACATGCAAAACATACCTCTGAAGGCTGGTATAAACTGTATATCCTATACAGCATATATAAGTGCATTCATGAATTTTGTGACATGACTTCTCACACTAAACCACCCTCCATCCTACTCTACAAATTCCAAGAAGAGTTTTGCATACAAAATGAAAATAATCCTGACAAAAATATCTCTTGTGTTCCCCTTAAAAACAGGTAAGTCATACCAGCAGGGTCTCCAAGCATGCAATACCAGTCCATACTGGGGACTGGTATTTTGGGGCTGGAAATAGGGGCTTTGGATCAAACAGGAGGGGAGATTCCCAACTTCCCTATTTTTAAAAGTTCCTAAAATATTTTAGTTACAAGTTTTTCAATTCCTTCAGAAGCCTCCTCAGTTGGACCTTCAAGCTCTTGTTTCATTGTGGAGGCTGAAAGACAATTCTTAAAGCTCCCCAAACCATCTTGAAACAATTTTTCTCTCTACTCTCAGAGCCAATAGGGCTATATGAGGTGAGACACCAATTATCAGCAATTATTTACAAAGGCTCATCTGCTCCTATTCACTTTCATACCTTTGAGCAGCAGAGATGTCCATCTGAAACCTGAGCAAGTAAAACACACTACACAGCCCTCCAGGTTACTCTAGTACGATTATGCGTCCATGCACACACATAGCACACGTGCATTTTGTTACCAATACACAACACGCTGCCTTCATAGTCACTGAACTCCTATAGGAGTAGCGTGCAAAGATGTTTAGCTCTGGCAGTCTTTTTCCTCAGCCCCTTTCCCTGCCCTACAGAAATGCCAGGGCAGCAGCGAGCTCGACCTGCCTCAAGCAACAGGACCGATTTTGCAAGCTGGGGTGGGGCACTTCTCCTTTTGGCTTTTCTCCCTTCTCCCCTCCGTCTGCAGCCTTTCTATGCTTTTACTCTGCCTCCACCCATCTATGTGTGAGTTGCAGCAGATTTATGTAATGGTGAGCTGTTGTGGTTGGCCTGGTGGCCCCTTAGCAATGCTCGGGTCCGTGCTCTCAAATGGTTGAGCTCCTTTTAAGGAAATAAAACACTGAAGCAGCTCAGAGTGAGGACACTTGTCTGCACCAGTAACCAGCTACTCGTGCAGGTTACCACTTCTGAATGCCCATGGCCAGGAGAGAAGACCCCAGGATGTGAAGGCAGTGCCAGCTTCCCAGTGATGCCAGGCACCATGGCTCTGCAGCTACACAAGCTTTTGCTTCAGTAACTGGGTTGTGGGAGGGAAGTAACTTGACATTTTCCACTGGAGGAGAAAAATGTCAAAAAGCTCTTTCCTTTTAACATCTCTTCCCACTCTACTGTCCTTTTTTTAAACAAATAGAGTGTTTCTAACTTCATATTAATCTCATCTGTCTTCTACTGATGTCTAGGATCACCTTTACTTGTTACTTCGGGTATCTTCTGTCAGTTGTCCAACAGTTTCAACCCAACTGGTTTTCAAACCAATTTTGAGATGGGTTCTCCCCACCTCATCCTCTCAGAAAGAAGAGTATCTGTACACATTATATATTCCAGGTCCAGACTTTAATCTGTGACTATGGTGGTGATCACTTTTTTCAGTGAGAAACCCTTGACTTCTGTGTTGGAAATCTCAGTGGTCATCTTCAGCATCAGTCAGCTGCCTGTGCAGAAATGGTGAGCCCACAGCCTCTTTCCGAGGCCAGTAACACTGTGAGATGACTTCTTGTTTTTTACCCTATGATGGCCAGCTATGGTATAGGCAGTTATGGATAAAGGAAGGTACTGCTTGCCCTCCTAGGCAAATGCTACCACTACAGCAAACGGCTTTTTCTGCATGAAATAGGGTATGACCTACAGCTCACTGAGTCATTAGCCTCCCACACATGGCTTGAGTTAGGATACAGCCCTAGGGCAGAAGGAGCCCTAAACTACAACCATCTACCACACACAGGCTGCTGAGTACTGGTTATCCACAAAAGATGCATGCAACAATTAACCTGAAACTTGAACAGAGACAGTTAAGAATCAGCAGAAGATTTTTTGAATCAGGTCCGATGTTACAGGTTAGCACACGAAATAGGGCTGCCTGTCCAAAATAGGCTGCAAAGCACTAATTCTTAAAAGAATGGAATTTCAGTGTATTTCTAAATAATTTAGATAAAAGGATATTCAGGATAGATGGTAAAACAGAGTCTCTAGTGCCTTAAAGAGCTGTGAAAAATCTAGCTCTTTGCTTGTCTGAAAACGTTCCTGGTGTATTCTGGAAAAACTAAATATAAAGCAGATGGGTAAGCAGAGAAGAAAAAAAAAAAAAAAAGTTATAGGTGCCAGATCAGCCTGAGAAGGAAATATGGGGTGGAAAAGAGGAAAAGGGAGCAGGAAGGTCTAGGGGACAGAGCAACAGCAGTGAAGTTTGCAGGAGGAAGCTGCTCAACACATAGTAGCATTCTGGGAATTACAACATTAAAAAAATAGCAAGGTCATGAAGGAAATGAAGAGAGATGGCAGTGACCAGAACATGGTTTTTAATATGTTTCTGCTTTGCTGTGCTGCTTGGGGTTATTACTAGAAACTGTTGATGACTTCCACAAATGACCTTTTCACACCCACTTACTGTTTTTGCATTGGTCAGAAGCAATGCATTTCTAGGGTGCCTCTGTCTGAGGACACAAGTCAAAGCACAGATTTCATGATCTCTCTTAAGAAATTTGTATCCTTTCTAGTCATTTTGAGACATTCAAAATCTGAAGGCAGCCAAAAAAAATCTGGGAAGTGAATTGAGTACTTTAGCTTCAGAAGTCTACACCTTCATTCTCAGAGCAGGAGAGGTATTTCAAATGGTTCTTTACCAGTTCTATAGTACCACGTTCAAATCTCAGTTTAGGGTCAGTAGAAGCAAGAAGATTTTTGAAAACACGTAGAGGAGCTAGAGCCTATCTTTCTTTTCTAAAAATAGCTTATTTCCCCTCATCTTTGACCTTTAAAATGCTAAATTGATGAAAGAGTTAATTAAACTTTTGACTCCAGGGTTAAAGGTTTCATGAAGTGTTACTACAAATCTGAGTAAGCAAACGGTCATTTGAACATTTCTATCTCACAGGCTGATTCAAATTCACAACAGATTTCTCACCTAATTTTAGTAAGATGAGGTAAATACTCACTCTTTTCATTGAACAAACCTGCAATTTCCATTGTTACCTCTATAATATTACAAGTACAAAAAATTCCCCAGGACCTAGTGGTCCTATCCCATAAATGGCTGACTCAAATTACCCTTCCTCACTGCATGTCATATGGACAGCTGATCTCTTAGGGCATTACAGATTAAGTGGAATGCACTGTAAATCATACGTTGAAATACAGTGAAGTGCATAGGGGATTACCTGTTGACGAAGGAAGCAGATGGGACGTTAGGAAAGTCATACAGAGAAAAATTGTTGCCTAGTCATATCTGCTCATGTGCATCATCTGTCAGTTATCATAGGTCTCAGTCTATCTCCTAGCTATGAGATATACATAATATCAGTGGGTCTTCACAATGCACTCCCACCTATCTATTGTTCTTCAAACTACTTTTTTAGTTCATCCTTTTCTACCTAAGTTTAGTGATAGAGATGAGAAATACATCTTAGGACTTGGAGATGACAGCGTTGCACTGAACACCAAGGCTGTCTACACTGCCATGCCACTGCCTACGTAGAAAGAAAGTCCCCTTCATCCCCAATACATCTATGAGATCATGTAGGCCAAACACCACTCCCAAGGCATCAGTATATCCCTAACAGATTTTCTTTTGACGATGATCCACAATGTGCATAGCAATCATATGGCTCCTGATATATCTGGGGCATGTGCGCAGACTGTTTTTGTAAAAAATAATATATTTTTTTTCAGTATACTCTTTTAAAAAGGTGAGTTTAGGGCTAGAAAAAGAAGCAGTAGAAGAGGTAGAAGAGTATGCAGCTTTACAAAAATGATAGACATTGCAAGCACTGGAGTTGATAACTACAGTTAAGATCATCCATAAAAAAGAGTACTGTGAATTGTCTTTGTTTCTGTTGACTATGGTACATGTCTCACTACAAGATGTGACCCTTCACAACCAAAGAGCTATGTGTAGAGAAAGTGGCTGTAGAGAAAATGTTGAAGTCAGGACATGGCAAAATCTAGTTTATTGCTGAGTGTACAAAGTACAACTAATGAGAATAACAGATGGAACTTACCATATTTAGGACACCAAAGATAACATTTTCTCCTTCTTTTATTACAGCAACTTCTAATATGTATTTATATTGATATATAATTAATTGAACTGTTGGGAGAATCATTACAGCATCAGCAAATACAAATTTCATCTTTGCTGGCTCTGTATGATATTTGTGAGGTGAAGTAAAATCAATGCAATCAACCCCCCTGTTTGTTTCTTCAGGCTTGAACAAAGGGTTTTAAAAAATTTATTATTTTTTAAATCAATGCTTAAATATTTTGTAGGGTTTAGTTACTGTGGGAGAAAAGAGGCTTAACTCATTTTACTGAGTTGATACACAAGCAGTAAAGGCAAGATTTTGTCCAAAGAGTTTTGGACTGAGAAACAAAGCACTAGGTAAGTGATCAGATTATTAAAAAGTATTTTAAAAAGTAATTTGTTCATAAGGTATGTCAATATACATGTAGGAGATGAACTTTATGCCTACATTTTTGGTAAGAGGGGATCAAGTGGCAAATAGAATGAAGATGCATAAGATGCTGCATTCTCTAGTAGCTAGTGCTGGAGTTCGGGAGTTCCTAATGCTGCCACCATCCTGCTGTATTACCTTGACTTAGTTATTTTGCCTTCTGTGCCTCCCTTTCCACCTACTATCCTTTACTGGACTTCCTTAGACAATAAACATTTAAAGGAATTTGCAATTTTTCTGTAAACTGTCTTCCACCCTGACTATCATTCTGATAATGGGAAGGTAAAGATGATGAGCAATAGTTTTATTTGTGGATAAAACCCCATATTTTGATAGACACTTTTCTCCTGAAATATTTTTATCATATAGGGCACTGATCACAGCATTCTGGGAGTCATTGTCTTCTCTTTGATTTTTATTTTTTTTTTCCCTAATAGTAAACAAGCATTGTGCTCAAGTGATATCATCTAGTCTGTTTTAGTGGACTACATGTGAGCTGATGCAGCAGCATTGCTAGTCCTTCGTGTGGAGTCCATGATCCAAGAATAAACATTTTGCAAAATCATCTCTGGCCAATAATTTATTTGAATCCAACAGACTTTATCAATTGTGGACTTCTACCTAGAAGAGTAAAATTCAGGTGTTTTCTAAAGTTCTCCCATTTAAAAAAAATCAAGGGTAAATGAAGATCAGATATTGGAATCTGAAACATATGAATACTATGTGTGTTCTAGTATGACAATTTCTAGAGAAATCTGAATAGCAGATAACATTCAAATTAATAAAAATAAATAATAAAAATATCTGACAGTTTACTGAATTTTTATCAATTCTGAGTTCAGATAATTTTAACCTGGAACAACATATTTAATTCCATTTCCTATGCAGAATGAAAACCATCTTTCTTGGGGAGAATTTCATGCAATCAGTTATGCTTTAGAAATAAGATAAATTGTAGGATCTTTGTAACTTCTCTGTGAATGAAAAGGCTTGCTGTCCCTCAAAATGCCTTTTCTAAATAGAAGGTTGCACAAAACCCACTAAGCACCTGAGTAATCCTGGGCAGAACAAGATGAAAAGGCACAGGACCTGCTTGTATACCAGCTTGCTAAATAGTACTTCAACATTATTGACATATTATATAGTAATATTTCTTATCAGAGTGGATTAGTCATCTTACCTAAGACTCTCTCATTCTTAGCACTCTGTTGGCCTCCAGTACTAGTTGAAAGGTCTTCTGGTACAGGCATAGGTTCATCTGCATCATCTGGGACATCACTAATTGGAGGACTTTCCTTTCCTAGTAGTGAAGAAAGTAGCATCAGTTAGTCATCAGAGTACCTCATTTTCAAATAATACCATAAAAACCACCACAAACCAAGTAAAACTTAACAAAAAACCTAAACACTACTAAAAGCATGACAGTGTTAGGACCAAACCCTGCTATCCTACAGACAAAGCTTCTTTTGAATACAGGGGGATTATATTTGTGAAAAGAATGCATGGCCAATATTTCTAAATTTACTGGTCTGGATACACAGTTATCTGTCTTATAATTTTGGATATTTGTAACATACATGGGTATTTTTCAGCTGCTATGCTCCGAAGATCCAGTTTAGACAACATAGAGTGACAGATTACAAAAGTTATCAAATGGTCATCTTTTGTAGAAACTCTTCTTTCTTCCAAAAAAAGCTCCTTGAGAGCACATCCAGATTTGCTTCAGTGACATAGTGAAGTCTAACCCACAAGTATTCTGGGGATCTAACAGAACTACCCCAGAAATAAAACTTTATCTCCAACTAAAAATGCAACTTTATTTTCAGCAAGCTTCACTAATACCCACAGATCAAGCTTTGGCTGGTCCTTGTGCCTACAAGTAATTAAGTGCTGTAACTCCTGAGACTTCCTAAAACGTACAATTAGCAGAGGTTGGTCAAAACACGACTTCAAGGGTTTTATGGTCTCTTATTTGTAAAGAGGAAATGAACCTCAGTATCTTGTGTACACAAGGTTTTGCAGAACACAGTCTGGTGCTTTAACGTGTTATAGGTATTATGGAACTGTTTTAGTGCTGAATGTAATACAATAAGGACAATAACTCTCTTGCTAATTAATGCACTTCCAGAAATGGTGAGGTTTCTTGGTTTAGCTTTCAGTCACAGCATATATGTTCTCCCCACATTAATACCACTGTTTTGAAGAGCTTCTTTTAAAATGACTTCACACATCTGTAACAAAAGCATGCCTTGGAAACAATTACCAAAAGTATTATTTAAGTGAGTAGTTTCATCAACTATAACTAAAAGGCTGGTCTTTGCACTAATAGTAAAGACCGGAATAGGCCCAGAGCAGGATTTGAACTCAGTGAGACCTTTGTCTCCAAACTGGAGATGTTACCAATTTACACTGATGCAATCTAATAGACACCCTGTGGCAATCAGCACACCAGTAAGGGCAGTAATTTCATGGCACAAGCAAATTAGGGTTTTGTTTCCAGTGAGAATTCCCTCCTTAACACACAAACATTCATTAATCCTGAAATCACTTCTCAGAAAAGAAATATTAAACCAAATGTAGCTTACTTAAATGACACCAGTCTGGTGATGGCAGTTATGGATTTGACCTGAAAGAAGAAAATGGTTTTCTCCCAACCTGCTGGATGGAGCAAAGCATTGTGCTTTCTAATCTATACTGATCATGACAGGAGGTGAAAACAACAGGTAGTTTTAAGTCATCTTCTGAATTAGCTGGTTTGGGTTGTTTGCACAAATCTAGGTTTAAATGAAGAGATTTGGTGACTGCATTTCTTAATGTTGCATTTATCAGATTGTGGAATAATCTCTGAACAGGAGTGGTGGGAGTGGCATCAGGTGAACCACCTAAATGCAGCCAGAGTGCTCGAAGGTAGTGAAGGAACAGTCTCGCACTGGCAGAGGTACTGACTACATGACTTCATAAGGTCGTCTCCTCCTCCAGCTTCCGTGGGGTATTCTAAAGGGCAAAAATCACACCACTGGAAGCAAGTGCAAGAGTGAAGGTGGATTGCATAAGTGGAGAAGAAGGACTATGAATTATAGAGCAGAGGAAAGTAAAAGCAGGAAGTTCATTAAAAGAGTTTTTGCCATTCACTGTTTAGCTTCTTATTTAGTTATTCCCACAGATTTTTCATTATTTTTGAGATGTAAGGAACTTAAAAAACTGCCAGCAGCTTTCCAATGCAAGTCCCACCCTGCCAAGCTGAGGTATCTCTTACAGATAGGATGCATGGGTGAGGAGAGACAGCAGAAATATTTTGGCTTTTTCAACACTTCCCTCCCCACACCAACAAAACAAAAACAAACAACCAGAAGTTTGATCAGAGGGTAAGAGGCAGTCTGGTGAGAATCCGCTATCTTGACACTACATGTAGGTTAAGGAAATTTGTTAAAAAGTAATAGTAATCAAAAGTCACCTGCATCATCCAAGATTCAAATTGTGTTCCCACTTACAACAATGGAAGTTGATGATTGGACTTACTCTAAATTCAGAAGAACACTTACCCTAAAAACCTGAAGGCTTTTTTTGGCTACAAACCAATATAAACACATAATATTAGACCTATGAAATAACAGATAGCAGACAAAGTCAATCTTAGTTTGTAATTCAGCATCCAACAATAAGCAGGCTAAGTAGGATGTTTGGAAGGTAAGTCAAAGCAGTCTTTTGGAATAGAAACCTGCTAGTAGATCAGTACTTCCCAGTTTATGGTGAACTGTTTGGTTCACTAAAGAGATATCAATCTTCTACTTGTTAACAGCCGTTTGCCCAGTTGGCATGAATCAGACTAGCCTCATGGAGTTGGTGGGGCAGAAGCCAGAGATCTGATATGCTTTCCTCTTTGTAAGAGACTGCAGTTCAGAAAGCTTAGCAAACTTGGCTTTAATGACTCATTTCATATCATTTGATTTCTTCCTGTTACACATGATCGACAAATCCCTGCAGGCAAAAAGGCAGGGAGAAAAGAGTGGATTTAAAATAGATATATTTTTCGAGCTCTGTGTCCTGGATTCTAGAGCATGGTATATGTATTTCATGCTTTAACTACATCTAAATTGTTACACCATGATAAGTTTGCTTCTGCATGGTAATCTTACCAATACACAGTCTCACTAATATCCTTTTGCCAATGAATTTAAAAATGGAAAGGGGGTGGGGGAAAGGAGGGAACAGTTTTCCATTTAATTTCTAACCAGCATGTCCAGAACAATAACTGGTCAAAAGCATGGAGCCAAAGCAAACCCACCTAGTGGCAAGTACTGGGGTAAATCATTAAAATGTCACATAACAGAACAAAGTACCATAGATTTATTCCATTCCCATTTTAAATCTTTGCTCAAAAATAAGAAGTGAAACACAAACAATGTAATCTAATCTTGGGGCGGGGGGTGTGTGTGTGTGTCTTTTTTAAATTTTATTTTTATTTTTTTATAAAAAGCTACCTGATATACCAAACAAAAAAGACAAGGGAGCTGTAGAGGTGAAGTTCTGTTTCTGGCACTGCCACAGATTCATGGCACCCTTTGTTAAGTCATAAATGGAGGTAACTGCAATAGCAGGCTGTATCGTACAGTCCCCCAATTCATCCTGAAGCTCTGAAAGATAATCTCAGATTTCCAAACACTGCCACGTCTGTATGAAATTGTCAGAAAAGTACCTCACCTATCAATGGTGCCTGGTTAAGACCTTCAACCTCTCTTCAGTTTCCTCACCTGTGCCCTAACAGTATAGTTGAAGACAGAAGGAAAGAGAGGAAGGGAACAAAGTGCCCAGCCCAGTAAGGTTTTATGCATCCTCTATTCCTACCAAAGTCTGTAGCCTGGTGTCTCTTTAGCATCTCCATTCAGTTCTGAGAGCAATTGAGTTCATGCCAGGTGGGGGCTGCTGGAGCGATGACTGTTAAAAAGAAATCCAAGGCAAGATTTCTTACAGAAATCTCATTCTCTATCCTTTCACAAACTAATGTAGGGAGTATTTAATACCAGAGGTTTGTTTCCTATGGAAACAACAGAATCACTGGAGAAGTTATGCAAGAAAAACAACATGCACATTTTTCTGGATGAGAGTCACAACCCAGTTCACATTCCCTTTTCACTGCTAGAAACTTATACCTCCAGTGATGAGAAGGTAACTCTGGGACAGAGGCCAGGATCTCAGGTGGGAGATACCAACCCAGGATACACTCATTTCCACCCTCCCAGGACCTAGCAAGAACATCAAATGCAAAACTCTTCTTCCTGCTTTTGCAGAGGGTGGCACAGCCTGGTCGGTGCTAGGGGATCTTTTAATGTTAGATGTGGAAACATTTGTACTGTTTTTTCACCTTCCTTAACTGTTAGGCCCTAGAACTGAGAAAAAAAAGAAAGAAAAAAGCAGGAAAAATACTGCTTGTTAAGTGAGATATTATCTGTGTTTTCTGACTCTCTTGTATGGGTGCCGGATACCGTTTGGTTAAATGTATGTCAGCTCTCTCCTCATTTCAGAACTGCAACTGCTTGCCTCATGAAATATCACTTTCAGGAGAAAAATAAAAAGTGTGAACTCTGTGCTAGTCACACAGTATTTCAGTTCCTCTAGGATCCAGCCATGCCTGGATTCCCAGAAGTAGGAATGCCTGTGCACATGAAGAGTTTGGCTCACTCATTCTAGTTTTATACTCTTTTGGCCCAGTTTGCCCCTGCCACACCTGAGTCAGCTACAGCTGCAGAAAGCACATGGCTGCAAAACACTGCTTTTGCGCTGAGAAGACTGTTTCTACAGACCTATTTTATTTCTAGGTTAAAAAACAAAACAAAAACCCCAAAGAAACCCCCTAAATGGATTTTTTTTTAAAATTAATTTCTTTTAAAACACAATCAAGTGTTCTAGTGAACCAAGTCACCTAATTCCTTAGGGTCAGAGAGCAAGCTACACCTGACGAGCATTACTCACAGAGCAGGAGAAATAAATAAAAGTGTTTTTCAGCTTGCAAGACCATCTCACAGTCCTGAAACTGTGCAACTGTCTAACTGGCTCCTAATATATACTAGAACTCTCTCATCATGCAAGGAAGCATCCTAAACACATGTAGAATCCCAGGAGAAGAGGGGGAAAACTCCTTTCTGAATTCACCAGACTATGAGAAAGAAGTAGGTAACATTCCTGTACCTTCAGATTTTCTACTTTTGAGGTCTAGTAAGAATTTGAGAAGAACCAGTATCTGTGGAACCTAATCTGACAAACTCCTGTTTCCAGAAGACTGAGTTCACAAACAACTCAGATCATAAATGAAAGTAAATTAGCAAGTGCTTTCTTTGGCCAGTTGTTCACAAATCCAGCTAACAACTCCATACCACTCACTGCCTCTTGCTCACAGAAAGTACCAGATGCACAGTGACAGAACAGCAGGAAGAGTTCAAAGGAGATTTTTTCCCCTGTAAACTGTTTATGTAGGGCTAACTCTTATCAGAGGTAAAATTCCTCTTACACTGATATTTTTATTTTTTTTTTTCTTTAAGAGAACCCTCTGTCATCACAGAATAGTACTATTCTCATCAGCGTGATTTGCTGAAAAACTGAAAGTCACAGGAAGGTACTACAGTGGTTCAAATCCTGGAAAAATTTTGAGAGCTACAAATTATATACATAAATTATGTACATATTTACATTTACAGAAACATTCAAAATGGTGACATTTCTTGCAAATCTTCCCTCTCGAGGAGAGAGGCAGACCATAAGGAAGGCAAAGTGTGTGACTTTCTAATCTGCTTCTTGACTCGAGGCAGCAACTCCCACACTTGCTCCTGTCCATGTCAGAAGTGAAAAAAGCAATGCTCTGGTAAGGAGCAGCAGGTGTGGAGCTCAAAGTAACACTGTTGTAAAGAATACCACAAAGGTTAGGTGTGGGTATTCAGGGGGGCCTGTGCTGCTGCAGAGGAAGAGTAGGTCGGTGCTCCCAGCCCCAGGAGCTCCCGCAAGGCAGGAAGGGGTTTCTGCAGCAGGCAGAGGACCTGGGCTCGGATCACAGCACCTCTCACTGCTCCGAGCAGATCCACAGTGCTTTGTCTGCATAAAGGATTAAAATCGCACTGGTTTTTCTGCCTAGGCCACACATGCTCCAAGCACATCATGGATAGGACAGGTTTTGTTTCATTTACAATTTGTTTCAGCATACGACAAAACACTGATATGTAAGTATACCCAGTTACAATTTCAAAAATGTTACCGAGGAGGGGAGTGCAACATGCCTCTACAGGGCTGATGAGGAATGACTTTCCTATACTAAATGTAATTGGTAATCTTCTGTTGGCATGAAGGATTCTTATATTGTTGTTCTTTCACACAGAAAATATCTTTGATTTTCAATTTTCAAATGACACTAAAACTTCTGGATTCTAATATTTGAGAAAACTCAACATTTTTAAAAAGGAGGTAGAAAAAAAAAATTGTGTTCATATATTTCAGGAAAACCCCATGACCTAGCCACCCACACTGCACGCAGACCTTTATGATGTCCTATGACTGGTGTCCAGGTCCTGAGCCAGCAGTGCCCAGGTGCTGCCTCTTAAGAAAGAACCCCACTCCCAGCTATCTGCCTGGAGCCATCTTGGGGATGGGGCTGCAGTGCTCCAGGCTGAACACTAAAAGTGAAAACTGAAAGCCATTAACTGTTGCAGCTACCAACATATTAGGGAAACTAGAAAAGAGACTAACTTGTCCTTATTCAACTGCGGGGAATATGTACTATCTTATTAAGTCACTTTAAGGAACATCTCTAAAGAAGTTTAGAATAAAACCCTTCATAGGAATATCAATACAGGGTAAAACCGCAAAATCCTATCCATGGCACTACAGGGCAAATTTTAGAAACCTAACTCCCTTGCTGCTTAAAAATTTTTTGAAATATTATCATCTTGGACAAAACCAGTTACAAGTATAAAACCTCATGTCAATCGGTTGGTGGGTTTTTTTGGTTTTTTTTTGTTTGTTTGTTGTTTGTTTGTTTGTTTTGTTTTTTTTCTAAGTGTTTATAAGTAAAACAATGCTCTGGAAAAAGCCAAATAACCCTATGTTTTAAATAAGTTTGTTTGCTTTTAATTAGTATTTGCTCCCCCCACCTGGTGAACTTTGTTTGTTCTATATTTATTTTGTAACAATCAGAATTTTGTTCCCAGAAGAAAGAATGTAAATGTGCACCTGACCATGCTTCACGGGTATGCTACCACAAGTTTAACGCAAAATTACATCTAGGCTTCTATATTCCCTTGACTTCTTTATTTACCCAGCTCCTTTTATAAAATCCATGCATTGGTGGGCTTGATATCAAGTGATAACATTAATTATAACTTAATTCCCACTCTGGTTTTAAAAAAAAGACTCAAAGCAATTTTATTGAGAACAAGAAAAACATTGTACTGTGCTAGAAAGATGAGCAGAAATTTAGGATTTTCTTTGTAGAAGTATTCTTTAAGGACCTCACCTGAAACCTGGGACATATCTTGAGCCTCATCTGTTTCCATTTTCCTCAAGTTATCTGAGAAGAGAGGAAGAGCCTTAAGTTAATGCAAAATAACACACACATACAGAAAAAGAAAAAAAAAACCCACCCCACGCACACAGAGAACGAGAAAGAAGGGGAAAGGAAAAAAAAACTCCTTTGCTATTTAACTATAAGATTATCTGGGAAGAATAATGTATTTTTCTCTTTATTTCCTCCCTGCATACTTGCTGGAGTATCAGACTGGCACAGACCTTGATCCTTTTAAAAACAGCATTACAAAGATTTATAAAAATATCATTACAAGCACAGGAGGACCAAATTTGTTATTTATTGTTAATTTCCTACTGCATAATAACCCAAAATGCAAACTGACTGCAACAAAATTAAGCAGAAAATTAAATGGCCCTGGGTCATTGTAGGCACAGAATTCATTCTCTTGGTTGATCCATAGTTATGTTCTTTCTAATTTACTGAGCATGCATCGATGAACCTTGAGTCAGCTTGGTGACACGCGTACAATCAGCAATCAAAAAACGAAGCAATTTGCTGAAGAATGTCTCATTTACCCAGTCAGGGCTGCATATCTGAGCAGCAACCGCCACTACCTCCATTAATAATGAATACACCTCCAGCCGCGGCAGATGGGCAGAGCAGCAGCTTCAGGCTTTGGCCCCTTGCTCGCCCGGGAGCCCTTCCTTCAGACCACACCAGTCCAGCGCTGCACAGGGGAGAAGTACAGCTCCCCAAAATAGCGAAACAAGCCCAGGAGGGAAAGGGAACCCGTGCCTTCCTGTTTTGCTGACAGATGGCTGGCTCCACAGCACGGCAAGTGATACCGGGAAGCTCCTGCCCTCCACTTGCAACACACCATCTTCCGAGGAGCCAGCAACCAGTGACCACAAGCACCAGGGAGAAGCGTGCGGAGGGTTAGTGGGGTAGAAACAAAATTCAGGTTTTCAGTCGGAAGGGGACCCTGCAGGTCCCAGGGCTCGAGCACCAACTGTGGACAGCTGGTGGCCCCTTGGATAACAGATGTGCTGCTAGAGCAGGTAGTCCCAGCACAACCTGGTCCCCACCTTGAAGTATGGTGTGGGCAGCTGAGGTAGCCTCAGGTGGGGAGGGGACACAAAGCCTACAAGCTTTTTGTTCAGCCATGGTATGCTAGGTCACGTCTTCAGCTGGTGTGGCTGGCTTCCCATCCTACCAAGCAGAGGAGCTAGCTCTTTGCTGTTCCTTGTAACTGGGACACCTGTCCCATTAACCCTATTTCCTGGAATTAAAAATGCGTTTTCTTGATAGTTAGAAGCAAAGGAGGATGTGGCTTGAGTTCCTACAGAAAGGGTTCAAACCTTAACCTAACCTTTTTAGCCCAACTTCCAAAATCTTTTTTTTTCCCAAAAATGTCTTCAATCTGCTACCCAACAAGCTGCAGTGGGAAAGCACAATAGCCACAGTCATATTTATTAATTTCATAAGTTTTGTGGTCTCATCACTTGCTTCTGAATGCCATCAGCACATCTGAAATCAAATATACTGCAACCCTCCTCTTGCAAAAGCTGGCTTCCCTCACCAGGTCCATGCTAGACTTGCAAAAAGAGAGCATGTAGACTGCAGGACTGCCAACAGATAGGTTGGGGAACAGATTTTGGCCTGTGAAGTTTGCAAAAAAAGTTTTGTATTCTCACAGAGCATTCTGCCTGTTGCACATGTACCATAGCACTGCTTAATATCCAATAATTCTCTGTCTTGTTTATTCTGCTCTTAAACTTTTATACCAGACAAGCAATTTGTTTAATGTCTATATATAGTTCTCAGAAATTAGTATAGCCATGCAAAACGCAAAAAGCCACCTACAACTCAACAATTTGCATCAGTTCCTATGGGACCAAAGAGCTTTCAACAGTTCCATTTTTAATTGTCAGTGGGAAATGCAGCTTCTCTCGCAGGAGGGAAAACCCTATAATGGTAGCCTGCTCAGTTACTGGAAACGTGGTGTATTTATGGTAGGTGATATGGTACAAGTGCTCAGTCCTTTATTTCTCCTGCAAGCACGACTGAACACAAAGGAAGAAAAAAGAAATGCCTATGGATCTATTACTGACTTTGAGGGTCACCTGGATACTATTAATAAGTTGATTACTACATATTTTTCCACAGAGTACAGTGAACCCCAACCAACCAAAGAAAACATCCAAGAAAATACCCACCAGAAAGGGAGCCACAATTGTGAAGGGCACTTTATTCTGACTGCACCTGCCTTCTCCCTATTGTTGGAGAAGTGACAAAGGAGAAAATGTCTTCTATTTTAGTATTCCTGAATTTACCTGCTTTGGTATGACAAGCCTTACAGTCAGCATTTCTGCAACTTAAGCAGCACACTTCTCAGCTGTACTCCTTCCCAACTCTCGCTGCCACCAGGCAGAAATCAGTTAGAAACACTTCACAATTATTAAATGGAGAGGTAACTAGAGTATAGACTGTTTGGGGTTTTTTTGGGTTGTTTGTTTGTTTTTAATAAAGGTAAACTGGAGTACAGTTTGTTTTACTTTTTTTTCGTGAAATACTCCTAGGCTTGCTTTCTGTGAAGTTGGATGACTACCTGTCCTGCAAAAGATGCCCTCAGTCCTTAAAGAGATGACTTCAGGGTTTATTGTTGAATTAAGTGATTTTAGGACATTTGTCAAAGCTGATCCATTTCCCAGGGATGAAACCCAGCAAGAAAATAGAGCTGGCAAAAAAAGGTGATGAAAGATTTTTTTTTTTCTCCTAATGATTACTTAGAAAAATTAAACATGGTTCCTACATGTAGATTAAGATCCACAAGCACTAAGCAAATCGATAAAAGCAAAAACCCCTCTAAAAAAACCTAAACAGTGTTTTGAATCTCTCCCAGGGAAAAATTGTATTCTAACACCACAGTGTCCAGTGATACCTCTTAAATACTCATGAAATCCCAGCTACCTTCAGCTTAGGCTTTGATTCAGCAAATAATACATGACAGGACACCACCCCCACTCCCCCTCCCCAACTCCACAATGACAGCAATGTGTTGGGTTTGGCTCTGTGACTGTTAAAAGGTTTTTCATACTGAACTTGGGCATAATGTGTCTTGGGCTAAATTTTAAGTACTAAGAGTAGAATTTATCTTTTTGCCTTTGGTATGGTAAACCTATGAATAGGAAACTATAACCTGTTTTTCCTCCCTTTCCTCCTCTGCTCTAGAATCAGCAGAAATGTCACTGACTTCTTGGAAAGCAAGAGACCCCTATGTACATATATAAGGGTTTGAACCAATCAACTTGATATCAATTTGTAAATGAATAGATCTTTACAAAGATTTATTGAAAAGAACACTGTTTTAGAAAAGTTTATGACATGAAATCCTAAATAACTGTCCGTTTTGGCAGGAAAAATAATTGTTTTGCAATTTTTCATTGTAAATGGTATCTACAGAATCAAATTTATTACTAGTGTAAGAAGAGGGTATGACTTCACAGTCTTCAATGCAGTCACATCTATTTAGGCTAGCAGGTGATTTAGGAGCCTGAATTTAGAAGTCAGAAGCTAGGTGGGCAGCTGACCAAAGCAATCTTGCTCTCAAATGCTGAACATGTGTAGCTCTCATTTATAGCAAGAAAGGGATCAGCACCTACATGATACTAGATATTTCTTCTATTTGGGAAGCCAAATAACTTCAAAGTTTGGCCTCTTATTGAAAGATCTACAAAGCTCCCTTCAAAATAGCTGAAATTATTTCTTCAAGTCTTTTCAGATACAGAACTCTAAAACAGTATGTTTTCCTCTTCAGAGTCCAAGTAACAGATTCACAGATAAAGCTATTATAATGCTTTGGAAAAATAATCAAATGTTGCAATCTTAAGATAATTAATAATCAACACACAAAAAACCTGAAAGGCTATGTTGATTTTGTTTTAAATAAAGAAGCACTTAACTGACCATACTCACACAAAGATTTTGGTTTTAAATTAGTTGGCATTTTTCCACGTTACAATCTTGAGCCCAAAGAATGGGCTGAATACGTGACTGATTTTCCTCCTCGCAACTCTCACTACAATATAACTTATGCTATGTCTTCAGAATATTTCAAAATATGTCTGGTGAATCACTGAGGTACTGCTCCATTTATACTTAGTGCCAATTACAACCAGAAGTAGATCTGGATCCTTCTAGGATTCCAGGTGTAAATAGGAAGAAGTCATTGCAAGGTCAAGATTCTCTAATCTTCCAGAATACAGCAAATTAATTATTTGCAAGTCTTGGTTTATTATTTCATCTCCTGTTTTACAATGCAAATTCAAAAGTAAACCTCCTTGTCAAGAAAATGAATGCTTAGCATTTATACAGTGTTTTATCAGTTCAAACAAATGTGTAAGCATGTCAGTCCTTCTACAAACCCTGCTCTCTTAGGATATTAAAAGATTGCAAGATTGGGCCATTGATATAATTCAAATGGAATGACCAAATCCATTGCCAAAGACTAGACATTTTGTTTTCTTCTTTGTTTCCCAAGCTATACATGTACTGACTTATCTGGGACAACATGTGTTTCACGCTCAGCATAATGGGACCTCACTTATGGTATGGAAATGAAATCACAAATTTTGACATTTGCGTGCCCACCTTGGGCTTAACACTCGCATACCTAAATGCAGAGCTGTCCCTTCATCTACAGATAGCTCTGCTTCTGGTGCTGCAAGAAGTCCACAAACAAACGCCGCATCCAGCTGCACGTTTCCTGACCAACTGTAGGTGTAGCCTTGCTGAGCACACAGAAAGGTCCCTGAAGGAACACTTCTGTCTTGAGTGCACCCCATGGGGGCACATATGCTTTTCCACAAAGCCTCAGAACAGAAAATATGAGCGCTTACGAAGTCTGGAGTGGGGGAGAAGAAACCTTCTACAAGGGACCTGGTGTTCTGCAGGTGCTTTTGCAAATACAAAAATAGAGGGGAACACACGTTCCTCAGTGGCAGCAGGTCTGGGTTAACAGCGATAAAACAAGCGAAGAGGCAAACCCCAGCCTTGCTTCCACAGCCACCGCAGGGAAAGGGCGGATTTCGCAACCCCTGCTTGTGCAAGCAGCCCCACGGCAGGAAAAGGGACCGCTCGCACAGGTCATTGGAGCAGCTGGCCCTAACGGAGTGCTCCTGTGCGAGCATGTCTTGTCTTTGTGGTCTTTGACATGTCTCATTGGCTCCTCATCACACAGGCTGCAGCTCTGGCAAACTCAAAGTCCAAACCAACAACCAAAAACATAAAACCCCAACCCACTTCACAACCTAAACTGAAGAAAAGCTCCTAAAATAGGTCCTAGATTCAACCAAGCATGACATATAAAGAGAAGTTTAATACATAAATCAATAAAGCAAAACCAGCTATAGCCTGAAAGACACAGTACAGTTGAACACCTATAGCCTTTAACATACCTGACAGGAGAATTTGCACATTAACAACAGGTTAGGAGTGATATGTATCATCATGTATGTGTCATCAGTCTTTTTGGTTTTAAGTTGGGAGTTGCATCTACCTGGAGAATGATAATACAGCTGCATTTCTAATTGCACCAGAGGGGCTCAACCCAGCAGCACCAAGCCTCTTGCATCCACTGAAGTCGATGAGTTTGAACCAACAACCAAGAGAAGAGATGAATAAAGACACCCCTGTAAACATTTAGTTTCCTTTTAAACAAAAGACCTTTTTTTTTTTTTTTTAAATAGACTTTTAACTTCACTTATGAATGTGCTACATACAGCTGAACACACAACAGGAAGGCTGTTAAATACGGGTTAAAAGGTAGTATGTATTGCACAAGCAGTGGAAATACTTGAAGAAAATTGCTAGAATCCTACAAACCAGTTTTAATTAAAAGCATCCAATATCTCAGCAAGCAGCTGATAATTAGCTTTATTATTGTAATTTAATATGCTAGACTTCACAATCTCTGTGAATGACTCTACTTTAGAATCATTTTAATTCTATTTTTAATTTCCGCCTCATCACACAACTCAATGTAAATAATAACTACAAAGATGAGGGGTGGTCCTTTCTGAAAACTAAAAACTGAGAGTAATAATAAGCACTTCAGTGTCCTTCCACTTTGTTTTTTTAAAAAAACAAACCCTCCAGGTCTTTTAAAGGACTGAATTAAAACAGCAAAAAGGTTAAAACTAAGTGGATCAATTTCTCCCCCTCTACACTAATTCCATATTCAGTTTTTTCTACGAAGTCTAGGGAGATGTTTAGTTTATTCAGTCGTTTCTCTATTCCTGCCTAGTGTAAATTCTGGTTAACTACACAAATTGACAATACAATTATGAGCATACAGTCAAATTTCAATGGAAAGCTCCTGTCTGCAAAATGAAGGAAGCACTGTAATTCAACACACAAGATTAAGAAAAGAACTCTGCTAACAGTGCAGATGCGAAACATTTATATGTCTGGCACATGTAAAATTAATTTCCGTGTTAGTGAACAATTGTGCAGGTGTAAAAAAAGTTGTCTCAAAAATCCTACATAATTCTCTCTTCTTCGGGAATTCTTTCTCAAAGCAGTGACAAATGATTAAAAGTGCATCTTCAATGCATGTATGTGTTTTGAATATGCACTATTCTTATCATTCTACTGTGTTTGAGCTATATTCATGTGCGAACTCATCGTTAAAGGAGGTAATAAAAAACCTCATCCTTTTATTGACTGTGTGCAAATTACTGGACTTAATATCACTGCAAATATGAAAAATGTTCTTCCTTCAAGTTTTTGAATTGCAACCCGAGTCATTATAAATTGTTTCCACAATATGAGAAAAATATGAAGGTAATTTTCCTAATTAAGACCACATTTTATTAACTCATTAAACTCTGTCACCTTTATTCACTAAAAATCAAGCAGAAAAGTGGAATCAATTCACCATGACAAAGAAAATGCACACATTTCCATCTTGTAAATAAACTGACTGAAAAAAGGTGAGGTGTGTAAATTAGGGCACTCAATCTAAGAATATAGCACATTCTCAAGTGGATATTCTCCCAGGGCTCTTACTTGAGAGAAGGCAAGCAGCAGATGCAAACCTGTACTTTCTGTATCCATATATACATGATTTAAAAAGCGTAGGACGTCCTTAGCACAGCATATCTAAATACGCAATACAGCAAACATAAAAGGATCCCTTTATGACTAAAATTGTTATTGCCATGTATCACCAACAATATATCAGTAGTCAATCTGTCCGAATTATAGCAGGTTTCAATAACTGCTTCATGATCACAGAATTGCTTCTTAATTTCCCTTCAAACTGTTCAAACTGTTACGGATTATTAAAGGACATTATCAGCTTGAATAAACATATTAGAGTTCTGTATGATGCCCCCCCAATAAACCCAAACATATTTCCTAAAATTACTATAATTGAAATGAATTAGCAAGTTTCTCCACACTACATGTTTGAGTTTACTCAATTTGCTTTTGCAAATATTTAGGACCCAATTCACTATGGACATTTCCAGCTTTATACTGCAATTGTTCCACTGTTCTCAGTGAGTTGACACAAGCGGAAAGATGAAGCAATGCAGCGGGGAATCAGATCTATCTTACAGAGCAAGTTTCTCTTTTACTGAGAAAGCTAGAGCAACTGGAATCAGAAGAAGAAATTTAAATCTTTCACATGAAATACACTTCAAAATATGCTAAAGGAGTGGACAGTTCCCATAGCTTAAAAAAATGTGACAATTTCAGTGTGACTGTTCTTCATAAACTGCAGTCTGAGTGGCCTTTTGAGGCATTTATAGAGAAGCATAAGCCTGCCATGCAGGTCCCTGCACTGTCCTATTCCCATGAATTTGCAATGGTACAAACGAAGCTAAGAACATGTATGTATCTCTTCAGGACTAGGATCTACATTTGCAGTCACGACACTGTGTTGGTGGCGACTTGCTCAGTGTAAAAAACCCTGCAGTCTCGTCTTGTTCACTAGCTTAGAGCACAGAGGAAGGTGTGTCTTAGAGGAGAGGGTGAGGCAGAAGCTGTTGAGCTTTTAATAAAGATGCATCACAAGATACCCTCGGGGGCTAACATAATTCTGTTTAAATTTAGGGAGCAAACAAAACTCTTGTTGACTCCAAGTTGTGGTTATGTTTATGTATAGATTACAGATGTTGGGACAACAAAGCACAGTTGACCTTGGAAGCAGGGAGTTTCCCAGCTAAATCAGTCCATTTTGCTGGATAGCCACTAGGGAGATAAAACTCCTGCAGCTACGATGGATGAGTGGAAGGTATTTAGACTCCTGTTTAAAAGTGGCCGTAAAGCTAACAAAACCGAGGCTGCCTATCTTGTCCCAGATGGAGTTCACACTCATCTCTAAATTCTGTTCTACTCCAGCAGAAGAAAACAAATAATCTTTGTATTACATGAAAAAATACCAGTGAGGAATAGGTCTTTCCTCTTTTGACTCTTGCATTGAGTTGTAAGCATTTAAAAAGGCTTTCCAAAGAAACACAGTCCCAGAGAAACTGATGAGAGCCTTTACCTTTCACTCCACAACTGACATAATGTATTCCCAGTATCCTTCTGATGGTATCTAGCAACTGCATTTAACCCAACAGCATTTGTCCAACAGCACTTCTCCCCTCTTTTTTTTTTTTTTTGAGAAGGATTTTGAGAAGAAAGAACCATTCCCAAAACTTATTTTCTGTGTGATTTTATACTTCCTAGAAAAGTGCATTTCATCTCTTGGGAGGGGAATTCCAGGGGAGCCTACTACAGTGTCAGGAGTACATCCCACCTTATGTTCGTAAGGATGACAACTTTTTCCAAAGATCACATTATTGCTACACTACATTTTACTACTTTACTATGTTTTCTTTGGTCTAATTCTATTACTTTTAATAATAGTAGAAAGTAATGACTGGTCAAAATGTAATCAAGTACATATGTGAATCTTGACTGAAAACCGATATAATTCACTGTGGACCCAGCTCTTCTTGCACATAAAACAGGAGTGGAAAAAAAAAAAAATCCCACAAGTCTTCAGTGGAAGTTTTTCCTGACAAAGAGCCACACAATTAGGCTGTGTTCCATGACTTTTGATATCCTCTGGACTTTTTAAGAAAACATTGCCAAAAATGATCTGCCAGAACAGCATACAATTCATTATGCCCTTGTTTTCTGTAGCTGAAATACAGACTGGACCCATTTTCTTGTTTTCTGAAAGATTGTGGTGTTAGTGTAAGAAGTACCTAAGCTCAAATAAAATACGTCTGGAAATGTTTTTGGCTTAATTTTGGAGTTAACCAATTTTAATGATGAGAAACAAGTTTTGCATTGTTTTAAAACTCTGTGGATTGATACTCTGCTTACATTTCTGCATTGCTATGCAGTGGAAGCAGCAAGCAGACCACGTTTTTGGTATTAGGGTCCACAAGGGAAAGGAAAACTGCTACAGTAATGCCGAGATGGAGACAATTGCATTTTTAAATTGTATGCTGCATGTAACACAAATGACAAAGGTGTCATTCATGCTTATATAAGGAAACATGCAACCAGACCATTCCTGGAGCGAGCACTGGCAGCCGGGAGCTGAGGTGGAAAGCCACAGGTGTATGACAAGCTTGTCTCTTTACAGCAACTCGTGAGTATGGGACCTGCTAAAAATACACCAACTCACTTTGCTCACTCGGAGTTAGGTAGCCACCCTGAGAAGTACTCAGCTGGGATAAATAATACACACAGAATCAATGTCTACACTTCTCCAGTTACTGGGAATGTGAATGGCAAAGAGACAAGAGTCCTCTGCCCTGTCTTCCCATCATTATGGTTTTGCCAGAGAAATTAGCAATTCCTCTTTAATTACTGAAGTTCACCAGTCCTTTGTGACTGAATTAGGACAGCCAGTACAATTCCACATCATGCCTCTGCATTCCTGTTGTTTCCCCTGGAAGCCAGGCCCAGGAGGTAGAAGACTCTTGCAGGTATCAGTGCATCAGGTTTGAAATCCTGGCTCTTGAGGATGTCCAGTGCTGGACTTCCACTGACTGCAATCTAGTTAGTCTTCTCACTCAGTGGATAAACCTGCCTTCTCCTTGGCTTTTTATTTTAAATTTAGCTAATCTATAGGGATGCCTTTTTTTTTTTTTTTTTTAAATAAACTCACAGTATAAAGTTCTGAGCTTAGAACTTTACTCAAAAAAACCCAACATGGAAAAGAGCACATGGATAGTCACCAATATTAATATTTGTGAGAAAATCTGTAAAGCTGAAAGTGAGTCTGGGATAACAGAAACATGAATGAACTAAGGAAAGTGCAGGGGTCTGCAGTATTTTGGACACTTCCCCCATGCAGTTCTCCTAAGGAGAGCTATGATAAGGACAGCTATCATTTTTTAAGGGTTCTTGGTCTTGCACTTGGTCTACACTTAGTTTCTCATGTCCACATGCAGCAGTTTCAAAGGTTTTGATAAAGCAATAAGACGTACAACCATCAAACTAAAACTTGGGAGAGCTTTGCTAAGGACTGAGGTATTGGGGGTGGTGGGGGGTAGTGTGACAACATAAGCAGTCTAAACAATATATCCTGTATTTTTTGTTCAGTTTTAAAACAAACATTTCTGAGTTAAAGCAGAGCATGTCAATACTAGAAAGAAGCTTCTGCATGTGAGCAATCACACCTTTTGGAAAAGGGGCATACTATGAACTATCATATGCTATTGTTATATTAAAACCAAGAGGAGGAATACTGGGCACTTTCAGGGTAACATGAACAAATTCATTCTCACTTTTTTGACTGACAGTTTCCAGCATTAGATAAGAGAAAGAAGAATAAACAAAGTTACTTAAGAGCAAAAATTTGGTCTGGAAAATTCAGAAGTAACTACATTTTCACGTAAGAAAGCCACCTCATGCTTAATTTTTGTATTTCACTAAGACTCTGAACACCTTAAACTGTGCTATTAATTAGTAAGGCAAGAGAGCAGTGCCACAAACCCCTCTGAACATGCCCCTGCTTAGTTGATTCAGATAAAGTCTTTTGAAGTATTTGGAAGGAATTTTAGTACTCATTTCTAAATGCAATATATTAATAGGCTTTTTCCTTACATTTCAGAGATCATTTATCATGTTTAATGGAGAAGCATACTACACGATACTCCAGTATGCACGTAAGTTACAATTGATGTGAGCAGTCAACTGAAGCTAACGGAGTGAGTTTTTGAAAGGGTTTGGCCCTTATGATGCATTACAGTTTCCAATTTTAAAAACTAGACTATTAAAGTCTATCAAATGGGTTGTTAAGGTGAATGCATGAAATATAATCAGTATTAGATACCTGGTTCATCTCATTTGGGTGTCTGTTGGATGGATGGACAGTAAATGCATATGGATGTAACCTTGGTAGCATCTAGCTATTGAAAAGAAAAATACTCAGTCAGGAGGCTCTCATTCTAACTTCTGATCCCCACACAAAGTCCTCTGAAAACACGGCTTGCACTTATATGTGTATGCAGACTCAGTGCAAGGAAAAAATAGAGGGGAAAAAAAAAAAAGGAAAGAAAAAAAGAGAAACAACGTTATATTCCTGTACAATACTTTAAACAGTTTAAGCCAGTGGCCATACCAGTCTAAGAATTCTTGCATTCCACAAAACATCACTTTGTGGAGATAATTTGCAACCATAAGCTACAAATTTTTTTCCTGACGCAGTATTACTAACTTTTAGCAATTTGGGAAGCAGAATGCTTTGTACAATGTCTGGCAGCGTTACCATACCTTCTAGACCAAGGTAGAAAAGTAATCCAAGAAGCAATCAGGTTTCTTGAAGCACAAAATGAAAAGTTTCCTTAGAATCGACCGCTGCAGTGGGAAGTCGTTTCTTCACATGCACAGTTGCTAACTACGGGCATCTTCTTAATAACGACTACAGAGTGAAGTCCCTCTACAGAGAAGGTAACTTTGCAGAGCAGGGCGAAAAAAACCCTCCAGCTGTGACAGGCTGTATCGCAAAGGAGGAAAACTTCTGGTGGCACCGCTATTCAGAAGTCAGCAACTTCTCCGTTCCCCTCAAGCGCACAGGGACTGCTAATTTTACGAGTTCCTAATGGCTTTTACAGCCTCCATGCCTGCCTCCCCTCTGCGAATTTCAGGCGCAAGCCATCTCAACTCGAGCTTTGAATGACCCAAGTGCCGCGGCTGAGTCGAGGAGGCGAAAACAGAGCGGTACGCACCCCCTCCCGCCGCCCCCCTCCCCTCTCGCTCAGCGAACACCCCTTCTCGGCCAGCTCCTTACGGCTACTTAAGGAAGCGCTCCGACACGCCTGGATTACACTCAAAGTGCCGCGCAATGTTTTCAAATGTAAGGAAAAAAAAAAAAAAAAGCAAAAAAATCCCCGGGTGGGACGGGGAGGAGGGGAAGGATGGGACGGGACGTGAGGACCTGCCTGTTGGGCTCCGCAGTCTCCTACTTTACGCTCCCGACAACTTCTCGCCGGCAGCGCCGGCCCCGCCGCGTCCCCTCCTCACCCCCGCCGCTCCCGCCCTCCCCGCCCGC
>NW_020799095.1:79074575-79082098 GCF_003259725.1 Athene cunicularia | reverse complement strand
GGGCCCGGCGGGTGTTACCCGCCGTCAGAGGCAGGCACCCACCCGTGGCGCCGCAGAGCCACGGCTGGAGGGGGTCAGACCGCTCGCCTTTACCTCCGCCTGGCCACGCGCGCCCCGGGCAGAGCCCGTCCCACGCTTTTAAGGCGCTCGAGGTCAACTCCGCAGCAGCAGAACCGAGGTGACTTACTCAAAATCGGTGGCAGAGCCAGTCACTGGAATCCAGCCCTTACGCTTCGGTCCAGGGGGCACGGTGAACCCGGCGGAAGTTACTTATGTGCTTAAGAATTAAGCGCACAGGCACTCTGTGGAGGATCAGGATCTCATTTCTGCTGGGCTTCAGTTCCTCATCTGCAAGATGAGGATAATAATACTTCCTTTCTCACATCCTACCCTTATCTGTGCTCTCACATAAAAAAAAAAAAAATACGCATAACTTTATGCACGTGAGTAATCTCATTGACTTAAAAGGGACAATTCAGAGATGCAAAGTTAAGCAAGCATGTAAGCATTGGAAAGATCAGGGCCTTGTAATGCGAGCTCTTCACACAGAAATCGTCTGCTACTTACTAAAAGTTTATACTGTACAATCAAATGAGGTCTCCAAAGCTAAGCTGGGCTTCTTTTAGAACAGAAATGGCTAGACTGTACCTGAAGATTTATTTCAGGCCCTCCTTCCCTCAGAGCAGCTCTGCAGACATGTTTCCTCTGTGCTTCCCAAGCTGGGATAATACCTGGGTACACTCAAGATGCAGCAGGTATACCTACTGCTTCTCAATTTTTATTTTTTAAATTTTTCTTACTACCTCTTTACAGATATGTAGAACCCTCCTTTTAGTGCAGCCTATAAGCAGACTTTATGGATCTGGTAGAGTTGAAACCCAGAGCCAAATTTTCCTCTTATTTGTTCCAGCAGGTTTGCACACAGGGAAGTGAGCATAGAATCACATCCCAGCATTAAAAGAAAGAAAGAAAAGGAAAAAAAAAATGCACAAAAAGGTGCTACCATACACTGGGCAGTTAGCACCTTTCTTTGGGAAATCCCAAAGAGCTCTGCCTCAGCAAGACTGGGAAACAGAAGCAGGGAGAGCTTCACCACCCACCCTCTTGAAAAGCGGAAGCTGGTTAACTCAAGGGAACACAGCAACTTTCCACGCATACATGTGTCCGCATATTCTGAAGTAAAAGGATCAACACTCCCAGGAGTGGGTGCTTTCAGGAGCTGCTTTGCTGTTCTCCTGTGCTCTGGTGGCCCCAGGGCCTGCAGGCCAGTGGCTCTGAGCGTATTCCAGCCTACTTGGGGGGACCTGATTTGGCACGTATTTTTAAAAGCAGATTTCACACCATGCAAACCATGATTTCTTATTAAACATTCAGTAAGCGTTTTAACGTCAGAATCCAGTTGCTGGACATGTGTGAGCTGAGCCTGCTGAAGTCAAAGTTTGTGAGATGTTAAGCACCTTCTGCAACTCACTGTGCTTAGGTTTGTTCATAGCTCATAGGAGCTCTCAGGACTTAGAAGATGTTGTGAGGATCCTTTTGTGGCTGACACCCTTGAGAATTACTAGTGGTATAGTCACGGCAGCACTGAGCTCATGGTTGGCAGCCTGCTCTCATGTAGAGCGAGTTTATTGCTGGGATGACAGCAGTGGGTATTCTGAAGAGAGCCCCTCTGTCCCAGTGATGCTGACCAAGGCTAGAGCTACTTCGAGCAGATCTCTTAAGGGATAGTTGCAGATAGACTCTTAGACACTTGCTGAGGAGCCAGATTCTACAATCCTTTTCTTGCAGTATTTCTGCTGACATTACTGGGAATTTTGGGTGAGCCAAAGTGGGTTGTAAAGGATATAAGGTACAGCAGTGTATGGCAAAAAAAAAAAACCCAAGTGGCTTTACAGTTGTTTAATTCATTACCAGCTAAATCTTATCTCAGACAAAATCTACTAAAGAAACTTCTCCATTGCTATCATGTTTATTGTGGGAAGCCTCCAACAGGGTTGCACAGTGAATAGTTTCCTTCAGATTATTTCTTAAATACAAATAGTAATTCTTATTGCAGGAGGTACAATGTTTCTAGTGCCGTGTATTTCCCATTCATTGCTTTCCTACAGCAATCTGACCAACCTCAATCCTCAAACCAGACAGCATGCCACATTTACGCTGCTTCAGTCCATTACCAGGCAGGTGATGATAATTAAACACAAAAATACAACAGAAAAGCTTTGCAAATTGAGAATCAACAAAAAAGTTTTAAGCACAGAGCATGCATATTGTCTATAACTGCTGGCGTGCACCAGGCAGGTGCTCCTCCTGCCTTTCCACCACAAGATTTATGTTGTAGTCCTAATTCTTTAGAGTATGGCCTGGGCACAGCGTTCAGAGGCTCTGCTTGCAGGATTGTGAACTTGTTGGGTGAGTAGTTCTCATTCAGTTTGGAAAATAGAAATTCTGTTCAAAATGAGGATGGTGAAGATTTAAAACCTGAAGAGCAGTAAATTTCCAGAGGTGCAAAAAGGTAATGGATGTTGTTTTGTACGGCCAGAAATCTCCCCCAAATCATGATTTTTAGTATAATACTAAGTGTAGCCAGCTTAGTTTAACACTCCTTATCATACCTAGTCCCCCCACCCCAAGAAACCCCACACAGTGCTATTTTGCTCTCAGGTACTTTGCAGTGCCAGAAGTGCCTAAAAAAATATCATGGACCTCACACTGAACAGTTGATTGGCAGCTATTTGAATATAACGTAGGAAATACAGATCGCTGTTCCCATTCCACAGAATGTCTAATATTTAATAGAACTTCCTTTGTTTATAATCTTTTATCCATTAAACTGTAGTCTCAGATTTTTTAACTTCAGAGAACTCTGTCACCTTTTAGCAAAGCTCTAATGTTTTTACCTCAAAAGCTTCTTGGAGTTTCATGGTTTCCTCTCCTTACAGATCATGGGAAATACCACCTGTGCTACTGACATATATATATAAAAAATATCACCACCAAAATCTTCTTTCCCATCAATCTGTTCATGTCATTTTCCTCTTTGCACTACTGTGCTGACTCCTCAGACACTGTTGCACATATTCAATTACCCACCTCTCTCCTAACTTATCTTACATTGGCTTCCCACCGTTCTTTACTTGATCTCTCCATCATTCTCGTTTCTCATTTCTGTATAAGCATTTCAGGCAATTGCCTCTAGTCTTTTTTCCCATGTAAGTTTTCTTCACTGACTAACCTCCTTGACCTCAACTACCAGTCCCTTGCTCTCTCCAGTCTGTGTATTTTCCACTGATTTCTACCAGTTTTGAGTCACCTGCATACAATTAGAAAGCCCCCCTTGTTGTTTTATATAACTCAGCCTCTCAGTTCTTTCTTTGTGAGCTTCTTTTCTAGAGGCCAGAGAAACTCATAGTGCCTTACGGACTCTACCACAAACAGAAGATAAATAATTTTTGTAATAATGCAAGGAAATGTGGAGGACAGCTGATCAGATATATGAGATTTTAATCTGTATGTAGGTGAAAGAAGAGAAATATTAACTTTGTCAGTGGTGACTTTGTTAAATTCTTTCCATTTTAGGCATAGTAAATGCTAAGAGAGGGTTTTTAGGTATTTTTGTGGGTTTTTTTGTGTTTGGGTTTGGGTTTTTTGTTTGTTTGTTTGTTTGTTTTAAGGCAGAAGAATATTTTACAGTAAGGGAATGTAATAGTCTGAACATGATTGCAGAGATTTTTTGGCATCAAAGACAGGTACATATTGTATGACCAGTGACTGACTAAAGTGGAATTGTGAAGTTGAATGACATTTGTTACTCATCAAGGAGCATCTCAAGTTTATATGTATTTAAAATAAAGTGTTTTTTTTACTGTGAGGGTGTTCAAATACTAGAACAGGTTTACCAGAAAGGTTGTGGAGTCTCCATCTGTAGAGATAGTCAAAACCCAGCCGGAGAATGGTCCTGGGCAACTAGCTGTGGCTGACCCTGCTTGAGCAGGGAGGTTGGACAAGATGCTATCAAAAGCCTGTGATTGAAAAAAGGCAATCATCTGCTCTTCAGAGCTCATTAAATCTACATATAAATTTAAAAAGAGAAATGTCCCATCATGTTAGTTCTATTACTGATTCCTTCCAAACTTGTGAAGTCATACATATAGCTATAGCTGTATTTCAGTTAAAATTTCTCAAGTCATTTTCCTTTTGGAAAAGAGGGGTAAAACTTTTCTATGCATACAAAAGGGGCTGAACTAACAGGGATTATCACATTTCCTTTGTACCATCCATTGCATCTGAGGTTCAGAGAAATTAGTTTTTTTCACACATATATCATGGCGGTGCTATGGCTGTCTGTCTACAGGGTGAAGGTCACAGTGGTTAGGACCTAATCTACCCAGGCAGAGACGAAGATGTCCCTAAGTTTAGTTAGATACTGGATCTATTCCAAGATCAACAATGTTAGTCAGGCATTTCTCCACTAATAGAGAGAGGGGGAGAATCCCCTCCCTTGACCTGCTGGCCACACTTCTCTTGATGCAGCCCAGGATACAGTTGGCTTTCTGGGCTGCAAGCACACACTGCTGGCTCACAGTCAGTTTTCCATCCACTAATACTCCCAAGTCCTTCTCTGCAGGGCTGCTCTCAATCCACTCATTGCCCAGCCTGTATTTGTGCTTGGGATTGCCTCAACCCATGTGCAGGACCTTGCACTTGACTGCTTTGAATTTCATAAGGTTTGCACGGGCTCACCTCTCAAGCCTGTCAAGGTCCCTCTAGAGGACATCCCTTCTCTCCGGCAATGTTGACCACACCACACAGCTTGGTGTCATTGGCAAATTTGCTTAGGGTGCACTCAATTCCACTGTTCATGTTGCCAACAAAGATGTTAAACAGCACTGGTCCCAATACTGACCCCTGAGGAACATCACTTGTCACTGCTCTCCACTGGGACATCGAGCCATTGACTGCAACTCTTTGAGTGTGATCATTGAGCCAATTCCAAAGATTAGGAAGACATTAGAAACTCAGAGTGACAGTTGACTGGCAAATGGATAGTTCATCCTCTTCCCTAACTACTCTTATGAACACTCCCTAAAAAATCATATGGATAGATTAATAAACTTGAAAGTAGGTATCTGTCTGATTTTCTGGTACAGGTGGAATGAAACAAGTTTGCTGTCTTTTCAATGCTGTCTACTAAGGAGCAGGAAGCAATGGAGCGTTATGTTAATGAACCAATGTATTGGTTATAGAAGTTTGCTTTTTCATTTTCTTTTAAATCCATTGCTTAAAGTCTCTTGGCTATTTTTTTCAAATCACAAAGTTCTAAGAAAGTCAGTTTAGAAAGATCAGAAGTACATTACATTATTCTCGATTTTCAGAAAGAGTAAATTACTAAAAGAATTGCTAATACTTCAAGTATTGCTCCAACTTCACTGCTCTCAAAAACTTCAGTAACAAATCCTGATTTTTCCAAGTTAATTTATTATGGATAATTATTCAGTGAAGATCTCTGAAGACTTGCATTCCATGGTGGTTTAACATCCAATTGTTTTATGTGATTAAATGAATCATATAATGTTGTTTCTGAGCTGCTAGAAAGTGGCAAGAATTACCACACATCTAGAATTCATTATATGAGAGATTTGCTTGCACTGAATATTTCTATTAATAAAATTCAATTCAGCTTTACAATCAGTACACTTGTTTGGCCCTAGAAAACAACACTGGTGTCTATGAGGTCTGCCATCTTCTGCAGTCCCCACCTTGCTCATGACACTGTCCATTAAGATCCCTGTAGATAGTTAGTGATGAATTATAACTTCTGATACTTGCTGCACACGTGCCAAATATCACAAGTCTGGAGAAACGAACACATTTTAAGTAAACCATATTCCTTAGCTTTGTGATTTCCTATTCCAACGTATTTCAATATAGCTGAGAGTGTACACGTTCTCTCTGGATTATCTTATTTATAGTTAATGATGACAGGTATGTGGCCAGAGTGCCGTTGCGGTCAGAGTGTCGTTGTGATCTCTATCACTTGTTGGAAACCTTTTTTGTTTAGTAGCAGTCAAGACTTTCTGTTAAGGAATCCAAGAGGGAGTGTTCTACTATAACAAACAGACCAATAAAGCAAGCTTCAGAGATTAGTCCTACAGTTTACAAGCAGGCTTGGACAGTGTTTGCTGTGCAGTTCCGAGTGAACCATTCCATCTCTTTGAACTGTAGTTCTCTGGAGAAAATGGCAATGTTAACAGTTCCTTATTTCACAAGGGTATTCAGAGGACACCATAAACATTTTGAAAATTTCAGGAAGTGTGGTAAAGGAATCCATTTTAAGGCCATGTCTACAGGGCAGACTCAAGCTTCTCTGCCTTCACTTTGAGCTGGCCAGATGACAAGCCAGCTGTGAGCTTGTGGTGGATTAACCTCGTCTGGCTGCCAGGTGCCCACCAAGCTGCTCCCTCACTCCCCTTCCTCAGCAGGACAGGGGGAGAAAATATGGTGAAAAAGCTCATGGGCTGAGATAAGGACACAGAAATCACTCGCTTGTTTTCATTGGTTATCTAACGAGCGTTTGAGGAGCAGAGGGAGAAAAGGAGGTAAAACATATCTATGGCTCTCTTCCTCATTGGTTATTCACAGATACACGTATGGAGCCGCTTTTGTCTTGGTGATGCTGAGCTGAGGAGTCTGTAGCACTAAGGTGATAGAACTTTTTGGGCCATTGAGCCAGTGGGATTCAGATGAAAGGATAGGCTCTGCATATAGAAGTTACATATTTCCTTTTCTATCCAGGTAATATTCAGAAATTGTTCTTGTCTTCACAATCCTCATTTACTGATTTGTTCTGCTGTGGAGATACCATGTGTCACTCATTAGAACTTGTAATATTTCATGTTATTATAAGTGCTTTATTTTCTACAGATATATATGCATTGCAAGAAATAGTTATTCTATAGACAGTCCAATTATTATTATTTAAGGTAGTCTTAATGGTTAACTACAGGCTCCGCTCAGTAAAGACCGGCACAGAATTCAGTTATGAGCTGACTGTGGTTCATTATGGCTTACCTGTACAACTTGGTACCCAGCACCTCTGACCAATCGTATTTCAATATTTTTGTTTGATTACTTTTATATTTTACTTTCAAATTATTAAGGCTAAAAAATATTTTTTGCCTAAAGGGATCATGTGTTATTTTAGCTGACAGAATTAAAACTCTTTAGTTTTCTGAGAGATGAAATCGACCACCAGCAATGCTGTTTTGTCTCTAGCTGATATTACATTTGAAGACACTACCTATAGAACATAAAAGTTTTATGTCAAGGAAACAGTAACAGCTTGTCCTTGTCTTTGGTGAAGTCTTATGGAAAGAAACAGCCACATTTTACATTACTAACTGCTTTTTACAGAAGGACCTCCATTCTTACCAGAGTCGTTTGATCGAATTCTTCTTGATGCTCCATGTAGTGGGATGGGACAGAGACCAAACATGGCTTATTCCTCAACTTTAAAGGAAGTGACC
>NW_020799095.1:79067338-79074525 GCF_003259725.1 Athene cunicularia | reverse complement strand
CACCCCCCCATAATAACAAATTGAGAAACACCTTCCCTCTAATCCCAATTTTCCCAGGCTCACCTTCACTCTTGATTTTTCTATCTCCTCCCCCCTGAGTGGTGCAGGAGGATGGAGGTTGTGGTGAGTTCATAACACTTCATCTATGCTGCTCCTTCCTCCTTACACTGTTCCCCTGCTCCAGTGAGGGCTCTCACCCATGGGATATGGTCCTTCATGAACTGCTCCAACACGGGTCTTTCCCACAGGCTGCAGTTCTTCAGTAAGTGCTCCAGCATGGATCCTTCTCATGGGCTGCAATCTTTCAGGAACAGACTACTCAGTCTGCGTCCCACATGGGGTCACAGTTCCTGCCAGAAAGCCTGCTCCTGCATGAGCTCCTCTCCATGGACTGCAGTTCCCACCAGGAGCCTGCTCCAGAAGGGACTCTCCATGAGGTACAGATTCCTTCAGGGCATATCACCTTGCTGTGGAGTGGGGTCCTCCCCGGGCTGCAGGTGGATCTCTGCTCCACTGTTAACCTCCACGGGCTGCAGGGGCACAGCCTGCCTCACCATGGTCTTCTCCAAGGGCTACAGTGAAATCTCTGATCCAGCACCTGGAGCACCTCCTCCTCCTTCTTTGCTGACCTTGGTGCCTGCAGGGCTGTTTCTCACATTTTTTCACAGTTGGTGTGTAGTATTTTCTACCCTTTCTTTAAAATATTATTACAGAGATGCCACCAGCATCGCCAATGGGCTCAGCTTTGGCCAGTAGTATGTCCATCTTATTGCTGGCTGGAGCTGGCTCTGTCCAACACGGGGCAGCTCACAGAAGGCATTCCTGCAGTTTCCTCTGCTACTAGAATCTTGCCATGTAAATCCAATGAGCTAGAAGACAAATAGCCACACTGATGCTGGCTTCAAGATATCAGCATGGCTGTCTGACTCCCAGTATAGAGCTGCTTACTCTGGTGGATGTACAGCATAAGTAGGGATCATTGTCTCTTCATCCGGGAGCAGGCTTGCCCATTTGGCAGGTGAGCAGCTTTTTACACCCTGGGCTTCTAAAAAGCTGTGCTTCATATTATTTTTATCATTTGCATTACCTGAAAACAAGCAGATGCCACTCAGGGTCTAGGATTCCATCATGTGTGGCAGTGTGCAAACAGTTCATGACCTATATTTAATTAGACAATGGATCACCAACAGCTACATACAGCTCAGGGAACTCAAGGAAACAGTGAGATATCATCATGCAAATCAAGAGGCTGGAGCTTGAAGCACCACATCCTTGTAGCTGTTAGCAAGTTTTGTAGGGATAACAGCTACAAAGAGGTTCAAGGGAGAAAACAAAGTAGCTGGGATGGTACATACAGACTCATCCTTCCCAGTCCCACAAGTAACCAGAGGAAGTGTCGATCTGAGAAGAGGCTGGGGAGAGCAGTGAGGGATACAAGAGCTTCCTAGTACGGTAAGTAAGTCCTAGATTAAAGTGAGGATGGAGAGCCAGGAGTAGACACAAACCCCCAAACCATGTGCTAAGGCAATGATGTTTCCAGCATTTGGAATGGGCATGAATAGGACAGGAAAAGAGAGGCTTGTCTCTGACAAGGGTGAGAGAAAAAGTGAAAGGGGACTGAGACACAAGGTGGTGAGAATTTAAACATGGATTTCAGCTACGGGCAGGCTTAGGAAGGACCCCACCTGGGCAAAGTCATGAAGAAAGGATCCACAGCTTTCAGGCATATTCTTTAGAGGAGGAGACAATAAAAGCAGTTTGAAGGGAGTGCCATGTTATTTATTCTGGTCTGAAGCAACATGTGTTATACATTGTTATTATGGGGTTGATCATGTCAAGAATACATATTAACTGTGTAGCTGTCACAGCTTCTCTTTGCCCCATGCCTGCCCCTTCCCTGGGTGTGTCCTTCATAGCAAGAGCCTCAGGAGACTCAAGATGGAGATGAGTGATATTAGGGTGAAATTAGCCATAAAGAAAACATTTAAATAAAAATGATTAACCCAGTGTTAGAGCTATTATGGGACAGAAAAGAAATGTCAGAGGAAAAAATGTGTACCATGACTTCCCCATTACGTTATAATTAGTTTATCTTGGTGTAATTTATGGTTAGCTCTATGTCAATGTATTCTAGCAAGAAGAAACCCCTGGCCTGCAGCGAGACTGAAAGAGAGGAACCATTGACTCCTGGATTGCACAGAATTTTTAAAGGTATTCTGGGAACTCAGATGCTCTCTGTTTTTGGAAATTAAAAGGAAACAGCTCCTTCTTATACAAATTCACTGACATTGAACTACTTAGAAGCTAGGTGCCTAAATATCTTTAGACACGTATGCTTAGATTTCCAATTTTACCTTGGTACAGGTAAATGCTTTTAGGAGGAATTTGGAGGTCTTTTCACTGATTATATTATATAATCAGTCTAGCAGCTCTTGATAGGCATCAGCTGAGTTTAATGAAAAGTATTATTTATCTCAAGGGAGGTGAACAATTATTCTTTTTCTGGTTCTCTAACTCCTTCTTCCCTTTAGAGTCTAATATTTGACTAGAAAAATAATCATTAAGAGAGTTTATACTGTTAGATGGAAATCTAGCCCAGTTACCTGACTTAATGACACAAACACACAGTAATATGTATATATTGATGCCTTGAAGTGAATATCAGGATGTTTTGTCCTGCAAGGTAAATATTGAACAACATGTACAGTGTATTTTCCCTTTGGATCAATATGCCTGTTTCTTCTTAAATCAATAAGTACTTATTCTTACATAGAGGAAAAGTTTGGCTCATAATTGGATAAAAGTGGGTATATGGTAAATGAGAACATTTTTCTTGCTCACCTCCAACAGTTGTGGGGCTCAGGGTTTTAACAAAAAGTCAGACTGAACATGCAGAATGCCACATATGAGGTTGAGAAAATACTATCACTCACATCTGCTGAGCTAATATAATAAACATCTACATATATGACTCAGTTTTCTAATCAGAGAAAATGGCGTTTGCTGAACTCAGCTGAAAAGGTCAATATTCCACATACGTCTCTCTGATTTTTGGTTATTTTTAACTTCTTGGAGTATTTCTTTGTGTGTATGTTTAAACACCAAGTATGAACATCCAGGGAATTCTGGGCCCTGTTTTGTGATTATATATCTTGAAGCTCTGCATCCTAACTATTGTTCAGTTGCAAATGATAGCTTGACTTCGAAATAAAAGAGGAGATGAGAATCTGACCATTATTTCAGACCTTGAGCATTTTCAGAATCTGCAGATTTTAATCTCTTTTCTTCTTTATTCCAAATACATGCAGAAATCCTTTACTACAAAAGCTTTTCCTGTCACTTTGTTGTTCTTGTGGTTGCTGCTACAGGTTATTATTAGTAAATAAACCAAAAACAACACCCAAACTCACCACTGCCAAACTCCATCACAGAAATAAATTCCACACTTCAATAAAGCAAACTAGCCAGCTGCGAAAGTGCTACTCTGATCTACCCTAAGTGAGAATTTGGCCTAGTAGGTATCAGCCTGAAAACTGTTATATTTCAAGGAAAAATGCATAGGAAAACACAGTTAAGACTACTATTTAAATATACAGAACTGGAATATATGAAAATATTAAAAAAATTCTGGAATTCATTAACATAGAGCTAACCATAAACTACGCAAACATAAACTAATTATAGCATAATGGTGCAGTCACGGTACACATTTTTTTTTCTCTGACATTTCTTTTCTGTCCCATAATAGCTCTAATACTGGGTTAATAATTTTTATTTAAATAAAATACAGTTTGATTAAACTAACAAAACTCCTGGCAGGTTTGTTGTTTTTTTTTTTTTTTTTTTTCTTCCATGAAGAATTTGGAAATGAAATAAGTATCAGAAGCTTTGTCACATTTTGAAGATTTAAGAACAGAAATGCTTTACAAAAATAAAGTAATCTAAGATTATTAACTACATTAAGGCAGGGGAAGTAAAAAGATTCATGAACTTACACACGTTTTAATATATCTTATGGATAAATGCATAACTAAGTAAAGTAATAAATAACTACTTTTACCCTCTAAAGGACTCCAAATAGTTCTCACTTCTCTACTACTGCTGTAATACTTAACCAAAGTCAGAAGCTGTCTGATGAGTTTGGCTTTTGAGGGGAAACCTCGATTTTCAATCTCCAGTATTGCCAGGTGAAAACACCTTCCAATTCATCTGATACATTTACGTCACTACATTGACATTTGTATTCCCCAGATGAGTTGAGATCTTAATGGATTTTACATAGTTTTGATTGACTGCTATGTGCAAATTAAGGTACTCTTGTTAGGACTAGTTTGCCATTAGGTTGCCATTTTTTTGCCAGAATCTAATTTTCAGACTGTCTAAAGTAAGGCCACTATATGATGGCACAGACTTCCTAAATCGCTTATGCCATTTTGGGTGAAATAGTCCTCCAAAATATTTTTTTCCAGTGGAATTGCTAAGTATAATACACACATTCCAGCACTTGTCAATCCCTTTGAGGGGTCAATCCCTGGATTTCTGATCTCTGAGTGACACTGTGCAGGACTAAAAAAATCTATGCAGCCAGTCTCCCACTGTCAAGGGAGATAGGAACCGAGATGAGGGAAAGCTGGCTGCTGCTGCTGCTGTGGGGGTGCAGGAAGAGGAATCTATCCAGCAGCCCCCAGGGTGAGTGGGAAAGCATTGAGAGAGTTGCACTTTCTTTTACGTATTCTGAGGACACTGTAGCAATTGGTCACCTCTGTGTATGGCTGTTTCACCAAAGCACTGCAAGTTGTAAGTGCATAATATTCCTTGTATTGCATGCATAATTTCATTATTAGTAGTAAAAAGGGTGAAAACTAACAGGTGACTTCAAATGCACTTCACTGTGCTATTTTCCTTCAAAATTTGCAAACATGTAATGATTGCAAATTGGCCCAGTGTGACCTCTACACTCCCAATAGCACCACTTTGTCTCCTTCATGTTGTGCAACTTTCCTTCAACAATCCACAGGTATAGGAATTTTGCAATTATTTTCCTCTAATTCTTCCAGTTTCCCCAGTAACCCCATCTACCCTATCATCCCTCAATCTTTCTCACACACATTCTCACTCCCTTTGTTACTTTTCTGTATAATCCATCTCCCCTGTTGTCACACCACGGCGTCTCTCCCATCCTTGACTTCCCTTGCCTGTCCAGTTACCTCCTACATTTCCCCTTCATATCTGAACACGTTTGAGTGTACTGTCTGCAAGCACCGATAAGATTTCCTGTAGTCCATTTCCACCCTAGAGTGTCTAATCTAGTTTCTGCACCTTTTACTCCTCTGAAATTAAGAACAGATGAACTTGGCCACACCAGAGGACCATCTAACCCAATATTCTGTCTTACACAGTGGCTGAAACCAGATGCCTGTGAAGTGTTATCAGTATGGGCAAGGATGTAGTGATATTCTCCCCATCACCCCCAGCTGTTCTGGTCAAAATCTCTAATGATCACTTTCCAGCCAATTTTCAGAGCCAGAACTTGCTTATTCTTTTCCTTCTTGTCCTGTCTGCATCCTTTTACATAATCTCTTTTTTCTCAATGACTTCAAAACCAGTGCTGTTTTTTGGCTCTCCTCCTAGCTTCATCATGCTTTTTGGAAGCCCCTCTTGTTCTTTAAACATTTTTTCTGGTGAGCTCTTTCCTAGACCTCTTCTCCCTTCTCCCTCCACCTCCAAAATAAGAAGATGCAAGGTGCTTTTGCAATTACAATTTCAGCTAAAAATTCTGTATTGATTATTGACAGACTTATCAACCAGACTTTTATGTCTAGTTTCTGTAGTTTTCTGTCCAAACTGAGATTTCAGCCTTCTCTAAAATGTCTTGGTGAACATTTCTCTAAGCTCAAGTTCAACAGTGTCAAAACAGGTGTCATTCCTTTCCCTCAAGTTCTGACCATGACCTCCTTCTGAATCATAATAGACCAAATCAGCATCCTGCCTCTTTACTCAGACTGTCACCCAAAAAACCTCATCCTCAACTCAGAACTCTCTCATGTTTTTCACATTCAGACTATTGCCAATACTTGAAAACTATTTTAGAACATTTCTAAAAATTCTCAGCTATAGCTACAACAGTTATAACAGCTAACCTCAAGTTTTCATCCCCTTGTATCTTGATTGCTGTAATATTCTTTCTTCTAATCATGACAAAAATCATCCAGCTGTAGTCATGTTCATTCAGAATATGGCTACAGAGATCATTATGCTTGCCTGCTGCTTTGACCAAATTAAATCTTTTCCTAAGTACCTTCATTCATTCTATCACTTAAAAAAAGGAAGGAATCTGTTTGTTTGTTTTTGTTTTTTTTTTTGAGTTCTTCCTATCCTATAATCTCTCATGGCCTATACAAATGTAAGCCCTGACATTCAGTGGGCCTTTGAAACTTGCTTCCACCATCCAGCAATTTCTTTTTCAAACAAGCATCTTTATTCTCTCTGCCATGCTGCTCGTCATGGAGAATGACTCATGATACTGCCCTTTCCTTCACTTGTTTCAAAGTTCTCACCCATGATCTTGCGGGAAACCCAAATTACTGTTTCTTAAAGTTAAAACCAACAGCCTGGTTTTCATAGTAATAAAAAGCTCTGAAATTTTTATCTATAACATAGTGGGAAAGGTTTCATGTGGACTACAAGATGGTTTTTTGAAGAATACACTGTATGGTATTTCCATTCATAAGAAATTGGCATATGGATACTTCAAATTCCAGTGCAGCCTTACTTCTCTTGGTTAAACACACATTATTTCTGACATTTATAGACACATAGGCATCATTTTAAAGGTCCTCAATAAAGAACAGTAATTATAGATGCATCAAAAAATCTGGATATTGTATTTTTTCTTGCGATAGGTGAATGATTTTCTCAAGAAAGTGAAATATTAAAGATTTTATACTAATCTGAAACCAGATTATATGAACTCCACTTCCTTTTTTTAATTGATGAGGGCACTATTTAGTAGTGAGATGAAGGATAAAGCCCAAAGCAATCAAGAACATGAATGATGGTGAACATTCTGATAGGGACAGAAGATGAAGCCTCCAACTGTTTGTCCCAGCATTGCAAGAATCACTTCAGTAGGATAAGAGAAGCCAGTACTGTCTTGATTAACTGGGTGTGTAGAGTTGGGGGGGGGG
>NW_020799095.1:78999648-79067288 GCF_003259725.1 Athene cunicularia | reverse complement strand
GGGGGGGGGCTACTTTTCTTGAAGCACACACACAAAACACAAGACAGAGGAAATCATATCATTACCCACATGAGCCTGTGGTTTGGAAAGACGAGCAGTTGCCTTCCGGCAGCTGCAAGGAATGATGGGGAGTCAGATAGGGCCAGGCTGTCACACACTCCATATGCTTTTTTGCAACACTTTTCCCCCTGTTTTTTTTTAATGTAGTAAGCATGTTGTCCAAGTCTGCCAGAAAAATGAATTACATAAGTGTCCCCTCACTCAGCTATCAAATCCTTCTCTTCCAACCTACTAAATAAAGAGAGGGGCTGTTGCATTCATGAGGAAAAAAAAAAAAAAAAAAAAAAAAAGCAAGCAAGGTAAATCGTTTTCATGCAAGCCCATACTAGAGAATCAGGAAGGTATTCATTTTATTTTGTGTATCTAGACAGTGATTTTAATGTTATGTAAATGCAGCAGGCAATTCCTAATCTATCCTGAAATGTATGTGTCAGAGCTCTTGTGTAGTACAGGTTACTGATGATAAAAACAAGATGTGTTTTTATACAGGGAAGGCGCATGATTACTAGCTTTAGAATTTTTTCTTTCATTACAAATTTAAAATAGGACAAGCCAGTGCAATGGAAACTGAGAGGTACCACCACAGAAAAAGCTACTGTCTTTTCAGAGTCAAGTTTGACAAGCATTGTTTGCCTCTTTCCTTGAAATCAGAGCAGCTAGACATGGTAGCAGCCTCTTAGACTTTAAAACTGATTAAGTGGAAAAGCTTCTATTAATCCTTAGTGCACCAGTGTTCCTCATTTTTCTTTCTTATTTTTTTTTTTTTTTTCTTGTAAAAAGGAAACTTATCTTTTCTAAAGAACGTTTCCAAACACTCGAGTTGAGGTTGTCATGACAAGGCAATCTTCACATCAGGAGGCTTTTTCAGAGAGGAAGACGAAGCTCAGATACAGGCAGGGTCCAAGCCTCAGATCCAACTGTCAAGGAAGCTGGTGCACAAAATGTCTTAAACTGACATTTATGTTGCTGATATATGCTTAGCTGTCTTGGTAGAGCTGTCCAGTCTCAAACCAAGACTCATCTGCCACCTCAATCTGGCAGCCCCTCACTTTGTGTTTCCCCAGTGAAGTCATCACCCTGCTTTTACCCCACAAGCCAGCAGTTAGACATGCACACAGACTGTGCATCCACATAGATATCTCTCCTCTCCCTGAGCAAAATCAGATTTTTTTCTTGTACACCCTGCTGGTTGAGTCCCTGCAACTCCCATGCACTCCTGTGGAGTCATGAAAAGCACTCGGCTACAGGACCTAGCTTCAAGCCTCTTCCCCACTTGCATAAAGCTGTTAGGATTTAATAGGCAAGACAGAGAGAATGTTACCCTGAATGGTCAATACCTCAGCAGATCAATCAACTGGCAATGTTGTCTTATGGCAAATACAGGCTCCTTCCTACAGGCAGATGGGGAACTTGAACCAGCTCTCCTATAGCTGTAACAAGGACTACCAGATAAAAATTTGTGTGGGGAGAGCAGGAAGCAGGGCAAGAAGAGGAACTTCTGCTGTGTTTTGTGAGAAAAATGTAGATATCGTAGGGTAAAACTAAACTATCAGAGGAGATTTTAGCACTGAGACTATTGAGTACCAGCTTGTGTTTCCCAGCAGGCTAGAGTTATATATGTGACTGATTAAGAGAAGGACCATAAGCTAGTCAACATGAGCAGAGCTGAGGTGCTTCCCTCCTCGTGCACTGACCTGGGTGGATCCTGTTATGAGAAGTTTAGCAACACTGCCCAAGTCATCTGTGGCTTTTGCACTCGAGTGACACTACAACTCTCCTCTACAACTAAGATTAATTAACCTTCAAGTCAATTTAGAAAGCCTCCAGAGAGTCCTGATGATACCTGAACATGATAGTGTTTTCCTTACTCCTGGGAATTAGTCAGCATGACACAGAGACAGTAATATTTGCCCTACCTAGCAGCAGTCATTTTAACACTGCAACATCTTTGTGTTGGAAAGAATTTCCAATGAGTCCAAAGAAGGCCCAGGATCCAGATACAGATCTGAAATCCTATTTCTAAACACATGAAATCTGTGCATTCAATTCCACCATCCTTCAGCATGAGATCAACTAGGAGAAACTACACAGAAATATCAATAGAATTGAGACTTCACTTGTAAGTGATGCCAGTCAAAGGATTATCCTTTTGTGAGAGTCAGAGGTAATTTCATTGGGTCCAGAGCTTCTACTACCAGGTACAGTATACAACTGTAAGCAAAGAAAACTTGAGCAAGGTCATATGGGATGGTGAGACTGACCACCCAAGACTGGCTAGAACCCAACCCAAGTAAAAGCAGAGAAGAAACAAGACGCAGAAATAAGGATCTGCAGCACAAAATCAAGGAAAACCCCTCAATTTTTTCAAATTGCTTCATCTATCAGATGTGCAGACAAGCTATCAGTCAGGTCTATAGACCAGTTCTCTGTCAAACTTACCTGGTTCTTACATTCTTGGGAAGCTTCATTTTCCAAAGTCTCTTTGCTACCTGGAAAAGTGATCATGGACTTCTTCTTTTTTTTTTTTTTACCTTTGTTTTAAGGCCTGCTCTCATAGTGACTGAGGTATAGAATTTAAGGTATACATGTGAGCTAAGACCGGTCTATTTAGAGCCCTCCAAAATCCATTAAAAAAAAAATGTAGATCCTTTAGAGACTTATGTTTTTATCTCTGATAATGTAATATAGTGAAAAATACTGTAGAAATTTTCCAGAGGAAAGGTCAATTTATTTTCTTTCCTTTCCTTTGTTCCTATGAGTGAATGAAAATGTTTATTTCAGAACAGAATGCACCTCTCATTTACAGCCAGCTTGAACCCTTAGCCCTCTTCAGTCTTGAATGAATGGCTAGTATTCCATAGAGCTCTGGGACACGAGGTTGAAACTCATAAAAATGCCAAAAGACTAAAATACAAGCCCTTGTTTAAACTGAGTCTCATAAGACAATTTGTATTGCTATCTATGATGGCCAGTTTTAGCCTCAAACCTGTACAGAGGATCCAGGGAAGCAACAGATAAGCATGTGGAAACTATGCATTTAGAGAGCAGAATTGTTAGTAAGCATAAATCAGAAAAGGTGCTAAAATCAGTTGGCATTGTGCAAGGAATCTGTAGGTCCCATGCTATTACCAGAATGCATACTAAATTAGCCTAATACCTATACCAAAATTAGGCGCATTACCTGGCCAAATAGGGCACAAACAAGCACAGGGTGTTTGATCTACTCATGTTCCATGTTATTGAAAAGACAGCCATCTCTCTTCTTAACCTGAACAAGAGTTTCAGTCTCAGGACAAGAGAAAAAAACATGCCAATATCTCATGTGTAAAGAAGCAGGCACTCTGATGATGCTGATCCTCATTGAAAAAATAGGAGCAAAAAGCAAAAAAAGAAAAGAAATCCAGGTTTTGTGAAAGAGACATAACAAAGATATTTTAATTTCATCAAAATGTTCATGACTCATTCTATGATCAACACTTAAAATATTTACTCATTACATCAACAATCATAATGTTTTAAACAAGTTTTATGCATGGCCAAATTGTATGTAGACGTTTGCAAAACAATTTGTCAGCATTGCCTCTGAGGTGTGTTTTAATGAAAATATGAAATTTCATAAAAAAATGCAAGCTTTCCAGTGCAGTCAGTAAGAAATTTAGCTGAGAAAAAATAGTACATTTGAATTCAAAGGAGCTGTAAATACACAGTATCTAGCAGGAGTCTGTAAAAGCTATTTAGTAAAATAAGCAATATTATATTGCAATATGTTAAAAATTAGCTGTTTGGAGGAAGCTAAGGCATCTGAAGCCTATTATTTTATATGAGCTGTATACCAGGGAAGGCTTAGTTTGGCTGATGGTGTCAATGGAGTTATCAGAAATGCAAGCATTTATCTAAGTAATTGCATAGGAGAAAACATTAAGAACTTGCCACATGTTAAAAATGATTCCTAATTAAAATGTTATTTAATAAACAGGCCCATTTTATTACTCATGGACTAAAAAAAATAATTAATAAGTGACTGCTAAACAAGTAATTATAAGGGCAATAAAGCTCTCCATTCTGATTAGGGAGAATATTCATTTCATGACCATTCAGTGATCCATTTTCTACCACAGCTGTGAAAAGAGGCAGTCTGCAACCATTTAGAGATGTACTATTGTTACTGTGCTTATGTAATACTGCTATTACATTTTATAATGGTAATAATGCTCTCAAACTAGTTCTTCAGGTAATTAGAGATCAGCTTGCTTATACATTAACTGCTCTTGAGTTTTCCTTAGCTCACAGGTAAACTGATGCAATTTTGCTACTGAGGCTGTGAGGCACAGGGTGGATTTATAGCTTTGTACCCCCCTATCAGCATCACTCAAAGCAGTCAGCACTCTGAGTAAGGTTGTGATAAAAGTGTTTTCCACCTGCTTTCTGCCTCCAATCATTAAAGTCTTGGTAGAAGGGCCCAGACCTATGAGATGCTGATCACCCAGCCTTCTCACTGTTAGCTGACGTAACTCACCATCCTTTCTGGCACCCCTGTAATATGCTCCAACAGTTTGAAATACAAAGAATTGGAGGGGGGGATAATAAAAAATCATAGAACAGGTTTAACACCTGGTAAACTAATAGATTTTCAACCTAACCAGAGATCAGAAAGCCTGTAGGTTACCTCTGTCACTAGTTTAAGACCCTGATTCCCTTCAATTTTCCTTGTTCAGGACAACCTCACCATGAATGTCTGCACATTTTTCCTTTTCAGCTCTTTCAGGCAAAGGAGACCCGGGAGTCTATTTTTCCAGTGTCATTAGTAAGGCATATATTTACATTACCTAGTCTACTTGGAGATTATCTGCATTTTTCTTGCCTTCAGAAGGTGTGGTCCATTTGAAACAAGGTTGCAGGATCAGTGCCCTTGCACTTGAAGGCATCTCAGAGCAATGTTTGAATTCAGATAGCAGACGTTAGTGCTTTCGCCATGGTTAGCCTTTACAGTACCAGGAGACCGCAAAAGCTCCTGCCAGTGCCAGAGTTCAGCTGGTAGCACATCAGGAGGCTCACCACACAGAGGAAGATGGTATAGTGGTTCTTGCTACTCCTGTGTGATAAACAGCAAACGGAACGATTATGCTTTGTGAGGCAGAAGCTCGGCTGTCACTCTCCCTTGATATTGACATCTTTGTATAGCATCAGCCTGTGGATTAAGAGATAAAGCTTGAACATTTATTATTTTACTCAGCAAAACGAGCGTTTTGAAAAAATCACTCACAAAGCTGCATTTCAGTTGAGAACCATGAGACCCCTGAGTGATCCACACTTATGGAAATAGTCAGGAGAACACTCAGAGTAAGCTAGGATTCTTGGGAAGTCACTGTAGGAGTTTCATTTAAAAATAAAGACTTTTAAAGGACAGCTGTGCAAACAGAATTAAAATTCTGGAAACAAGTCTTGTTGCTGATGGTTTAATCCTGCAGTTCTCTGGGCTAGTAGGAACGGGGGAAAAAACCCCAAAAAGGTAGGAGGTGAAGCCCTAAAATGCTAAGCCATCTATTTTTCTTTGCTATACAAATGATATTGTAGTATATATAAGTTTGGTTCAGAAACTGGGTGTCATGTAAGGAAAGTTTGTTTGTCAACTGACCTACCTTAGAGATTATTAGTCTAGCTGCCGCATTTAAAAGGGAGATTACAAATGTTACTTGGTGTGAAGTACAAAAAAAGGGAAGAAATTCTTAACTATAAAATGCAGGAGATGAATTCTCAGAATTAGCAACCTCTTAACCAATGTCTTGATCCCCAGTATTAGATAGTATTTAGGAAGTGACTCTAAGATGATATTTATATGAACAATTTTTTGTGTATTTTGGGCCTTACCTGTGTTCTTCCAACTGTGTGTGCTGTCAGTTCTACCATTTTGAAAAACTATAATGAAAATCATCAGCATAAGAAAAGAACAACAGTATTTACCAAAAAGTGCAAGAAATATACTAGCTGCCTACACTTTAAAAAGTGACTCATAATTATGGGTGCATTTTAAAAGCACTATCCCTTAAAAGCAATTTAAGAAGGAACAATGTAAAAATTAATTACCCAAATGCACTAGTTAATCTGGAATAAATTTAGACAATAATCTACATCATATCCTGTGGGATGGGCTGGAAAAACAAAAATATCCAGATTCTTTGTCTGGTTTTGGCTTTTTCTTTTTTCTTTCGAAGGAAAAATACTCCGGATGAAAAAGAGAATCCCAAGCACTACTCCAGAGAGAATGAGTGCAGGTGTTCTATCTCTCACTCCAATGGCAGAATAGGACACAATTAATATTCTCCCCTTTACAAGAGGATTGTTTGTTCCTACCTTTTTTTCTCCCTTACAAACCTGAAAGACTAACTTGCTTCCTTTAAGAATTTTTAATTTAAGAATTTTTAATTATTATTTAGAACATACTGTATTTTGCCAGGTAAGACTACAATGAGAAATTTAGATCTTATTTCCAGGAGTATCTTGGAAACTAAAGCAATTATTTCTCTAAATAGCCTTCAGTTCTCAATTGCATATCAGCAGCAGCTGCTCAGTGTTCAATATAATAGGTGCTCTAGCCAAAGGTCCATGCTTACACAGTTCAAAAGGGACAAGAGATGTTCTTTTTTATTCAGGGCTCATGCGTTCCTATCATTGCACTCAGTTGGTGTACTTTTATGGGGAAAAGCGTAGGCAGCTAGAGCCCTCCTCCTCCATCCCCTTACTGCCGTAGTGTTTCCCCCACTCTAAGCACTAGATGTTCCAGATGACACTGAAAACTCTGAGGAACAGGAATTTCTTGTTCTTCAGTCTCTATTCTTAGACCAGTTCGTCCCAAACTCACACGCCCACTTTCTGCTTTAGGAATCAATGGAGGACCCATGCCTGAAAGCTGCCCCAGCTGCAAGGGCTTGATGTACTCTTTAGAGGGCCATTTCTGTCATCCTTACTGTCATGACGTTAATCTCCCTCAGCTAAGGCCTGTGCCATTGAAACACTGCAGGTTTCATGTGCAGCAAGATTACGAGAGAAATCCTACATACTCTACAACTGTAAGGCAGAAAAAATGTTTCTTTACAACTTTTATATCCAAGATGGTGTTTAATAAAAAAACCCATACATGTGTAAGGCACTTTAAAGAGGGATTTGCTAGTTTAACTGATACATAATGTGATACTGTAATATGATATCATCTATGGAATATAACTTTTTTTTTTCCCTAGGATTCTGCTTAGAAAACAGTCAAGTTCATAAATCATTCTCCACATTCCCACACAAGTGTTTCTCACATCTAATCACTTCCTTTAATAGGAAACATAAGTGACAAGGTGTGTATTAATATCTACATAAACAAAATAAAAGTATGGACTTACCCAATCAAGTGTAAACTGCAGCTCCTCTGGCTATGGGTACATCAGCTTCTTGCTCTGCATAGTAATATCTGATAGCCATATATTAATTCTTTAAAACATTTTTACAGGAAGTGTGGTCTTCCAGCAGCTCACAGCCTACTGGCAGTTAAATCACCACCATAGCAGTTTTGTAGTAAAGACTGCCAGGATTGGTGCCTGAAAAGCAAGAAATCCTGGTAGCTGTGTTTGACCAGTACAGTGACCACTGGCAGAATTAGACAGCTGAGAAATACAGGATTTTGGGTTTGTTATTTTAACCTGAAAACCAAAGTAAAAAAAGCAGACTAGATACTTCTGTTGGATACCTGAAGACATTAGCATTCACACAGATCCCCACTCAGCATCGTTGGAGACACCAGAAAGACTCCTCTTAATATGAAGAGTCATACAAGAAATAAGCCTTACTCTACAGAAACTGCAGGTAACAAGTTAATCTTTACTGATCAAGAAGTTGCAAAACAAACCCTAATATCTACTATTTCAGTCTAAATAAGAAAGAAGCAGGGCAAACAGATGCCATCAAAGAACATATATGTGACAATCCAAATCCACTATATACATTGTGGAACAAATAATGAAAAATTGAAAGAAAAATTCCTGGACATAGGGCAGGAGTGGAAGTGAGAAATTAAATCTAACCACTTCATGGCCTGCACTGGAGTCCCTGCAGAATGAACTGTCAAACCTGACAAGAAAATGCATCACTGAACTCAGAAATCTTTCATTAGTCAGAAAATATTGACGTTGACTATGGGTCTGCATTGACCCAAACCCACCAATTATTGAAAATAAGTCATTGGTGGTTACTGATGATGATACTGTATCTTCCCTGTTACGTCAAAGATGACAAAGTGAGATGAGAAGATGAGATACTATGAGATACAGATGAGCATCTGCTTGGCGACACTCTGAAAAAAACAATCGGGAAGGGATAGATTCAGGTAATAGTTTCAGTGGTCCTGCCTTTGACCTCTGAAGTGATGATTCAGTCGGGTCACTACCTATGAGAAAGTGTTGTAAAGAAGTCTTTGTGGTGTGGATCCACACAGCTACAACCCACACATTTGAAACAAAACCGCTGTGACGTAAGGCCATGTCAAGCTAAGCCAGCAGTGATGACAGATGCTCCAACCAGGCATGCTTTCCCAGTGAAGGAACAGACAGCTGTTGAAAAGGAGAGTGGATATATTATCTTGTGACAATGCATCTCTGACTCTTACTCAGGGCCCAGGATAGACAGCATGGCCAAGCACCAGGTAGGAGAGGAGAGTCAGAGCAGTTCAGAGCTGTGACATTTCCAAGATCTGTGTCTGCTGAACAGGGGAAGCTGCCTGCTGTCTGGCAGGGGTGGTCCTGTGCTTGGAAGGTAATTGGGTTTCTAGGGTGAAGAGGAATCCCATCTCAGCACGTTTAAGAGCAGATGTCAGCTGGGGTGTATATTTGCATATGGAAATATGCCTGACATGAGCTAAGGAACATGTCTTGGTCTCACATAAAGAACTTAGACTGCCCACAAAACACTGTGAGACACCCACAGTAATTGCAGAAGACCTCACAGTTTGTCTAAATCTGCTGTTTAAAACCCACCCTGGGAAGAGGTTGTAACAGGGTAATGGCCAAGGATGGTAGCTCAATCCAGGTGCACACAAATGGATTTGTAGCCTTAAAATCTGTTGCAGACATCATCCACCACTCATCAGCATGTAATGCAGTGATGGGAAGGGGGAGATTATTTCTCTGGTTGAGGGGGCAGTGTTTTGAACAAGAGCTGATGTCAAGTCATGTAAAAAGAAGCTGAGAATGTCGAATTGTTCATGATTGCCAATAGGCGTGCAACACATGTTCTGTAAAGTGCTTGGGTAACAGGAAAAGAGAGGACATTACGCTATCATCAGGAAAGAGGAGATAATGAAATAGATGCCAAGTAAAGAATGCAAGTTGCAGCTTAATAAGGTAGTTCCTCTTTTCCATCCTACTTTTCCTTTTTTCTCTTCTAATTCCAAAACATAGTGTTTTGTCCAGTACACCAACTCTTTTTTCGTTCATTGAGTTTGAAAGAAAAATTCACACAAGGAATACACTTGGCACATATATTCTTCTGAAATATGAATGATACATGAATTTTGCCTGTTTGATATTCCTGAAGCTGCTTAAGATTCCTTGAGCTGGAAGTGGGTACTACCCAACCCAGCAGAGCCTGGTTCATACATAAATTCAAAAATGTTCCTGGAATTCTAAGAGAAGCCACCAAAGAAAACTAAGAAAACCTTCACCCACTTAGCTTTTCCTCTGTAACCACAAGCATTTTCCCATTGTAAAAGTAAGATGATGCACATTCCTTCCTCACAGCAGAAATCTCATCCACCTGAGAAAAAGAATTTATTTTTGAAAAGCACATGACAAGTTACATAGAAGTTGATCTAATCCTTGTTTAGTGGTCATTATTAGCCATCAAACTTAATTTATCATCTACAGGGAGAATAAATTGCAGGTCCCATTCAAAGATGTGTTAGCTTTACCCTGAAATTTCACTGCTTAATATGTCTCAAATTTAAACTTCTTATCTAAAAAATATTAACACACCACTCATTTCACCCTGAAGTAGATGAGCCCTTTGTCTCTGAGCCTCCAAGGCTGAGAGATGCTCAGAGCAGGGACTACTTCTTTGCACCTGTTTGTGAAACACTTCAAGCTAGGAGATCTCAGGGCAAGTAAGAATCAATCATTAGCACAGGTAGAAACTTTCAATTTAAAAAAACCTTACTTTGTTAAAAACAAACAAACAAAACTGGGAGTTGTGGTTTTTTTTTTTTTGTTTTTTTGTTTTTTTTTTAAAAAAAAAGCATTCACTTGAAACTTGTGTCTTTCTCCATTACCAGATTTCAACTTGAAGGGACGATAGTTCTCCAAGTTGAGGAATATGTCTGGTCAACTATATTGGTTATAACAGTAACACCTATTTCAAGTGATAGATCAACCCAGCCATGACAAAGCTTTCAGCCATGGGAATTTTCCTATCACATATGGTTACTGGAATATATGACTCTTTCTACGTCATTTCTGTACAACCTATATGGAGATTGTCCCAGCACACACTGTGCCAGCTCACAAAGGGGAGCTGCAAGCATATTCACAATTTCCTCTAACCTATGTCTTTCAGTCCCACCTTTCCTCTGCAGCTTCATTCATACAGCTCAAGCTTCTCATTTAAAGCAAACGCCCCACTCCACCTCAATCCAAGTATTAGTGACACTTATTTTTGCACCACCTCTTTGCCTTGCACTCCCACTGACAGGTTTGCTGGATGTGATGGCCGAAGCTGACCCATCTCTTCCCAGTGCCTCCCAGCTTCAGGATGCACCAGCTCACTCCAACACTGCTCATTTCTTCCCCCATCTCAGTTTCAGCACCTCCCACTGACCTCGGTATGGGAGAATAAAGCTTTGACTATATATAGTAAGGTGCTCAAACACTTTACACATAATCTGGGTGGGCAGCAGGTGGGAGAAGAGAACACTGAGCATTATACCCTGCTAGGTAGAGAGCACATACAAATTTGCCTCAGAAAAAGTTGCTCTTCCAAAGCATCCACAGTTTTAGTGTAAATACTTCAGAGTATACCCTCATCTACTGAGCGACTCTTAAACGTGAACCTTTATACATCTCTGAATGGTCTTTTAATTATTAAAGCAAAGTTTTATTACCTCCAAAGGGAAAAGGTAGTTATAACAAAACCTACATATAAATTTGAAGTTGCTTTTTAGAGCATATCTTAAACATAATTTATGTACGCACCATATAACTAATGCCAGTTCTCACAGTACCACTCAACTACAGACCTTACTGTGAAAACTTTTCCTCCTGAGGAACTAATAAAAAAACCCAAGCCAACCAAACAAAAAACCTGCCAGAAACCAAAAGCTTTTTAAGAACAGATTGCAAAATTTGGAAATTTTCATATGTTGTGTTTTTCCTTTTTCAGTCATTCTCTCTTACCTACTCCACACTCCAAATATTCACTAGAAATGGACATTTTGCACATAAATGTTTTCTTCTAGCAACAGAAATCCACATTTTTTCTTTTTTAACCACTTTCTCCAAAATTATTTTGATCATTTTTTAAATCCTCCAGCCACACTAGAAACCACCTGGGCTGACAGGGCCCTTATGCTAGCACTCCTGAACTGCCTTCCTCATACACCATATACATTGCCAGAAAAAGGGTTGTGGTGGTTGTTTGCAGCACTCTGGCATATATATGTGGCAGTGCTGTGGTTAGTTTCTCACCCTTAAGTAATGCAGCAATAACAGCAAAATGTGGCAGTGACAGCTCTTTCAGCTCGGAAGTGCTCCCATTGAAACAGAGTTCTGCACTAACTTCACTGAATCTTTTCCCAGCCTAGGAGTCCTCCTCTCAGCATTACACATGGACCTTTAACCCCCCTACTTCATACACACAGCCTTAATGAAGCAACACTGAGGAAGAAGGAGCCCTAGACTGGATTTCGAGGGGACCCAGCTGCTGGTCCTATGTAGTATGAGACTAGACCCTTGTCTCTGAATGCAACTCTTTTTCTTGAGGTAGAAAGCAAAAGCCTATCCAGTGACCTACAGGCCAGAGACATTCAGGCACAGGCTTTCTCTGAAGCACAGATACTGTATGTATACAAGCATGTTGGTATCAACTCAGTGAGCTGTATGAGAAAGACAAGGCAATACACAGATTATGATGACCCATACTTTACAATCTAACCCTTCAGCTGTTGAGTGTAATAGCATTATGGCTTCTCTAGGAACAAATGCAAGCCATGAAATAGCACTCTGGATCAAAAATACACCTTTTCTTTAAAAAAACCAAAAACCCAAACCAGAAATCATGATCAGCTATGCTCTTATAAACTGATTTTATCAGGGTTGAGTCACACCAACTATTAACTAATCTCCAGGAAACAAAACCCCCCATTACTCTTGCTCTGGAAATTCTTTGTGAGCAACACCTCATTTTTGCCTGTGTAAGTGTCAGATAGAGACCATGTGAAACAGTAGGGAAGGCAAAACTTAACAGCGAGGCATCAGTCAGAGCAGCTCACTAGGTTGAGGTAAATTCTGAATTACCATCACGTTATTCTTCAGGCAGACATTCCTCCAACAAGATAAAATTTAGCTGGGTTCTCCATCCAGGTGCATCCTTTGGGACTGCTTGTGTGGCACAGAAGGAGCTACGAGAGGTTGTGGTTTCTCCCCAGAGAATCCCCCTCTCTGCAGGGATCCTCCACAGCTGGGAGGCTGGCGGTAGCTTCTTCTGTTCCTACAGCAGCTTTACTGCCTTTTGCACTGGATTGAATGCTACAAGGCATAGTGGGAAACTACATACCAGGGACATGAGGAGGAAGTGTCTTCAGAAGGAAGTGGAGTCAGAAGCTTTTCAAAAGGAAGAGAGAATAAAAAGGCCAGGTAGCAGATCACCAGAGGAGAAAATACACTGTACCTTTAGGTCTTTATGTGATACAAACGACATGCAGAAGCCACATGGCTGTAACTAGCTGTTTTCAAGGCACAGAAAAAAGCATCAGGCCTTAGCTGATGTGTTCCTGCAGCTAGCAGAACTAAGAGCATTGTAAGAACCACAATGGACTCAAATATTTAAAGAGACAATATTGAATTGCTACATGATGGGGGAAAAAAAAAAGTAAATTTGCCATAAAAGAGAAGACTAAGGACATCACAGAATAAGCTTCATTATAGCCATATACCCAATGAATCTGAAAATTAGTGATTAATAAGTTTTCTCAAAATAAAGTATTGAAAGGGGACATTGATACATCTCCAAATCCTTACCCCGTCCTCCCCCAAATCAAGTCGCTATGTTACAGGTTTAATACTAGATTAGTATTTCTGTATCTCTCCTGAGTGCATGGAGGGGGGGGTATGATTCCTGATTGCCTTGTCTCTTAATAGACCCTGTGAAAATCCAGTGCAGAGGAGAGTGCATGCACCACTATGTCTGTATTGCCAAATACCTGAGTATGAAATACTTCTAATGGAGACTGTTCTCTGCTTATGTATTTCCTATAGTGGATTAGGTGATTATATACTGTATCATGTGGCTCTGTAATGTCATACAATTATACAACTACAATTACATATCATATACATACACACAGCAAAGTATGCTTTTTTTAATTTTTATTTTGGATTAAAATTCTGCTCCAACGAATTTGCTATCCAGGTTCCTTCCAATTTCAATGGAGATTTTTTTTTGCTCTGATATTTTGTGGTATTTTTAGCTAGTAGAAGTCTTCAGGAATGTGCAATATAGGCAAATTTTAAGTGTTGAGTTCCAAAGTCAGACTATGGGGGCACATGGAAAGAAAAGTCAATACACAAAGCAGAGCTGCCTTTAGTGTTAAGCCTCACTAGATGTGTGAATTTGGGCAAATATCTGCTGTTTGCCTTAGTTTCCCTAAAACTAATGTTGGGCTCTATTGATGAAAAGTACTGTAAATAGACCAAGGAGCTATTATTGCCATATACTAATTAAACCTTCAGGGAACTGTAAGCAAAAAGCATAAAAAATGACCTAGCTTCTCATCTCTTAATTGGTTAGACTTGAGGCACTTTGGCAGGGCAACATAGGAAAGCTTTGGGCTAGATTCACACAAAGCACACGAATCCAGCATGTATGTGCTACTGGTATCCATTCCACTCAACAGCTGCCTAACCATACAGGTACTTTTGTTTCTTCCAGGCAAATCCCTGGTCTCCAGGCACACCATACAACTGCAAGAGTCCCAATTCCTCTAAGCAGCTAAGCACTTCACTCCTGCCAAACACTGGTGGGGTTTATATTACTTGTAGGTCACTGGATTTTAGTACAGCAAGTCCTATACAAAAGAACAAATGGCAGTAGTAGGATCATTTTACACGTATTAAATTGCTCAGCTAGAATACAGCAAATGCAAATTTGGGCTGTATTCTGAGAGATGCAGAGCAAGCACTTTGTATCCACTGCCCAGGTCTGCTGAGGAGAGAGTTTCCCTGGGTGTGGGGCGCATATGTTGGTCTACAGGAAGAATGAGAGCACCATTTACAAATTGGTCATTGCTCATGGTTTCCATACCTGCCCTGCCTTGCTTTAATTTACAAGATACAGAAGTGGGTTTGATGTAAATATGTTAATGCCTGGGGAAGGAGCATGGGACAGTTTCACCATCTGTTTTCATCTTGAGAGATTTGAGAAGGTCATATCAATACTAGTTTAACCTGTGTCTTTACTTTCAGATTCCTGAAGCATTAACCAAAAGTTATCTATAAAAGCAAGCTCATCTCTTTCTGAAGCATTTTTGGAGTTAGTTAGGGCTACATCCTTGTGCACAAACTAAATTGCAGATGTCTCACATGGACACGTCAGTTTTAAGAAAGTGCCCTTACCGACTCTATAAACCCAGAAATGTGTAGCCAGCATCTCTCTACAGTGCTGGTCTGGCATCCATTCTGCTAAATTCTCTGGTAAAAGACAAGGAGGCTGCAGGAAGGCTTCAAGATTACTGAACAGGTATTTAACCTGTGAGGAGGTGTGAAGTCAAAAATGAGGGCACAAAGTGATGGAGGATTCCAATTTTAATGCTGAGCTCAAACCTCCAGGTACACTGTGTGTTCACACAGTGTAAGTCCATGTTTCCATATGACATCTCACATTACTGAAGCCGGAGTCAATTTGTGTGTGTGTGTGTAGGTTTGCAGAATGGGTGGTCATATGCTGGAAGTGAAGTATCACTTGTCCTGAATGAAATCAGCATGCAATTCTGAATGTTACAATCAACTGGGACTGACTGATCAGATAGTAATGACTGATTAACTGGGATTTCCTTGATTTTTTGTGCATTCACTGTTAGGAAATCTGAACAAAATTAACTCTCAGTTATCATGTGTTTTTGATGGAAAAGTATTATCCTCACATAAAAAACCTTAAAAAATACATTGTTATAGACATTTACTGAATTCAGTAGATCTTGGCAAGGACACACATTATCTCTTTGCTGCTGTGAAGAATGAAAAAAAAAGCTGGCCACTGGTCTAACCTGTCAATTTACCTTAGGAAGCATGAAATAGCAGAAAGAATAATTCCAAACCTGTCTCTGACTGCCTTCTCTCTTTGTCTCTAATGGTTCCTCTGGATAGCATTCAAACTTCAATCACTCCCCTTCAGATGAAGACCTTCCTCATCACACCACAAGAGATCAAGCATCTAGGAGAGGAGAAGAACAAGCACCTCTCTTGTTACCAGATCAGATTTGATACTGCAAGTTGTCTGTAATTCTCAACACGAGCCAGTCAGCTTTGGAGAGCACAGCATCATTACCTTCCCAAAAGCCATTTCTGGCCCTTCTTTGGTCATGATTGCTACCAATAGTAACGTCTAAATTTTTCTGGAGAAAAAGAGTGACTCTTTTTGATTGTTTTGCCATTGACATGTAATTAGTAAATGAGTCAGCACCTTCTTGTAAAACAGTAGTGACTTCAGTGTGCTGAATCACAGTTTCAAAGGTACTTTAAGGTCCTCTTATCTGCACAGGCAACACATTTTCTGTTTGCTTCAGCAGGGAGACTATTATTTTGAGGCTGAAAAAAATGACTTTGTGGTCTCATGTCTAAGTCTGAGATCAGCATTTAACTGTTTCAGTTCATTGCATCTGCACCTCACATAAGAGTTTTAATTCAATTTTCTAAGTGATGGTTAAAATTTTCCTGAGGAAGATGTACAGCCGACCCCAACTGCTAACTCCATGTTGTCACAGGCTTGGTTAATGAGTGTGGGCAGGGAAAGGTCATGTAAAAAAGAAACTGTGAAAAAGAAACAGAATGTTTAGTTTAGATCTAAAAAAAAGTTCTTTGACTATGAAGCATTGTTTCCTCTGGAATGAAAGACTCCATTCTTCACGTGCCCTGCTCCTACAAACCTCAGCCCCCTATAAGCCATCTCAACGTTCCCATGTGCCTCTCTGTCACTCTCTCCTCCCTCTGCTCTCTTCCCACATCCCTTACACACTTATCTGAGAGGGATGTGGTGTGTTCAGAGACACACGTGTTGGCAGCCCAGTGATGCACACATGTTGGCTGGTCACTTGCCCTCTACCACTAGGCTAGGCAGGGGCCAACTTCTCCCTGCTTTCTCAGTTCAGGCTCTTTTCTCCATAGACATGAATTCTGTAGAAAGGCTGGTAGGAATTTAATATACTTGTGATCCCTACATCGTGTCAGATTTAGCTGAAAGTCACCAACCAGTTTGCCTGCTGCCTAAGGTGGTGTAGGAGTACAACCCCATAACCCTCATGTCCTTAAGAAGGAGGCCAAGAAGAAAAAAAGATCAACTATAAACTCTCTGCCGATGAAGAACATGGTGAACTTAGGTACTGGAAAAGTGAGATTCAAGTTCAGCAAATGTGTTAATCTTACACAGGCTAAACCTGCACTTTACTGTCTTTATTTCCTTGATTTTCCTGACATGATAGGAGCAGCATAGCTCCAGAGGAACCAAGAAGAATAAGTGCATAGGCTGTTTTCCCCTCCCTCTCTACAAACTGTCCTGTTCCAGATTAAAACAAATCTAGGTTTTTTCACCCCATGGTGGGACTTCATTATATCACAACTTGTCCTTTCTGAGCCAAACCCTCTTTGTGTTCAAACCACTTGGCAGAACTGACTTTGCTGGGAGCAAGAGGTTCCTACATCCATGCTGCCAAGTGAGTTCAGAGTTGGGGCTGTGAAGTCATATTCAACACCAGGGCTCATTTCCAAACTCATGAAATCAGTCTCATGCAATTTTCCCACCAACCTCATTTGTGGAAAGAACAAACATATATTTCCCTGTAGAGGTAGAAGTATGCAATCACCCTATCTACTTCTAAGGTATAATGAAGTTTCTACTTTAGAATTCATTCTATAGTCCAGTGCTTTGGTATTAATCATTTTGTTGCTTATTTTTTACTCAGAGATTACTTTGGTTAAACCTTTCCTTCATATCCTCAAAGGAAACTGGAATAAACGATTGCCAAATGCCACATTTCCCATTGGGAAACAGCATTCTCGACCATCTGAACACTTGGTGTACCACTGAGCAGCAAAGCTGTGCTACGGATAGTATTTATAGTACATTTTATGAGACCAAAAGTTGTCAGTTAAACCACTAGAAACTAATAAATGGGCCTAGTGTCATTTGAGTTGTCAACAGGATATAAGCTGATGTAAGGGGAACACCTACATTTTGTAGGCTTCTTTTGCACGAATAAATGTACGGTTAATAGTCACTGACTTTGTAGGAATGTTTTGAGTAAGGAATATAGTAATTTTCTCCATTGCAACAGTAATGATCATCAGATCACTAAAAGACATTTGTTATATAGGCATGCCTACTTCTTGGATATGATGATGCTCAGTAACCTTTATTTTACAGTAAGTGTTCTCACATACAGTAGTTTTGTTGAGTAAGAGAGCTAATAATGGGAAAATCACAATATTAAGAACTGTCTCTGTACTGCAGAGGGTGGATGTTAAAACACACAGAATAGAGAAATATTATTTCATTTCATAAACAGAAAAACTCTGTCAATTAAATCACTTTTTTTCAATGCATTAAAGCCAAAAAATGCATTGTCTGAAGGACGGTGAATGTGCATTTATATATGCATATATAGGTTCAACAACAGCAAAGCCTTCTTTAAATAAAAGAAATCAAACTCTCAACTGATTAATTCTTTGTTTTTCCCACCAAACCACGTGCTGTGAGAATAACTATTTTAAACATCTGCTTTGGAGAGGTAGGTCAGTATCAGAGGTAGAGGTTCTTATCACCCTTCTATCATAAATGCAGAGCACCAAGAAACTCTGAATGAAATGTAAGTCTAACCAAGAACAAAGGCTTGACCACAAGGTTTGAATCTGCTAGATTCAGATCAAGTACTCTGAGTGCCGAGAGATTAATCTATTTCTCTCTTTGGTTCCACTTCTGGTTATCATTAATACTTATCTACATGACAAAAAAAAAAAAAATCAAACATGCATACAGACCCCTAGGATAAAATGCAGTTTAATCAGTTTAAGTGAAAAAAATCTCAAATTTTCACTGACAGAACAGCCTGACACTCTTACATGTTAATGTTTTGAAAGTTTAACACAAACATATAAGCGTACCTCATCCTTTCCTGGAATTACGAGACAAAGCACAGATGTCACTCCAAAAATGTGAATGACTCTCTGCTCAGAGAACATGCACTTTTAAACAAAGACAGAGATTTCCCAGAAAAGGAAGGCCAAGGAACTTGCCTGTGCACACACTTATCAAGAAGAAATCTGTGCTGCATTCTTTTCAGTTTGGAAAAGGAAGTGTATATGAAAAATATGGTGGGAAAGATTTTTCTAGAAATATATCAGGCTGTTTGAAAGAGGGAAGTAGTGAGAATCTCAGTAGGTAGCAGGATTTTGAAAGATTTCTACTATTACAATTTAGATAGGGTTCCACTGGAAGTCCCAGCGAGCCTTTTAGCTATGCTTTTCCTCATTAATTCTCTCCTGTTCAACAAATGCAGAAAGAAAACATTACACTGCTCACTATGAGCTCTGAACTTATGTCAAGTTGTTCTTAAAAAGAGAGGCAGTTTGAAGAAAATTGTATTTAAAAGCTAGGAAGGACAGGTTAATCATCAAGAGTTTCTATTCCTATGATTTACCAAGAACAAACACAGTGACAAAGAAGAAAGCCAAATCTCAGATATAAAACAAATATTTTAGATTATTTTCAATACTGAAATTGAGATAATAAAAGAAAGCATAAAGAGTACGCTTCATTCTGATACAGCAATATGCTTCCAGCACACCTGAGGTTTTGTAGTGCAGGCTCTGGCCTTTGGTTGGATCATGCTAGAAAATGGCTGGGAGGAACAATTGACATTAACCCAGATCTGTTGGTATGAGGGAGCTCATCAGCCCCACTAACAACTCACAGGGCATGTCTGCATTTTCAGATCCCCTCTAGCATGGACTAACTTAACCAAGACAGCTTCATCCTAGCAGTGCTGCAACAATAGCACAGACTCCAGCACAGGCTTGCTCTGGCTGCCCCAGGGACTCCAGGCAGATCTGCCAATTGACATTTTTGCTGACTTGGTTAGCGTGGCATTGGATACTTGAGCTCATCTGAATCAAGGCAGAGCTAGACCTGTGATCACGTACATCATGTCCCAGGTGCAGTGCACAGAGTCCATGCAGCTTGCTCTGGGCTCAACTGATTCTGCTAGTAGGAAGAAATCTTTATACAGCACTTCTCTGGCCATGGCCCCTCTTTTGCTGGACAAACAGCACTATGGAGCTGCTTTGCTGGCTCCACTCCAACTTAGAGTTCCTCTGATGTGAAGGCAACTGCTGAGTTGCAGGCTTTCTTTGGCACTCTGGTATGGAGGGATGCAAACCAGCTAGATCCCATATGATCCTTTCCTGCAGCCCATGTGGAGGCAAGGTGCTTATCAAAACAGCTTCACGGGAAGCCCTGCCAGTTTAGGTCAGCTGTGAAGCTGGGTGGCCTTGAGTATTTGTGCTTTGCATAAATACGTAATTTTTTCATAGTCAAATGAACACAAATGAGTTATTGCTAAATATATCTTTTTTTTTTTTCTTGTTCTTTTATATTACTTTGATTCTCTTTGCTCTAGAATGAAACACAGATGCTCTTATGCTAGTCATTTTGAAACTAGAAATATTCATTACTAGATACAAATGACTGATACTTAAACCAGCATGCTACTCCTCATTGTGTACCTAACGGGAATGAGTCACTATATGGGACATTTATCCTGTATCTGTCGTCTGGTTTTTGTTTGAAAGCCCCCAGGAGGGAATTGGGATCTTTCAAAAAAATATCCAATACCAGAAAGTACTTCTATCCCTAGACGCAGAATTAGGAAACACAGACAAATGACCAGATTTGCAGAACCAAGGCACTCACACATTCACCTTGCAATCTGGCAGAGTTTACTGCTCTGACTTGGGCACTCAAAATCCCTACACAATACGTTCAGAAAAGTTATGTGCTCAAGCATGGGACCCACAAGAATGAGCAGCTGTCTAAAGCACACAAAAGCTGCCAAGGAGGGGAGCACAGCTACAGCCCCAGCTAGGAGACCATGAGGCATTTTTCCTACCAGGAGAAATCTCTCCCCCTGACCTGAGAATACACTGTCTAGTTGTGAATTAGGAATCTAAGCCAAGCATCTCTGCAGAAGGTGCGCATCCTTACTTGCAACTAAATGCTTATAGAACTCTTGCAGAATGTGGAAGTTTTTTTCATCTGTGAGGACTTGAACCTGCTTCTCTGGTGAAAGCCCCTTATTGATCAGACCATGTCAACCTGTATCTAAAGCTGTCTTAACCCATGTTCCATTTTCAATGGACTAGAGAAATATTTGTGGGTCAAAAGATGTCTCCCCAACTTGGGTCCTCTGTCTCCAAGCTGGGGTGAAATCTCAATGGCTACTAAATATAAAATGATTAAACATTTGTTTACTAGATCCTTTCTTATCAAGCTCTAAACTTAACCTGAGTTTACACAAGAAACCTTTCTGTGTGCTTTTATGTACATGCGAACTAAAGACCACAATTCATTTAATTTCTTCATTTTAATTTCTTCTCTTGCAGGAAATTTCTTTGCAAATAAGACATCTAAGAACAGATCACTGGGATATCAAATTGCTTATAGAAGAGGAAGCAAGTGAATGTAAGTGAGAGTGAATTCCCATATGAAAGGGAAGTAGTAGGAGAAGTAAAAAGCAAGGAGAATTTTAGTACTTTAAAAAATCTTTTTCTTTATTTGGCTACAAAGATGGATTTACTGTAAAGATAACTGAGTTTTCCATGGAAGAACCATCCTAAGTAGTTATCTATCTTTTCTCTAGCACCTAGCTATCAATCCACTAGTTTGATTCTTTTTTACCCACTCAGTATCAAACCACAGCACTTGTACAGCTTCCAGCAGACTGACTGCTCCAGGGATTTCACTGACTGTATTCTGTAACTTTTGTGAGAAACTAGCTGGGCAGTCTTCTTTATCAGTTGGTATCACTATATATCAGTGCAGGTATATATCAGTGCAGACATGGTTCAAGTACCTGATCCACCTGCCAGCTAATGGGCTGGTTCCAAGCCCGCTGAAGTCAGCAGCAGCCTTTCTGCTGGTTGGCCACATCACAATTAAATTAAGTTCCAACACAAATCAAAATATTTAACTGGACATGAAAATGGTAAATAAGGACAGATATCTCTTGAGAAGGCTTTTTTATCATAAAGTCAGGTCTTTGGAACAAGAAAAGGTAAGGCTTTAGGCCACAACAATGTAAGTCCACAAGAAGAGGTAAGGCTTTAGGCTACAACAATGTAAGTCTAGCTTACATCCAAGTATTAGTCATACAGTTTATCTGAACAATTCTTTTTCTAGCTCCTAACTAGAGTGCATGCCTGGAAGAAAAGACTGCTCTGTCCGTAATAGCTTTTGTTTTGATTCATGAAAAAGAATACTGCAAAATAGCAAGGTGGTAATCAGATAACCCACTGCTCGTATCAGTTGGCGGCATTCAGAACAGTAAGCATGCAAATTACTATAGATGTTTATACCAAAGAGTGTGGTGGTTACTGGGACAGAAGAAGAACCTTGTCTTCCAGTTCTAGTTCCTGGATTGATGACATTCTTTTCTCCACGTCTTGAGGCTAATTTCCAAAGAATAAAACAAAACAAACCCCCAAACCAGTTCCTGTGTTTATCTTCATGACATGTCAGACAGCTTAGTAAAGTTGGCTATGGGTTTTTTTTTTTCCTATTCTGGTTTGGGGAGTCGGGGCAGGGGGGAAAGGAAGTCTTAGATTTTTCAGTAGAGTTGTCTCTAGATAATGTGTGTGGGATTTTCAGGTGGGTAGTATTTACCCAACTCTGCACCCAATGGTTATCAATGAATTCAGTAGTAACAAAGTTTCTCCACAGCTTTTCTTATTTTTGTCTGCAAACCCAAGACCATTTATTTGTAAAGCCATGGGAATTTTGGCTTTGCCCTTAGTAAAAACAAAACTTTTACCTAATACCCCCATACACCTATCCCTTCCTACCTGTTTACAGAACACTTGCTTCTCTTCTTTGAGAAATAGATATTTGTGCTCTGCCCTTTAACTCATGTGCACTTCTACACCCCTTCCCTCTACCATTCCCCTGGTGTCACCAGCCATTTTATCCTCATCTCCACTTCTTCCTCCGGTCATTGTATTTTCCAACAGCATCACCCTCTTTCTCAAAGTTGTCAGAGTTCACCACTTTGGTTGCAATCTTTCCCACACCGTCAGTGTGCTTATTTCCTGTCCTTCCTCCAACCCCGATCTTCCCTTACTGCTCCTTCCTTGAGTACGAAATTCGCAGACAAGCTATTACAATACAGGCATGAAGGCTATGTCAAATACGGGGCACAGCTGAATTTTCTGCTCTGAGGGTTTTTCCTGGAGTAACTGTATGGCACGGGAAGGCTTGTCAGCCTGGCTGTGCTGATAATGTCATGGAGGAAAGCAGTATGGGTCCCAACCTTGAACTTCCCCAGCATTTAGGAAAGCTCCCTTCCCTCAGGCAACCCTGCAGCCTCAGTGGGACCACCCCACTCCCTCACCTCTTCCTCTCCAGCAAAGTCAAAATATCAGAAAAGGGGATTATCTAGCCATTTGCTAGGCCTGCTTATGTACATATTTAATGGAATGAGAAACATTATTGCCATTAACAGAAGCCTCATGATGAAAGTAAGCACACATAATTATTCATAGAATGTGGGACGTTGACTGCTGCCTCTTTGGAAAATGGCAGCACTGCCCTGTGCTTCCCTGGCAGGACTGCTGTGGAAGACTCCAGGAAAAACACAGGGTTCACAGCTGGAGAGAAAAACCTCAACCTATCCTCTATTATACTAGACAGCTTCAGCTATAATAAAACATAATTATTAAATCAAAGGCCACAAACTCATTTACTTAATGACAAGAAAACCAGAATTGAAATGAATTTAACTCAGAGAAAGCCTTAAGGAAAAATCTGTTAGTGTGTTGGGTTTTTTTTTAAGACTAACTTAATATTAACTTTTAAGCAACCTTTTCACAGACCCATATTTTAAAAAACAATATGAAGCACATACCTTTGGACAGCTTGAAGAGCTGTGCTACTTGGGATGAAGCCTTCTACCCTCTGCTTTCCAGTGCCACAACACTGCCAGGGACTCACCTGCTGCCCCCCAGATGGTGCCTCAGCTTTGTGCAGCTGTGGAGGACAAGACCACGCAGGGCCTGATGGTGGCTGTGTCCAACACTGCTGGGCACAGACCGCTGAGTGCCAGCCCTGCGGGGACCTGGTACAGAGGGAGGCCAGGCCCCACAGGCCTGAGCTCGCAGCAATGGAACCCCAGCCTATGGGCATAGAGGTGGGTGAAGGCCCCAGATGAAGCTGCTCAGTGCCACTAAGAGCCACTACTGCCCTCTGGGCCCTGACATCATTTTACAGGGACTCCCCTGAGGGAAGAATAGCAGCAAAGGATTTGTAACGGCTGCAAAATGGCCACCCTCCCTGGGCAGCAGGAGACACCAGTCGTCTCAAAATGCCTGGTTGTGTACTGCCCCGGAGGTGGCGGCAGTGATCTGTCAATGTCATGGCTGTGCACTTGTCCCAACACCTCCCCAAGGAGTCAGGGTCTTCCAGGGTGAGATACATGGCTGCAGCATAGCAGCTGCCCTGGAGAGACGCCTGCCATTTCCACAGAGGGAGGGAGCTTATCCTAGAGACAGCATATTTGCTGTCTCCTTATAAAGAAGCAAGATGAGAAGCTGACTCCCCTTCTCCCCTGACCAAGAGGTAACTCTTTCTCATAGTTTCCAAATCTGCCTATCTGCCCATCAAATCCATATTCCATCCAAACCAGTCATCCCTCTGGACATGCCCCCAGCTGCCACAGTGTGCACTGACAGGCTCTGCCTCACATGGCTCTAGCCAGAGTATGCTGGATCACAGGTTTTTACTCTGATGGACCGTTTTGTGAACAATATCCCAATGTCTTCTGAACACCAGGAGCCCAAAGACCTCAGGCAGAGAGGTGAGACTCGATTCTCTTAGGGAAACTCTGGAAGTCTGGTCCTGGCTCTGCACAGGTGTAGGGGATGTCATCTTTCTTTCTTTCTTTCTCTGCCTAAAAAATGCAACATCAAACTGCTCACTCTTTTAGGAAAAAAAAAAAAAAAGGGAAGAAAGAAGACAAAGGCACCCACCAGGTTGAAAAATGGTCTCTGATTATCTTTAGGTGGAAGTTAGAGGTTTTGTTAGATATTTAAAGGGTACAGCATAACCTGTTACACATTTTCATTAATAGACCAGTCTATTCCAGGAGCAGTATCCCCCTATGTGTCTCTGTTAATGTTATGTAATAATTTCCACTCTAACTCACTGTTCTCGGTCACCCACTTGCTCAAACCCTTCAGGTTAAAAATTTCCATGCCTGGCCTCTGCATGAAGCTACAACTTTTTGAAAACGTGAGGTAAGACTGTCTTCTGAGTGTAAGGAAAAAGGAAAGCACACTTTTTCTGTGTCACAAAAACTCCAGAACAAAATTTAAAAATCTTACTGCTTTTTCACAGCTCTGGGGATGGTGTAAGATGAAAAAAAAAAAAAAAGTAATTGTAAAAATAGTATTGTAAAAGAGCAGAATATTTCCTGGGCTAGAAGACTGCTGGGTTGGACTTGACAGCAACATACGTCTGTGCATGCCTTAGTAAACAGCAGAAGTGTGTGTTTATATACTTTTTTTTTTTTTATATATATAAATAGTGTATAAAATGATTCAGAAAGTACAGTTAGGGACACTTATTGAAAAGCCATTGAATTTCACATTTTTTTCCTTACTTATTTTGAAAGTTTTAGGACTGGGATTTCTTAAAGACTGCAAACACCTGTGGGAAAGAGGTCTTGGTGAGTTTGCACAGATGATAAATGTACCTCCCTCAACTGTTCATCTCCTCATCTGCCAAGATTCCCCTTTCTGAAGCACAGACAAGCTAAGCTCAGTGTTCAGGCAAATATCTACCAGACCAGATCTCTTCTTAGAGCAAAGGATCTTTATGTAAGCTGGTGGACTTTTGGCAAGCTTCAGAAATAATTCCTTTTAAATTATTTGCTTTTCTGTTTGTTTAAATTTCCTAAGAAATTCTGTAGAAGAATTTTGCTAGTAGAAGCTTGATTGTGGTTAAAAACTGAGGAGAAAATATTTACCAGTGGAAGTAGATCTACTCACTTGGAATAGAAATAACCTGAGTAGAGAACCGCAGCAGGCAATGTCTGCTAATAGCCAGTGATGCTCCCTCTCGCTTCCCTCATCCTTGTTAGCCATCCCCCCCCAGGTAAATTGTGACCTGGGAGAGATGTTGACTCCAGTGACATGCAGTCCCTTCAGAATGTGTAAGGGCACATTGTCATACCCTCCGTGTTTCCGCTGCTTTTGACTGGCCCTTTTCTGCATTTTGGGGCATTCTTACAAGTGCAGTTCTAACAACTACTTTGAAGTAAGCACTGATGTCATTGCTGACATTATGGTCTTTCCATTTTACATCATGTGTCTATGGCTGTAACTAAAAATGGAATGGTTTTATCTTATTGAGTCATATAATTCTCTCCTCCTGTTTACAGTTTCTTAGCTTCTCTTCTGCAAATATGAAGTGTGCCTTTGGCAAAGCAGTTCTAAGAAAAGACAGAAGAGAAGCTATTTTTGAGTAGATTATCCGAGGCACCAACAGTTGGCCTTATTCTATCCCTACTGAAAAAAATCCTTTCTTTGTTTTTAATGTATTTTATTTAAATAATAAAGAATAAAAGAAAATGTTGTCTGATCAGAAGTCCTCTGTACCATCGCAAAATGCTTGTCAGACTGTGGGTGGTCAGGAGCCCATGGGCTTTCTCCAGTTCCAGGCTAAAGTGAAGACCGTCCCCGTCCTGACTGTGCTCCTAATGGGGTGTCAGTCAAGGTTCTCACCAGCATAATTTCTAGAGTGTCATGAGATAGGGGCTTCCTATCCTTGGAGAGGGCACTTTAATCTAGAATGGAAAATGTGTTTTAAGAGAATACTTTAAATCAGCATTAGCTCTGTGCAGCAGTTACAAGGATGAGGTAGCTGCAGATGCTATTCAAATTCTACTGATAGATCCTGCAACTCACAGATACTTGTCATACACTCTTGACAGTTTTGCATTTTTTGTTCTCTGACTGTACAACGTCATGACAAATGGAAAGAAGGAAAAGTTGTCTTAAAATATTTAGTAGAACTTCAAACAAACAAAGAAGAAAAAAGAGCAGATATACAAAATTCCATTGCTCTAATTCTCTGGTTGAAGTATTCTTAATAAGAAAATTCAGTGATCAAAGCAAAGCTTCCGAACTTCATAGAGGAGGGCTTTTCATGATTTAAATTTTTTTTCAAAAGACCCACCCAGTCTTTTGGACCTTCCTGGTTGTGGTCTGTGTGTTCTGCTTGCAAGATATACATGCTCTAGGTTAGAAAGAATGCTTTCTCACTGAGAGTAAACAGTTTTATAGATATTAATTAAAACAATCTAATTCTAAATCCAATGGATTTCTCTTGAAGTAATCAAATGCCTAAAATTAGACATAAGTTAATCACTTTTCTTAATTGGGATCTCAGCAACTCCTTCATAGTTCTATCATTTTTTGGAAGCATTATAAGCAATTTGTATTTGTGAATAGGACTAAAAAGGCTTTCCTGACTGATGGAGTTGAGGTGGAATGGGCTAACAAAGGATCTATTAAAACATCATTGGAAAAAGCTCTATAGTTCATGAATTGGCTCAGTTAATCTCTATAGATTTTTTAATGCTCTTGCTGGAAGGCTGGTGTTGGAGAGAGGGAGAGAAAGAATGCAACCTTCTTTTTTGTACTTCATGGATCCTTAACCCTTATTTAAAGACGACTTTGGATTTTAGACCAAATAACTGTTCCTGTAATTATATCAAACAGTTAAAAAAAAGCTAGTTAATGATGTTCAACATAAGTAATCATGTTAAATAGTGAAATTTAATTTCTTAAAAACTTAAATCCTCATATCTTTTGGAATGCATTGTACTGTAGGATGTCTGAGTAAATTAAATTCTCCCCTGCACACTAAAGCATCAATTTCCTTATGGTAATTATCTGCTAGATTGGATCTGTCAGTAGCAGGGAAGCATGCCTGACATTATACCCTTTTTACAAAAAATGATTACAAAAAATTAAGACGAATGAGTAAAATTAAGGCTGCGGCTGGTAAGCCTATATAAAGCTCTCATAGATCACTTTACATAAGCTACCATTGTACTGGATACTAAGCTTTAATGACTAGTTGCATAATGAGGTGAAGGCCATTAAAGAACAGCAGAGGTAACCGATCACAGAGATAAGAGCTAAAAAATGATTTTCAGCCAACTAGAAGCAATTTATTATACACAAAAACACAGCTCTAACTGAAATGTCTGGATAGATGAGGAACTTTTGAAAGTTGACAGGATTTCTTTCCTGGGAAAGTTTTACAAATATGATGGGACCCTGTCTCTGTCAGATTCTTTTTCTCTGCTACTCAGTACTCCAGAATTGGGGTGGTGGGTTTTTTTCTTTTTTTTTAAATCTGGCTGGAAATGTAGCACTGCATTTCAATAGCCCCCTTGAAAGGTAAATTAGAGTAGGGAGTATCTGATATAAAAGAAATTCATAGCACACTGCCAGTGAGCGGTGTATGGAAGCAGGTTAGTTGTTGCAAGTCAATTGATAACCTGTCCTGGGCTGAAAAATAGCATCCATGCTACAGAACTGCCTCTCGGGCTTTAGGGTTGCAAGGTAACATATTGCTCCCAGGGCAGTGCAAAAATGAATATGTAAGTAAATTTCCTTATAATGAACAGTCACCTGGAGCCAAAACAGAAAAAGTGCCTTAAAGGTAGAGCAGGGTCAAATTTTGAGGTATCCCCATCTCATAGGGGAAATGACATTCCTAATTCAGACAAAGGGAATGTGGGAAAGAGTGCCTAAGGAGAGGCAGCAGCTGCAGGTGCAGATGGAAACCTGCAGCTGGGCTGCCTGAAACGCTCGATGTGTAGCCACTTTAACCCAGAGAATGGGAGATGGATACACACATATGTATCCACATATATAAACACACGCACATAGATACAGGCACACACACACACACACACACACACACATATACTAGCATATTTACTGTGTCTGTATACTGAGGAATATAGACTTACAACACACAAAAAAAGTCTACAAGAGACTTTCTAATCAAAAACACCTTGGGGAATCTACTTTCCCTTCCTTGCTCTTTCCCACATCTTCTTTATGTGGTATAGAAATTCAGTCATCTCCTGGCTTAAAGGATTCAACAAGGCCGGATAAACCATAAACTGCCTGGAGGTAGGGGAGGTTACTCCTGACAAATTGGGGTGTCTAGAGGAGGGCACAGAGATGGTTGTGGGGCTGCGGCACATCATCTAAGGACTAGGGAACTGAGTTACTTTAGCCTGAAGAAAAGGAGTCAGATGGGAAGGTGTAACAGCAGTCTTCAACTAACCAAAGGAAGGTTACAGGAGAGACAAAGCCAGATATTTCTGTGAGGTGCAATGCTAAGTGGCATGAAACAATGGTCACAACCCATAACAAAGAGAATACAAGAAAAAAGTGCTCACAGGAAGAGTTGGGAAGTAATGCAACATATTTGCCCAGAGAGGCTGTGGAGTCTCCATTCTTGGAGATTTTTCATAATCCAGCTGGGCAAGGCTCTGAGCAACATGCTTTGCCTTTACAGTTGGCCTCATTTTGAATACTCCAAACTACATTTTTCTATGACTCCATGATGGTTTTCTGAAGCCTATGTCCATCTTATTCCCATTGCAGTGCTGAATCTCTTCTTCCCAAGGACACATCCTAATTCCCAGGGGACAGGCTGCTTGGGGAAACTGCTTCTTTACTGTTACTTTATTGGTTTCTGGAACTCAATCTGGCTTATGTATGCACTGTGTCAAGTAATTCTGTGAAAGCTCTGAAGAAAATTTCTGCAGCTGTGTCTATGTGAGCAAATTAAACACCACGGGGGACTGTTCCTGGCTGTACAACTGGAACAGCTATACTATCAGATTTTTAACATGGTGTCTGGCATATTTTTGGTTCATGCTGAACAGCAATCTTCTCCACCCACCCAAAACCATTTCTGATATAAATTCAGAAATTGGCAGGAGTTACCAATTCTTCTTACTGGTGGCATCCTTGTTCTGGAGTTTCATCAACAGTACAGGTATTGGCTGTTCCTTGATCCAAGTGACATCAAGTAGCCCTTGCTGTGTTTTAATTCACCAGGGTGGACAAAACCTCGGTGTCTAGGGAACTTTCAGGACAAAGGGTCAACCGTAGGATGCACTGGCAGTTGTGCAGCTTGATGTATATTGTGGAGAGAAGTAATCTTAGTTTTTGATTTGAATAGTTAAATCCCACCTGACTTCTGCTTCAGGCATATATTGACAATCATGCACCTAATCTTTAGCCTTTAGAAAACTGCATTTACATGGCACTGAAGTCAGAGGACTCTTTTTTTTTTTTTTTTTTTTTTTTTTTTTAGTTTACTGATAAGGTAAATGGTTCGAGTTACCTTGCATTTAGACAGCTTTATCAGGGCTGTCATTAAGACTTTTCTTTTTAATCATTTATATTCGTGAAGTGGCTTGACTTCTACAAAATCTTCAGTCATTCCAGTCATTTCTCCTTTATTCTCTAATTATTTTAAGTGTAAATTAGTTTGATTTACAGCCTGCTGACTGTGTCATTATTTGAGATATGTACATACTAGCATATTTACTGTGTCAAACTGATGGTGGCTAATACAATTATATGCTTTTTTCACTGATATCTGATCTGCTAATTAACTGGAAAATATTTTGATTGGGGTGACTGCTTACTCAAATTATTTAATTGTCCCACGCAAGGCTGTCAGCAAAAACATATTGAAATGAGCCTAGGAAGTTCTGTGAGATTTCACACTAACAGCTCTTCAGGTTAGGACTTGAATTAGACAAACAGAGAAATAATAAAAGCAATGCAGAGCCTGCAGGAAAATTATTTAACTTGTATTTTCATTTCAATACAGAGTAATAGTAAGAGCACTTAGGTTTTACCTCTCCCTTTTCCTCCTTGATTTTCTTGCTTTCTTACAGAGCAAGTACTCTTATCTTCATACTGAAAGAGTGTGTGTGTGTGGAGGAGAAGAAGATTAAGACAACTGAGAGCATGATGTAGGTAAACTGGAAAGCCCTAACTTTCAGGTCTGTGCCTGGTTAACTGGATTGGACTTCTTTCCGATCTTGAGCAAGCTTTTTAGGCTGAATTGACTGGCAGTCACTGGTGAACTGAACATGATAGAAAGCTACAAGTAATTTTATCAGCTGAGAGTTTTACCCTGCACAGAATATACTGGACATTCTTTCTTCAAAAAGCCTAGAGAACCTGTAAGAAACTCAGTTCAGCTTTTAAGGAGGAAGTCTAAGAATTATTTTTTTTAAACTAAAAGTAATGGACTCACTGAATACTCAAAGGTTCTTACTGAAGGAAATGTCTGGATTTAAGAGATACATCCTTGCTTTACTGAATAACTGCAATACTTGTGTATTGTTAGACTTCCTGTCAGCAATGAAAAAATTAAATAAAGTGATGTTGAGCAAGTGACCTATAGGGTTTTTAGTGATCATTGACACAGACAAGAAGGTTTACACCATAGGATTCAGCAAGGTGCATGCTGTTCTAAAACTGAGAGCCAGCAATGTGCTCGTGCTCAGTTTTATAAGTACTTTGTGATTTAGGGATTATGTCTTGAATCAAAGGGCCACATCAAAGATGAGAGAAGCTGCACAACTGTGATTTTATTCATGTGAATAGTTCCATTGAATTCCTTCATGATGCTACTTGTCTGGTTTAGATCTTGTGTTGGTTTTGACTGGGGTAGAGTTAATCTTCCTCATAGTAGCTAGTATGGGGCTATGTTTTGGATTTGTGTTGGAAACAGTGTTGATAACACAGGGATGTTCTTGTTACTGCTGAGCAGAGCTTACACAGCGTCAAGGCCTTTTCTGCTTCTCACCCCACCCCACCAGCAAGTAGGCTGGGGGTGCACAAGAAGTTGGGAGGGGACACAGCTGGGACAGCTGAGCCCAACTGACCAAAGGGATATCCCATAACATAGGATGTCATGCTCAGCACATAGAGCTGGGGGAAGAAGAAGGAAGGGGGGGACGTTCAGAGTGATGGGGTTTGTCTTCCCAAGTCACTGTTATGCGTGACGGAGCCCTGCTGTCCTGGAGATGGCTGAGCACCTGCCTGCCTATGGGAAGTGGTGAATGAATTCCTTGGTTTGCTTTGCTTGTGTGCACGGCTTTTGCTTTACCTATTAAACTGTCTTTATCTCAACCCACGAGTTTTATAACTTTAACCCTTCCAATTACCTTTTCCATCCCACCAGGGAGGAGTGAGCAAGTGGCTGTGTGGGGCTTAGCTAGTGGCTGGGATTAAGCCTCAACAATCTTTATTAGGAAATCCTGGAAATTTCATTTTGTATACCAATTGTGAGAATGCTAAAGAAATTCATGGCAAAATCCTATACTAATGAGTGTACATATAATTTACACATACAGATTTTTTTCATGGAGAGTGACAACAAGGAGTGATACAGTGCCTTTTATCTAAAGACGGAACCTTATTATTATCTTTTTAATGGTAACATAGGACAATGCCGGAGGCTTGCAGGATATGCAATGGTAAAAGGAGCAGCACTTACGGTGCTGAGTTAGTGATGCTCCAAAGTTGCACATGCAGGCAAATAAAACCGTCAGTCCATGGAATATGGGTTTGTAAAGGCCCTTGACTATATAATAGCAGCAACAGCATTGTCTGGCCCCATAAGCACCTACACTTAGGTCTGATTCCTGTTTCTCTGAAAAACCCCCAATGAGAATAAAGTTTAGTAAACAAGGGGATGATTTGGGTAGTTATTTTCCTTCTCAGCCTTTACTGAGACACATTTCCTCAGGCTGATCTCAGAGCTGCTGTTTTTCAGAGATGTGAAGTGCAGTCTTGACTTCTTACTGTCATTAAATGTCACACAATGGTATTTGCAAAGGAAGGGGTGTCCTTACTAGAAAGCCAGCAATTACATCTTCTAAGTACAAATGGACCATGGATGAGATGATAAGCAGCTGTCCTGCCTCAGCACGGTATTTTGGGAGCAATACCCTCTGGTATCACTCAATACACACTTTGCAGGGCTGCTTTGTATTCCCACACACTGGGGAAAACACAGAGTCCTGTTCTAAAGTGTAAGCCAAGCTTCTTGAATCCTGAATTGCTGGGGGGACAGAAAGACAGCAGTAGCTGAGAGATGCTGAGACCCGAAACAAGTTGCTTTTAGCCACCAGTGGAGGGGAATACACCACTTTAACTTTGTTTTCTCCTCTGCTCTGCCAAACTTCTCCAAGCAAATCATGCTTTATTTCTCAAGTAATTTCTGAAAGCAACACAAATTCTCTACCTGGTTATGTTTTTCTATTTTTAATTGTACTTTATTAAATAAAAAATGCTTCCATCTACAACAAAATAAAACAGTTTCCAGTTATTATATGCTTTTGGTTTCTCTCTCCTCTGTAAGCATCTTATTTTCTCCAGTCATTTTCAAGATTTCAGGCTAGGATCACCTCAGCCTCTTATATCATATTATTTTCCTACCATGAAGTTGTTTATGTGTATTGTTTACCCAACAGACACTTCTCTTTCACTTGGTATATTCATTACTAAATAATTCTGTGAGAAGATACAGGCCACTGATTTTTTGCAATTTGCATCCCCATACTCTAAGCTATGTTGAAAGCAAAGCTTTTTGGTCCTCTAGCTTTGGAAGTACATTAATATTTCTATGACCTTTACTAGATGGCAGATGAGAAGCATTAGGAATGAAATAACAAACAAACCAAAGGAAAACAATTTTTTAAAATAAGTATTTCTGAAAGGAGCAAGAGGGAAAAGAATCTAGTCTAAAAAAATATGAACTTTAGCTAGAGTTATGATAATTGTTCTATTGTAGACTATTTTTCCATGTCAAAATGTTTCTTTATGATCAATCCATTCAACATAATGCAAAAATGTATTTGAAGGGGATTAGTAGCTATGCATATGAAAAATATATAGATATTATTTAGAGATATTTATAATAGTTTAAGACACATTTATTTACTGTGTATGTTGAAGGGATCATATTAAAAGCATGGTCAGTATGCTAATAACTACATTACACAAAACTGCTTGAAATCATCTAACTTCCAAAGCCTGCTGGTTATGAAGAGAAATTGTGTAAAACAAGTTGTAAATGTAGACTTTCTGTGCGGTGCAAATGCTCTGCTTTAGAAGAGTATACTTTCCGAAGCCTTTAGAAGACTGTAGAAGGAAAACCAACTAAATTCTACCCAGGAAACCATTTCTCTCACAGCAGAATTGTTTTTCAGTGGTTTTACTACACACCGGAAGCCAACTCTGTTCCTGTTCATCTAGGTGTCGATGCCATAACTCAAAGGAACAGATCCAAAAATGATTTTTAGTGACTTGAAATTTGACTGCTTTATGAACACTGTGTATAAATTAGCAAAATCTATTATTCCACAGTGTCCCATGAACTAAATTATTTGTTTACTGGTTACTGACTGGAGGCAAAACTGAGATTCCTTAATAACAACCCTCTTTTATATACTTATTATCATATGCCACAGTATCAAGTGAAAAGATATTCAAGTGGTGGGGGGTGTGGGCTGTTATTTCTCTTTAGGATAGTGTGGAAGAGTCAGAAAATTTTAAAAAAAGCAATTCACTAAAATTAATTAAAAAAACCAGTTCACCATACCATGAATCACATGAATCTAGAAGGGTTCAGATTAAATCAAGTAGTGCTATTTATAGGACTGACACAATGGCAAGAATCTCCTTTTGTCTTTACTACCAAGTCCCATGTTATTGCAGGCAGTAAAAACAGGAATCGGCCTTATATTGAATGCATCACATCATACCTCTTTTTCAGTTATTGCTTTTTTAAGTTCTTCTGTTACAATACATGAAAAGTTTCCCTCCTTGAGGTTTCAAGGAATACTACCTTAAAATGTTAGGATCAAAATAGAGATTTTTTGAAATCATAACTTCTTAACGGGAAAAAGTTAGAAAACATGCTTTTTGTTGTTTTAATTAGTTTATTTTAGGTGAAATGAGGGACTTCTTTATAGTTTGGATACAAGCATTTCCCTTCCATTTGCTCTTGAAGTCCAAGAGTTTGTTGCTCTTTGCTCAAGTTTTCAGAGAAACTGAAAGTGATTGGAAACTGACTTTAAAAAAAAAACTTTTCTCCCCACTGTTTTGTTTGTTTGTTTGTTTTTTAATAAATTTCCTCAGCTTGATTTAGCAGTATGGAGAAATGTAAATCACCTTTACATTTTTTAAACAATTTTATCTAGAGTATTACTAACACACACCTTTCGCTCACTAGATGTAGATATTCTGGCTCTTAACCAATTTGTAATGCCAGAGAAAACCATGCTGAGTTACCCAGCTGAGAACCTGACCCATTTTAAATATAGTTCCCATCTCCTTAGATTATTGTGCTTTAATTATGCCATGTGTAAAATGTTTTTATAACTAAAGCAACCAATCTGAACTTACTCAAGCGATGGCATCTGTCTTTGCAGTCAATGTTCTCAGCCCACTGCTGGTTTAAAATGTAATCAGTTTTCATCTGGTAGTTTGAATGGAATTTAAGTTTCTGTGCAAGATATACCCTGTGATGCTGCATTGCATTGCACAATGACAGTTCCTACATTCTTACCCAAAGTCAGATCACTTCTGCACTGCAGAGTTGGGGCTCTGAAAGATTTAATTGGAATCGTTCTCAAGCATGTAACAACATAGCCTTTGTAACCAGGAACAAATTTGAAAATGTTTTTATATGGAACATAATTATTCAATAGGATGTAAAAGCCAAATTTGCAACAGAGACTACGTTTCCATCTAAAATATTAGCTGCTTTATATATATACATAGCTCCAAAATGGAGAAGCACAAAAGGCAAAGGCAGGTTGCATCCTTCCTGTACCTGTACATATACTTCAATTTTGCACATGTACCTATAAGTTCTAATTCAATGCATAGAGAGAAACTGATGAGAGCACCTCTTTTGAAATATCTGGTATTGGTGATTTGTGCATGATGGAAATACAGAAAGCTAGAAGTGATATATTTTCTATGTAAGGTCAGACATTTCAAGAACTGGAATCTTTCTGCCCCACTTCAGGATAAACAATCTGCTACAGTCTTATTAAGAGAAATGGTATCCCTTAGTGCCAGTGCTTGTCTTGCCTAGCTGTCATCTCACATTCCCTAGGGGCTTGTATATCCTCTATGACTGAGATTTGCACAGCAATGTCAGGCATTTGGATGCTCAGTTCCCATTATTGTTCTGAGGATCCCTTTGTTAAGGGATGTTAGTTCTTTGTGCAGAGTTGCTGTCTTCTGGCTCTGTGGTTTATGTTGACTACCTGTCAATATTTCCAGTGAGTCTTTAGTCTGCTCTTGAAAAGGCCTTTTGTTATTGATGCATAATATATTCCTTCACAGACAGCCATTAATTGGCTATGAGAAAGCTATTTCTTACCAACTTGTCATACACACATTGTGCTAGTGTGCATAGCTAGTATGGGGTTATGTTTTGGATTTGTGTTGGAAACAGTGTTGATAACACAGGGATGTTCTGGTTACGGCTGAGCAGAGCTTACACAGCGTCAAGGCCTTTTCTGCTTCTCACCCCACCCCACCAGTGAGTAGGCTGGGGGTGCACAAGAAGTTGGGAGGGGACACAGCTGGGACAGCTGACCCCAACTGACCAAAGGGATATCCCATAACATAGGATGTCATGCTCAGCACATAGAGCTGGGGGAAGAAGAAGGAAGGGGGGGACATTCGGAGTGATGGCGTTTGTCTTCCCAAGTCACCATTATGTGTGTGACGGAGCCCTGCTGTCCTGGAGATGGCTGAGCACCTGCCTGCCCATGGGAAGTGGTGAATGAATTCCTTGGTTTGCTTTGCTTGCATGCGTGGCTTTTGCTTTACTTATTAAACTGTCTTTATCTCAACCCATGGATTTCTTTTACTCTTCCTTCTCTTCCACATCCCGCCAGGGTGGAGTGGATGAGTGGCTGTGGTGAGTGGTGGTGCTTAGCTGCTGGTTGGGATTAAATCATGACACATATGTACCTGAAAAGCCTGGAGAAAGCTTGTACTGGAGAAAAGCAGGCAGGAGGGGTATCAGAACAGGAATATAGATTTAGGTAATACCAGACACTTCAGGACAGATTCTGAGCAAGCTGCCAGGCTGTCCAAGTTAGAATAAGGTGGACTGGTTTGGCCCCTGGAGCACCGTAGAACTCCCCAACCTACAAAATTCACATCTGGTCTCCTTCTCAGGGATGCAACTTCCTCATGTTGTCTACACCAACATCAGAAAATAAAACAGAGCTGAGATAAAGCCTTAAGTACTGGCCCTCCATCTTCTCTATTTAACTGTTTTCAGTTTAAGCATAAAAGAATTTAAGCATGGATGCAAGCCACACAATCTTAATTAGACTCCAGACCAGAGAACATAACCTGGCTCCTTTTGTTCACTACTACACACAGAGTCAGTACAGTGAAAGATTAAAATCTCACTTTGGGACATTTAACCATCTTTGCAAGACACACTTAGGACAGCTAGTGAGAATGGCAGCTGCTTTGTAATGATTTCTTAGTTAATAATACATTTACATATGTATTACACACATGTCCCCATGTGCATGTGTGTGTATATATATATATATACATATACACAAAATGTTTATGTCAATGGATGTAACAGCTAGAGCACCATTTTCAACCTTATTTAACAAGGCCATCCAGTACCGAGAACAAGTTTCAAGTCTTTGACTTACAACTCCTCTTGTTTTTAAGATGGTTTGAACTGTCAATGCTAGTAAGTCATAAATATGAGAATAATGTAATAAGGATTACCACAAATACCCACTTCTATTTTATTTTATTTTTGTTCCGTATTTAAAGTATCCACACATCTTCACACATTTCCTTCCTCCTCACTGTCACACACAGAGGCTCTCAGTTATGCAGGTATAAGGATTGACATGTTCTAAACTGTAGTAGTTTCTTATTCTGTCTTGTTGAAAGAATCCTGACTAACTAGAGTCATCACTTGAGAAAAAGATCCATAGTGATTATATTGAGATGAGCTTCCATGTTTTTCTATGTATCTGCAGTCACACAGAGAAAAAAAAAAGACTTTTAAAGTGTGTTCTCATATTGCTAAATATTCCTTCTTCCTCCCTCTCACTGTTTTCTTCATAAAGAGTTTTGCCCATTGGTCTCAGAGAACATTAACAATTTCAATATTCCATAGTATTAGAATCAGCCCCCTTAAGAACAATGGTGACATATCTTCCTAAGAGTTTTAAATCTTATTTTAAATCTTACTTTCTGGATATATGTAACATGCTGAAAGACAGATCCCTACAGCAGCTGTAAGAGAGGTATGTTCTGCCTCTTAATGCTTTTCAGCCCTTCTTGGACATACGCAGTTGCTTCACAACTGACCAGCACACTATCTGTGGAGAACTGCCATGAGCATGCTGAATGCATTCAAACACATAAGGCCCTGTGGTGCCTGGAGGTGGTGTTGGGCACTTGGCTTTCAAGCCTAGAAAAAACACTTTTCTGGCACCATGGTGTGCCTGCTTGGATGCCCAGTCCTTGTGGTACAGAATACTGGGACAGGCATTAGTAAATATGCTGGGGACAGTCTGGGAGGGAACAATTTATGCTAGACTTCTAATACTCTTCTAATCTTTTACAAGAAGAGGCACTATAAATAATCTTTCACTTACAGCCTAAGTTCGTGTAGCCCCTCTGCTGTGAAACACCAAATCAAAAGCAGGGCTGACACAGAACTGACCACAGAGTCTTACATTCACTCACTCTCCAAAAAAAAAAAATTATTTTGACCCAAAGATCCCTTTTTAAATCTCCAAAGAAACCTGCTGAATGCTGCAACCCTTCTCTCAAAAATCAAACTAAATCTAGCACTATCTTTATATTAACTATGGTGAGGCCAATGAATTTCCATCAATGTCATAGTGCAAATGGATTTGTGTTTTGTGGGTAAACACAAAGCAACACATAAAGCATTCTGCCCTATGAAAAGCTAAATGATGCCACCAGAATCTAACCGCACTAAAGGACTTTGAAACTTTCTCACTTCACCTTGGGATAACCTGGAAATAAAAATACAATAAAAATACATCAATAAAGCTTAACATATAAAAATACAATTCATATTTGAAGATGAAGAAACTGTATTTCTTCTGTTCTACATCCTATAGAATCCTTTTGGGTTCAGAATGCTTAAAACAGGTATAAAGGACTTTGCCCCACATACTGTGGAAGCTCCATGCAATAGAAATACAGTGCACAAGTGGTTGCATGTTGCCTGGTCTATCTGATATTGCTGGTACTTTTGACAGGAACATTTATTAGACCATGTTAGCAGTAGACAAGAGAAGAGACTCCCTCCGATACCTATAATTGTCTTCAGGAGACTGACCATACATTGTAGTCATGTCAAATAAAGCAGTTATAAAAACATCCACCACATGCAATCACTTGCTGCTTTCTGAGAAATTATTAAAGTCATGGCTTGAGAATGATCAAAGAGAGAAAAAAAAGGGGTCACCATTTTAAAAAACAGTAAGAATGAGATCATGTTGTACATGAAAATCATATGAAGGTGACTCCAAATTCCAGGAATAATCTCTCTTCTCCTCACCTCTCCACTACAGTATAGCATGACCTGTGACTACTGAAATCAGCAGGACTTTTCATCATTTATTTTACAAAGGGAAGTAATCAAATGTTAAGCATCTCTTTTTTTATGGGCATCACTAACTAATGTTGGGGGAAGATTCCCAGCATTTATAATAGTTTTGAATAGCAGTTTCATAGAGGGCTACAATCCTCCATCTTAAGTAAATACTGTATTACCCCAGAAGTAGGTCCAGAGAAAGTGAAATAGGACTGTTATAATTTTTCAACCAGGGTACCACCCTCAGGGGAATATACCACTAAGCTCCAAAAAGGGTGGTCTGCAATGTCTGGGTATGATTAATTTTGCTATCTGTACCCTACACACCCTTCTTCAGAAAAGTCAGGGGATTCTGTCCTGTTCCTGGAAAGTATCCATTTGCACTGAAATGAGAACGCTGTTCTTGCTATCCACTCAAAACTAAGAAAATTCATCCACTATGATCTACACCCACAATAACACCTGTATAAAGTAAGAGGAAGTAACAGATGTGTTTTCCTTTCTTAGATCACAGAGGTACCTCTCTTTTTTGCTCTTGAAATCTGGTATCTGTCTGAAGTCTGTCAATGATCTTTGCTAAGATGCATTTGCCTTTTTATTTGTCTGTGACATTTACACACAAGTTAGCCTTGCATCATGCTGCTCCAAGTTCAGCTTTATTAGTCTACAGAGACTCAGGACTCCGTTGCATCTTTTCATTCCCTGCCAACAGCAAACTGTGACTACAGGTAACTGCCTGTTTTCTAAGTATAACCACAAGAGAAAAAGAGCAGAGGTGAATGGATGGAGGGCAGCAGGAATGAAAGTCAGCACCTTTTGCACAATGATGAAACATTTGACAAGGTGAATCCTTTAAAAGCCAGGCAGCTCCCTGAAGTTCCTCAAGTCTTTTCCGGATACTTGGCAGTGCTGAAAAAGAAGTGTGATGTGTTGCAAACGGAATCCTAAGGCAAATTAAACAGTTTAATGGAAGATAAATTTATCAGGAAAACATGGCAACTTGGGAGAGTGTCACCATGCCTTAGATCATTATGGGTAACAAGAAAGCAGAATCTAAAGCACAAAATTATAAAGGAGAAGGGAGAAATAAACAGTTTTTAAGATATTCTGAAGCTACTGGAGAAAGGCTAGGTTGGTCCTTTGCCAGTGTCAGAAGCTCTTTGTGCTAACAAAAGGAAAAGTGTTTTTCAGCTGTTTTGAAACACCCAGCTCTTTTTAAACCAACAAGGGTGAGACACCAAAATACTTAGACTGGCCCATAGTTTTTACAAGCCTTGTACGAAAGAGTGAGAGAATAAAGAAAACTAATTCATTTCATGAAGTAGCCAAAATACTGATGTGGAGCTATGATGATTTCATAGCCACAGGGTCCTAAACTGCATCTATGTGGGGGCATGGCATGATTTTGCCTCTCAGTGCCTTCTAAGTAAACCCACCCATTTTTAACAACTATTTTTGTATAGCAAATACCCATTTCCTAAGTCTGCCAACACCAATTTGGAAACACAACACCACACAGTTTTCTTTTCAGAATTTTAAACTTTGACATTCTTGGGCCTCTTTCAAAACACACACAGATCAAACAGTTAAAAAAAAAATCACTTAAACCATGATTTAGCAACCATAGCTAAAAAAAAAAAATAAATTGCCCAGTGTAAAAATAATCAACATTTAGAATCATGATTTACCTCAGTGTTAAAGTACCTTCCAAATACATACCTTACAATGTTCCAGAAAAATTCTGAGTTCTCAAAAGGATTTCAGATTAGCATGACAATAATGTGGTGGAATCCAACTCCAACTATTCTGTATTTTTTAAGCCAATGGAACGTCATGCTTAACATTTAATTGTTCTTTAACTAAATAAATGCAATTAGGATTGTTCCTGTAATCTTTCTGAACAAGCTGAGAAATATACCTCATATCTACCCATGTATTTGTGGAATCACTGATGGGGTTGTTGATGGAAGATTAGAATTTGCTGCGTGAGTTGCTGACCAATGAACCTTGCCAGCATATCCACGGATATCTGGAGGGCTAAAGGAAAGAGTTAAAGGGGGGATGAGGGGTGGAGAAAGGGTAAATTAAATGACTGCAGGCTTGAAATATGACTTACAGATCAGTTCTAAAATAGCTAGTGTTTATCAAAGATGGATGGGGTAAAAACTCTTCATAAAATAATGAGTATTCCTTAGAATGTATGAACTGGCATAGATTCTTTTAAGATCTGGGAAACAACTTTCTGATGATCTAGCTGATGATCTGACCCAAAATATTTGGTTAGATATGGCAAAAGTGAGTTCATTTAGTGACTTTTCTTTTTTTTTTTTTTTTTTTTTTTTTTGAATACCTGTATGACATTCAGGATTAAAAGCAACATTTAATCTCAGAGAAAAAATGGGGTCATGGGGTTTGCATAGAGCACAAAAAGCAAGGAAATAATCTTCAAAAATGTGATACAGATTTATCTCATACTTAGGTGTTAGCTTCAAATATGGAATTTAGGTAGCAGGCTTTAGGCCAACAGGTGTGATTTCTCATGGCCTAAAAGAAAAATTATTTCCCAAATAATTCTAAAGTTCTCTAAATTTCCCCTAGGATTTATTAAGAATGCATTTACATGCATATGTAATATTATTAACACTGCTCAGACACATCAACTTAAATTCTAGCTTGAGTACACCAACGGACTGAGACAGTATGTGCCACATCTTGGAAAAACTAAAGCCTTTTTAAAATTCTGATGTTGTCTTAATGTGAAATTAATAAAGAAAATTCCCTAAAGAGACAGAAGAAAGAATTCTACTTATCTGAGGTAGCACAACAGAAAAATTTGATAGCAATTGATGCAAGATGAAGCAGAGATGGACAAAATTAAAGGGGAGGGCGGGGAAAGGTGGTATTAATATGAATTCAGAGAGATAATCCAAGATTAAAAATAAAACAATCTAAACCCCCAATATGACAGCTTTTTTGCAGAACAAAGTTATTCAGAGAGTATTATCAGTACTGTTCTACACTGACAGCTCAAAATAGGACACTGTGGAATTATACATATTTCCAGACTGCCCATATACATGGAGGTAACAGTTCATGACAAGTTGTTTCACCCACTGAATCAGCTGAACACTTGAGATTGTAAACCTTGCCTCCATTAGTCTTTTGTGGGTCTTCAGACAACATGAATGATAACAGTGCCTCCTTTAAAATAATCACTGAGGTATTTTTTGGTTCCCCTGTACTCTGCATAAAAATAAACAGTTCCTTTAATTATAAAAAGTGCATAGAGCTATTAGTCTCAGTACAGCTGATCAGCTACTTCTCCGCAACTAAGTTCAGCACAGGATACAAAACTGGACATATGCATGAGATGTGGTTTACCAGAAAATTCTTTGACTTGTGTGCTAGGAACCTTAGCTCTGAAATTCCTCACCAGAACAGTGAAGGTAATGACAAAAAGCTTTATCAACCTACCACAGTTATAACAAAGGACTGTGGGTGAACTCTACTTGCCACAGGAGCACTGACAGTATGTTGTAGTCTTTGTACCCACAGTTAGCAGAAAGATCATCTAGTTCTTTGTCGTATTTTGGAGTAACCTTGCAACAACCCATATATTTATACACTGCTATACTCCCTGGGCCATGTTCCAGTACATGATCCTCCAGAGAAGATGGCTTTGTAGAATCCATACAGCAGTTTTGTAGCACCTGGGAAGCTGTTACTTATAGAGAATTTCTAAGTAGTTGGCTGAGCAATAACAAATCCGCTCCCTGTCTTGACAGCAGCCATGCAGGGGTGATGAGTAGGCCTGAAAATCTAGTACAGCAGTAGAACATATTTTCAGCACTAGGAAGAATGACTTGCAGACAAATTTGCTTTTTCATGTCAAAGTAGACAAGTGTTAGGTTACCTGCAGATTAGGTAACTATGTAGAAAATTTCATCTGCATATGCAGAGATCCCAGTGAGGGACACAACAGACATTTGGGGTGTGTGAGTATAAGCACATGCATTCATCCAAACCTGAAAATGTGGCATCACTTTGAATCAGTCAGACTGTGAACAGAGTTCTATTACCCTGGTGATGTGGTATGTACCAAGATATCTCTTACATGTAATAAAGAAATTCCATTGATTTCCTTGAAATTGTATGAGCATCACAGAGAAGAGGAGATCATAAGAAGAAGCCCCATATTAACTTGCAATATTTTATAAGCCTATTTGGAGTTAACTCACATAATAACTATACAGCTCTGGAGATATTAAAATACATTATATGCTGTGAGGCATCTGATTGATACAATCTTCTGACCTTTAAAACTTGCAAAACTAGAAGAGAAAAGCATCATAAATGGCCAAATGTGACCCAAAAAAATCAATCCTGAGAGATGACCCAAGATGAAGATTTGTTCTAGACTGTTAGAAAGGACTGACAGAAGTTGGTATATCTGTAACATGTGAGAAGAATGCAGCTCTGAAAGAGAAGAGAGATGGGCAGAGAGAAGCTAAAAGTACCAGGATATTAAGAAAGCTTACACTACAGTAAAGCAGCTGTTCTCCTGGGAACCTGCAAAAAAGATGCAAAAATGTGCTGTGGTTATATATATGTGATAAAGCAGAAGAAATTGAGGTTAAAAAAATACCCCTTTGGTTTTTTGTTTTTGGATCAGGCTGTCTAGCTCTTGTGTGTTTTCTCTGATGAGCTGCTAAACCAGATTGTTGCTGCTAAAGAAAACAACTAAGTACCAGGCTACCACTGGGCAACATACAAAACCCCTCTGTGGTTATGCTGTCGTCATCAAGCTTTCTTTCTGTAACCGTGACATCTCTCTTGTTCATACACTTCCTTGTTATCATGCTAGCAACTCTTAGTCTCAACAGTAAGCAACATACAGTGTTGACAGTTGAATCTGTGCAAGACCTAAGATTTTTCAAGTGGAATGTAGTGATTCTGAGTGCCTCTGCTTTGGTGTGCCTCTGTTTTATATGTCCATCTCAGGATGTCTTTGAAGATTTTTATTTCCTGGTAGTGTTCAGGAAAAACAGTGTGAACTTAATTTAGTTGAACACCCATACTGACATTTAGAGCTGTCTGAGATGCCTTAATGTATATGAGATAATCCTATAGCACAGGACCCTGGGAGATCCATACTGTTCTGAAGCAGCAGCTGGAAGTAATGGCCTAAGGTGTCTCCAGGGCATTAGATGCCCAGGTTTGCCATGTACATTCCATGTCAGCTATTTTTATGGGAGCAAAATCAAGATTCTCCCAAATAATTTGTAATTCCTGAAAAACTTGGATCTAGCACATCTTGGATTCAGTTTGAGCAACTGAGGTATGCAAGTTCTTTGTGCAAAACCTCTGCCTAGTGAAAGCAATCCAGTAGATTCTTACCTTGCACTTTCAAGCAAAGAGTTCCTAATATCTTACTTTTTCTTAGAAACACTGTTGTATAAATCTCATAGACCTAAATCACCAGATTAAGTCATTAACTAGCTCTTCTGGTTACTGCAATTATAAAATAGGCCTCTCGGGTCTCACTCACAGTACATAACACTTGCAACTGGCTTCCACCTCAATTTCCCTTCCAGGAAGACTGACATGTTACACGTCTGTGGCTCTTCTTTTACTCTATGATCCTATTTGCCAAGCAGAATAACCTGTGGTAAAAATGCCTCAGACATGATCCTATGTCAGGAAACTCAATGTATACAGACTCTTGTGTTGGGAAAGAATATACCTGGAGAAAACTTCTGAAGTCAAAACAAGATGCTCCATGCAAAGTGAAGAATGGGACTGACAAGATTGTTGAACAGAGAATTCTGGGTTTAATTTCATATCCTTCTTCCTCAGCCATCAAAGCAGGATAGAGAATGGGTTTTTACAAATGGATTTGGGATTTCTAAAAGGATAAAACATTAAAATGGTAATTCCCCAGAAATATTTTGAATCATGTTGAACTGGAACATTTTGTTTCTACAATTTCAAATACTTTTATTCTGCTTTCAACTTTTTCAAACCCCCTTTCTAGTATGGGGTAATATTTTTCAGAAACAAGAAAGCATTTCAAGCCAGCAATAAAATCTCCTTTGGAAAATGTCAGGATATTTCAGCATTTCCCACCCTCAACCCCCTGAATGACTCAACTTGAAAATCATTAAAAAGGCATACAGGGTGGACAAGCTGTCAGTTTCTGAAGAAAAGCTAGTGTGGGAAAGCTCTTAGGCAGCCCATGAAAATGACTATGCAAGGTGCAAGGCAGCAGAGGGTCCTGTCCCCAGCTAATTGTGGCCTGTGAGGTTTCTGTGGTAGCTTGAAATGGTAAGGGATGTATGCACACAGTCAGTTGGAAGCTGACTACACTGAAGAAATATGACTGAAGTCACTACAGATTTACTGATGTGATAGTAGCATTTTGCCCAATGTGCTTGGGAAACCAAGAATAAAGGGTAGTTTCAGAGAACAGCCTTGGGCAAGAACTGCAGGACTTGAAACACTTAGGACTTGTCTTCCTAGAAACTGTATGTCTTAAGTTTTCATTTCAATCAACTGCTTCCAGAAATGGATTTTGGTCAGACCCTGTCCTTTTTCTTACATAGACAACCTCTGTGGCTTTGGACAAGTCACTTCAGCCTCCTCAGTCTTTCAAAAAACGAAATATTTTTAAAAATCTTTCAAAAATTAATAGTATAATATACTTTACCAGTGTTACGGCAATGAATTAGTTGATGCTTCAAAGTGCTGCTAAGTAAATAACACTTTGTTAGAATGCATATGATTGTGTAAGCACTGCCCTCTACTGAGTATTATGAGAGCTGATGAATTATGAGTAGCAGGTTTTAAAATGTTAACAATTGCCAGATTTTTACTTAATTCTGGAGGCAGGTGCTTTTAATGTGGAACAAGAAAACATAATCGCTGTCCTAACCACTTTTGTCAGATTTCAAGAGGTAGGTTCCAGTAAGTACCAGGTGAAAATCAGGAAGTTGCTGTGCTATAATACAAAGAACATGCAAAAGAGAAAATCACACTTGACTGATATGAAATTGTTGCTGTGTACGCTGGAATACACTAAATGTGCTACACTATTACTACACTAAGTACTACCAACTCACTGAAGGTGTAAGGGAGTTCTGACAATGCCAAGAAGGAGAGTTATTTGTGTCTGTAAGATTAAGCCTTTACCAGAGCCCTGCCCATGAATACTACAGAGGAAATCCCCATCACCAGTGTGGGAGGCTTTTTTTCCATTGACCCTTAAAACACCTGCAGAACTAAAATACCACATAGAGCATAACCTTGCTTCAGCAGCTGATTGGGGAAGAGGTCAACAAAGGACAAAGCTGGTGACTAGGGCTGGAGAAGAATTATACAAAATTACATACTTATATTTAAGAACAAGAGAACAGCAGATTATTATGTTGGGAATCCAGATGATGCAATAAAACCAGTTTCTTTATGATTTTCAAAATTATTAGGCTTAAAATACAGGACTGGTGCCACAGCCAGAGGTTCAGCTACTTAGACCATTGGTTTCACTTTGAGAAACCTGGTCTACTGGGGGCTGATGGCCCCATCTGTCAGAGAAGATAAAGAGCATCTTCACTCATGGGCTTGCCAAGCTGGTGAAGAGGGCTTTAAACTAAAGTTGTTGGGAAGGGGAACCTCAATCCCTCTCACTCCCACCAGCTTGATGCCAGTGCCAGCAATAGATGCCCAGAGCCTGGAGAGGGGTCACAGGCCAGCAGGAGAGCACCTGAAGAGCAACACAAAGGAATTACAGCCAGTAAATCAGCTTCACTGGGGGCCCAATTTAAATGCCTTTATGCAAACACAAGTAGCATGGGGAATAAAAGGAGGTAGAGACGTGCTCATGCCTGCAGGGCTACAATCTTATTGGCATCACAGAGATGTGGTGGGATGACTGCTACAACTGACTTGGGGGTGGATGAAGAGCCGACTCAGAGCTTGTGGGTCAGGATTAAAGGGAGGGCAGGGGTAAGAGATGTTATACTGCGGGTCTGCTACAAGCCACCTGACCAGGAAGACTGAGCAGATGAGGCCTTCTATAGACAGATAGGAGCAGCCTCACATTCACAAGTCCTGGTCCTCATGGAAGACTTCAACCACCCTGATATCTGTCGGCAGAAAAAAATCCAGGAAGTTCCTGGAATGCACTGATGATAACTTCCTTCTCTAAGTGATAGAGGAGCCTATGAGGAGAGGTGCTATGATGGACCATATTCTCACCAACAAGGATGGGCTGGTGGGGGGCGTGAAGCTCAAGGGCAGCCTTGGCTGCAGTGACCATGAAATGGTGTTCAAGATCCTTAAGGCAGTGAGGAGGGTGCACAGCAAGCTCACTACCCTTGATTTCCAGAGAACAGACTTTGGCCTCTTCAGGGACCTGTAGCATGGGATAAAGCCCTGGAAAGAAGAGGGGCCTAAGAAAGCTGGTTAGTATTAAAGGATTACCTCCTCCAAGCTCAGGAGTGATACATCCTATCAAAGATGCTAAAATGCCAGGACGCCTGCATGGAAGAACAAGGAGTTCCTGGACAAGCTAAAACACAAAAAGGAAGCCTACAGAGTGTGGAAGCAAGGACAGGTAGCCTGGAAGGAATACAGAGAAATTGTCCAAGCAATTTTCAGGTTAGGAAGGCCAAAGCCATGATAGAATTAAATCTGGCCAGGGACATCAAGGGCAACAAGAAAAGCTTCTATAGGTATGTCGGTGATAAAAGGAAGACTAGGGAAAATGTGGGCCCTCCCTGGAAGGAAATGGGACACCTGGTTACCTGGGATATGGAGAAGGCTGAGAGGTACTCAACAACTTTTTTTCCTCAGCAAGTACTCCAGTCACGCCACCCAAGACACAGAAGGCAAAGGCAGGGAGTGGAAGAATGAAGAACTGCCCACTACAGGCAGTCAGGTTTGAGACCATCTAAGGAACCTGTAGGTGCACAAGTCCATTAGACTTGATGAGATGCATCTGAGGGTCCTGAGGGAACTGGTGGATGAAGCAGCTACGTCACTATCCTTCATATTTGAGAAGTCATGGCAGTCCGGTGGAGCTCCTGCTGACTGGAAAAGTGGAACCATAACCTTTTCCTTTTTTAAAAAGGGAAAAAAGAAAAACCCAGGGAACTACAGGGCAGTCAGTCTCACCTCTGTGCCTGGCAAGATCACAGAGCAGATCCTCCAGGAAACCATGCTAAGGCACATGGAAAATAAGGAGGTGATTGGTAATACCCAATGTGGATTCACTAAGGGCAAAATGTGCCTGATTAATTTAGTGGCCTTTACACTGCTGGTAGATCATGGAAGAGGAACTGATGTCATGTACTTGGACTTGTGCAAAGCATTTGACATTGTCTCACATGACATACTTGTCTCTAAATTGGAGAGACGTGGATTGATGGATGGAGCACTCGGTGAATAAGGAATTGGCTGGATGGTCATGCTCAAAGAGTTGCAGTCAATGGCTCGATGTCCAAGTGGAGAGCAGTGACAAGTGGCATACCTCAGGGGTTGGTGTTGGGACCAGTGCTGTTTAACATCTTTGTCAGTGATGTGGACAGGGGGATTGAGTGCACCCTCTGCAAGTTTTCTGACAACACCAAACTGTGTGGTATAGTCAACCTGATGGAGGGAAGGGATGTGCCATCCAGAGGGACCTTGACAGGCTTGAGAGGTGGGCCCATGCAAACCTCATGAAGTTCAACAAGGCCAAGTGCAAGGTCCTGCACATGGATCAGGGCAATCCCAAGCACAAATACAGGCTGGGTGATGAGTGGATTGAAAGCAGCCCTGCGGAGAAGGACTTGGGGGTATCAGTGGATGGAAAACTATGAGCCAGCAATGTGCACTCACAGCCCAGAAAGCCAACTGTATCCTGGACTGCATCAAGAGAAGCGTGGCCAGCAGGTCAAGGGAGGGGATTCTCCCCCTCTACTCCAGTCTCGTGAGACCCCACCTGCAGTACTGTGTCCAGCTCTGGGGCCCCCAACATAAGGACATGGACCTGCTTGAGTGGGTCCAGAGGAGGCCACAAAGATGATCAGGGGTCTTGAGCACCTTCCTTATGAGGACAGGCTGAGAGAGTTGGGGTTGTTCAGCCTGGAGAAGAGAAGGCTCCAGGGAGACCTTATAGCAGCCTTCCAGTACTTAAAGGGGCCTACAGGAAAGATGGGGAGGGACTCTTTATCAGGGGTTTAATGATGAGAGGTAACTGTTTTAAACTGAAAGAGGGTAGATTTAGATCAGATAAGAGGAATAAATTCTTTCCTGTGAGGGTGGTGAGACACTGAACAGATTGTCCAGAGAGGCTGTGGATGCCCCTCTCTGGAAGTGTGCAAGGCCAGGTTGTATGGGGCTTTGAGCAACCTGATCTAGATGAAGGTGTCCCTGCCTGTGGCAGGGGGGTTGGAACTAGACGGCCTTTAAGGTCCCTTCCAACTCAAACCAGTCTATGATTCTATGGAAATGCACTTCTGAATAAAAAAGAGATTTTTTCAAAGTAGTTGTTAATAACAAGAATGAATGAAATGGGTCATTACTTATTTTCACTTATTAATAACATGGAGCCTCTCAAAAGTGCCCCGAGAATTTTGCAGTCTGAGCCTTCCTGGAAGTCACTGTAGCTGTGCTCCTCCCCTGTGTAACTTGCCCAAGGGAGCTGAAAATACAGTGTTTCTTCAGAATTTGGACCATCCTATTCTTCTTTGATACACATTTGGGTTGGAGCAGCAGTTAAACACGGGATCAGATTTTTAAAAGTGCTCAGCACCTAAAAGTTTCACTCTGGTGTCTGTGGCCAGATTTTCACAGGAGCTTAGCAATCAACATGCACCCAGAATGTCAGCTCTTTCAGAATTCTGGTTTTCATGTGTGGTTGCTGAGCTATTTTTGAAAGCCTGTCTGGCTGCGCAAAACATACTCTTTAGCTCTCAGTTGCGTCCCTACCTGGTATGTGGTTAGCTACGTGACATATAAAGCCAAATGCAATATTCATCTTCACAAATAAATAAATATTATAAGCAAATAATTAATAATCGTATCAGTAAGAAACAAAGACAAAATAACCAAGGAAAACAGGAGTTCAAAGTCTTCTAAAACATAGCAAAGAGGTCTCAGTTCTGCAAAATATATGAACAGGTATACAATTCTATCACTGTTCAGAAAATCTTAAGCAGATACCTTTAACTCAGTGATTGCAATGGAATTTAAACTTCATGGATTTGAAAGAAATCAAATACAAGAAGAGAGTTTAAAGTAGGCAGACAAGTAGATAAATTACAAACAAAAAACACAGTAAGAAGAAAATATGCATAAAAATTTGATAAATTTAAGAATACAGCTAAAGGCACTTGAGACACTGGACAACTGTTGCCCAGTACACCTAACAAAATAACACAAGCATCCTACAATGAAAATACAAAAAAGCATCAAAGCATTCAATTTGGAACCTTGATAGTTAGTGGCATAAAAAGATGAGATTCAAGCTTACAGCTCCTGTGCTCTGACAACGTAGTCCACTTGATGGAGCACTGAGCTGTAAAACAAGATCATGATAAGTTTTATAAAGATTCTTGGAGATCTGCATTAGAAAGAGATTTTCAGAGTGCTCTTTCACAACAACTTCTAATTTTTTGACTGGGTCTTTTTTTTTTTTTTTTTTAAATAAAATTCTGTGTTGCCCTTCACAAAGAAATGACAGAAGATTCCAACTTTTAGGCATACATTGCAACATAACTGAGGATGAAAGAGAGGAAGAAGTTCATCCTAAAGCAAATTAACAAATTCAGGAGTGCATACCAAGGACATTAAGAATGATGCTCCATTCCAGGGCTGGAAGAGACCTCAAGAGATGGTGTAATTGATCCCTTTCCCCCAAGACAGGCTTTAATGAAAGCCTGGAAGAGGATGAGAGGAACTGAATTACCATTCAGGATCTTTAGTCAAGTGTGAAGATGTGACCTGAGAAAAGCATTTCCACAGCTCCCTTAGGGAAATGTCCACTGATCATCCTGGATTGCCACCAGATCACAAACCCAGTTTTGATTAATAAATTCAGATTAATAAATTCAGCACTTCTAGATGAATTACAGCACTTATGGCATGGCTTTTTACATGTGATGAAGGCTCTCACAGCTATTCCATGTCCAAACCACAGAGAAAAACAGAATAAAAAAAGACTTGGATTCCTAAGTCTTCACTTGTGTCTCAGCCTATCTTTTAAGAACTATGGCCATCATTTTGTGCTACTTAGTATTTTTTAAGACCAAGTTTCAGCAAAGCACCATTTCTATAGCTTAAAGCTCAGAGTTTGGTAAAAAGAAAAGGCACAGGCTAGGGCTCAGGATACATGAAGTTTTATTCTTAACTGTGCTATCCCAATGGGTTTTGGCAAACCACTTAATCACACTGCACCTGGATTCCCATCCATAAAACTTCCAAATTACATGGTAACGACTTCAGAGTATTACCTAGAGTACTGGGTATATGCACAGCAGCTTTTTGCAACACTGATCTTATACTAGGGGCTTTTATGATCAACTGCAGCATAAGTTATGACTTTTACCTTTTTTCTAATTCCTTAAGAAAAAAGAAGAAAAACAGAAGACAGTTTCCTGTTCTGCCAAAAGGAAGAGAGAGTGGGTGCAAGGGTAAGATACAGAACATGCCCAGGTTCACCACTCTTCCTGTTTGTCTCTGCAAAATTACATGACAGATGACTCTTAGCTAGTTTCATCTTTGCTAATAATTTGAATGGCAACCACTTACTTGCATGATCTGGGGAAGAACAGTGTCTCACTCTGGAGTAATGCCTGACAGCTGATGCTGTTACCCAAGTAGAGGCAGAAAAGAGTGAAAGTGACTGTCTACAAAGAGATTTTTACATTTTACAGACTTACAGAGCATATTTAGCCTTCTAAATCCAAACAGATCTAACTTTTCAAGGATTTTGGTGTGAGTCTAGTAGCCTTAATATCTTTACACATCTTTCCAGAACTACTGGCAAACACTCAAAGTGAAAAAAGTATAGGGATCACTTTTGGGTCTTCTTTCTTCTGCTTAAAATCACAGCAATCTTGATGTCTGACAGTCATAGACAGAGAATAAATATGAAAATAAATACGAAGAACTTGATAGAATTTTTTCAGGTGAAGTTGAGTTTTTCATAGCTTTGAGATGTCAGAATCTTTTAGGTCTCATAGAGACCTTGGTCTCCTGGTTGCTAGAAATCAATGAAATCCACAGACTCACTCACTAAAAAACAGGAAAATGACATGGAAAATGTAGAATACCAAGGAAGGTAATACAGATTCTGTTGCTCAGACTTACAAATCCACCATGATACCATATGTTGTAAATAGCTCCAGACAAGAAGTCTGTTTGAAGCACAAGTATACACATCAGCTTCTATTCTTCAAAGGTCTAAAGCAACAGCAGTATGACATGGCAGAACTGAGGGTTAATAACTCTGCTATCATCCCTACAAACTCAGAAATCTCTGTTCAGCACTATGCTGTGTGTTATGTGTGCTGTATTTCTAAAACACATTTCTCAATAATCATTTAATACTATTCTATGTGCTAGTTCAAGCAGAAGTTAAAAGTTAGATGAAAGCTATGAGAAATCAGAAGACTTGTGCAGGAGATGAGATAAAACAACCAGAATGCTGCATTATGTACATAAAATCTTGGTATTAATAGGTTTGATTGCAGTAATATGGGTCAAACTTGACCATCTTACAAGGCTTAGCACCTTATGTTGCCTGTGAAAGTACTGCTGTAATGAGTAAGGCTGTGTGAAACATGATGTGCTGTTCTCCACACATGTGTGACAGCATGTGATGCACTGCAAAAGGATACGCATTCTCCCTGAAACTAATGTAAGAAACAGAAATGAACAGACCTAAGACGGAGCTCAAAAATTCCAGCTACTTCCAAGGTAGCTCCCAGCAACTAGGAATGTTTAGCACATACTCTGCCATATGTGAGTAAGGTCCAGCATTATGCCTTTTCTTCAGAAAAGAGAAGACAATATTTTTACAGCTTCTCCACCTCTGCTTCCCCCAATGAAGTATCCATTCTGTAGTTTCCTCACAAATGTGGACTGTGCAGGACACTGAAAGGACAGAAAAGAAAGGCCTATGCAAAGAGAAAATTTGATTAAGTTAACAGAACAGTGTCTATCCTGTTTTATCAATTTTAGTTGTTACTTTACCATTAAGTTATCACTTTTATCATTTCACTTTCTTAAAAGTTTGCAAATAAATGCTTAATATCAGCTCAAGCTACTAAAGACAAATTTAGGAAATGCTTAAAGTGAAAATCTTTGAATTTCAAAGTTCTTGATCTAGCTAAAAGTAAGGTGTTCCTAATGGCATTCAGGGACCATTTGCAAACTCAAAGGCCATCTAGTGACTGAAGTTAAAAATCACACATTTTTAACATGGCAATATTCAAGTCATACTACCCATCAAACAGAATCACAAAATCATAGAATCACAGAATTGGTTGGAAAAGACCTTGAAGACCATCCAGTCCAACCATTTGCCTAACATTGACAATTCCCAACTACACCATATCCCTCAGTGCTATGTCAACCCGACTCTTAAACACCTCCAGGGATGGGGACTCCACCACCTCCCTGGGCAGCCCATTCCAACGCCCAACAACCTGTTCTGTAAAGAAATACTTCCTAATATCTAGTCTAACACAGGCACTTAAACACTAAAGAAAACACATAAACAATGACACATGCACTTCTACCCAACAGACCTGTTCATTAACACTAAAGAACAGGAAGCATTTGAAGTGAAAGTATGGCATATTTTGAAAATAAACATGGTTTCTTTGGAAGTAAGAACTCTATTCAGAATATCAGCAGAAATTCCTGGCGCCTGCTTAGCTCAGAACCTTCTCTTCTATGTCCACCTGAGCCTTGAATCTAACACAAATCTATTTTCTGCAGCTGGGCATTTACAGGAATGCCTATGTTAGGTAGTGTCAGCATCATTAGGAGCCATAAGGCAAATGTTTTGGGGTATGATCTAGCAGATGTGCTCAGACTAGCTTCACATGCAATCTTTCTCAGTTAAGAAAAACAGAAAGGTGTCTGCTGAGTTCTTAAAACTTGGTTGTGTGATTCATCTAGCAAGATTAACAGCAGGAGGGAGAGTATACTCTGATTTCCATCCCAGTCTAGGTCAGAGCTTGTGATCATGAAGAGTTAATTATACCAAGACAGTATATTGCATTGGTGTTACCACAGGCAGCTTTTACTCCCCAGGATGGGCACACTAAGGGTAGCTTTTGGTCCGATAATCAGTTACTGTCAGTCCATTATGACCATTCTGTACTAGATGGATGGCAGGGTCACTTGGGCCACAGAGGAACTCCTGGATGGAAAAAAACCCTTATCATTTCTGGTTGAAAAGCATGATGCATAGTGTTAGCAGCATAATTTCCCTGAAACTATAACACTAATGGGATACAATAAAGAATCAGGCCTTAATGTTCTATGACAAAGTCATAGTCAAAATAGGTTGCATTTAAGCTTACCATAACACAAGTAGATGGATAAAATCTGCTACACCATCATTTCAGTAGACATCTCTGCTCATTTTATATCAGCTTGCTTGACTAATTTTGTATATCTAGACTGAATGGTGCCTTAGATATATCTACAGACCTACAGTGACCACTGTAGGCAGTTACCACCATAGGCCATTTACTACTGACTCAGTTATTAAAAATGATTTTTCAAGTACAACCTTGAATCTGAAAGCCCACTGCACTTACTGTGTTAACAGACCTAATTCAAGTTATTAAAAAGAATGAGTGCTCCCCCCAATTTTTAAAATTCTTTTGGCCCAGGAACAGATCTTAACTGTTTTCTCCCCTTTCCTAAGTAACAAGCGCTCAAGAGGCCATATCAAAATCATGCTAATAAGAGAAACATACTTTACAGTGCTTGTGTAGTGAGGCTTTGAAGGTCACACATGGTTAAGTGGGATTATGTCTACATTGGCATTGTCAATGTCTTCAAAATTTACTGCACCAACACAGTCACTGTGAGGACAGAAAGGAAATTAAAGATATGTACATTATTCATAAGACAGCTGGTGGAGGCAGCCAAACCATATACTGCATGCTCCAAAATTCTAGTTATTTATTAAACGGTCCACAAGAAAAAACATGGAGATGAACTGCCCTGTGTGCTTGGCATGTCCCAAGATGAAAACAATCATCTGCTGAACTTGCAGCACATAAGAGATGACAGCTGTAGTACATATGTGCAGGGAAATAAGACAGAAATGTGTCATCTCTTGTCCTTTTATGCCCATGATCAGACTGAAATATTCTTCCAAATAGGACATAATGGATCCCGATTTCTAGTTTACAGGTAAAAGGATGGAGTCACCCACAAGCAGAGGAGACTCAGCTATCCCTTGGCATCAGAAAACATCTTGAGATTAGATAACATAGTCTACAACTCTTGCTTCAGAAAATGAGAGATGAATTGCTTGGGCTTAATCAAAAATTTCACAAGTAGAAACAATCCAGGGACATCGTACTTACTTATACAAAGAGATATGACAGATTTGAGAGCTTCGGCTTACACTGTTAAAGACAAAATAGATCAATCACTTTTTTTTTTTTTTTTTTTTTTTTTAGGAGGTCCCAAAAGAGGTGGTGACAAGTCAAAGTTTTGCTCTTTTGCAATGCTCATCTGTATTTGGTAAAAGGCCATAGTAAATGATTAGGTTGGCATATATGCTAAATGACCCAGTTCAGCAGGCAGAATCTTGTCTTTTTATTCTCAGACACTGGGACTTCAGTCAATTTCATAGGATAGTATAAACAAGTTTTTTTTAAAAATGAACTGCTCCTCTACTTGTAACACCACTCTCATCCAATTCTTGAGAACATGGGAAAATTTAACATCAGGTCTGAATTTATTTCGGTCTGTCCCTGCAAGCTGCTCTCACTGTCCATGTCTATATTTGTCTGAAAGAGCAACATTCAAGAAACCACAGTGACAGCATTTTCTATCTCCCTCCACCCTACAGAGGTACCTGTCTCTCCCACTGTATGTGTGCAGTAGCACACCTGTTCATTGAGTTTGCCCGAGCAAACCTGCTGGGTCATGGAGTGGAAAGGAGAAAAGTTCTAGTCTTCCTGTCTTGTTTTGACCAACTTTTTCCTTCCCATCTCTACTTGGCTCTTAACTGAACTCTTCTGAACATCCTGTCACCCTTTACTGGGCTCATCTGAAATGCTCCACTCAGAGATAGAACAGAATACATGAAATACAGAGTGAAGAAAAGACACCAATGCACAGGTGATTGTTTTGGATTCTACAGACAGCAGATAAAACCTTGAGTTTGTACATGTGTATGATCACTATGGTGTTTTCATAAATGTCATGTCTTAACCAAAACATCAGATGTATGAAGTCATGACAATCATTCACTTTACAGATTTCTTCTGCTTCTTATATTTAACTCTCTCACAGGATAAGCATGTTAGAGTAAACTTTTCATATAGTTATTAATGGAATATCTTAACTTCTCTAGTTATAGAATGCTGCTGAATTTAGTCTTCTGCAATAATTAACTGTATGCAGAATTCATAAAGGAGGTGTTCAGATGACCCTGACTCTCACAAAAAAATGAAATTTACAAATCAACAGGTCTCTGTTGAGAGGTAAAAGATCTCATCTGAAATCTGTCCCAGAAGCCTCCAACAACCTAACCCCATAATTAGATGCTTCTTGTAAAGTAGTATTACCTAATTAATTTGGCTTAGCAGATTTTCATGCAGCAATCTGAAGCAACTGCAAGACTGAATTTTCATTTAGTATAAACAAAAATCATTACAGTTACTAATCAGAAGTAAACTAACTTAATGTGAGATTTGTTATGGTACAGCATCATTCCTATAAACCAATTTTTCATCAATATCCTTGTTCTCTCTTTTGGTACTGTGCACGCATATCTTCTGTACCAATTTACAGGGGAGGGGGAGGGAAAACCATGAAATCATTTGAGGCAGTTACTGGAGTGTGCTGATGACCTTAAATGTTCACTTGGAACTGTATTCATTTGAATGCTTTGCTGTGGATTTATGTGCATGACATACACAAATTTTAGGCTACATTTCATTAGCAAAACCTAAAGCCAATTAGCAAGAAATTGACTTGGCTTATTTCAGGTTCAGGATTGTATCTCCTTTTTGTGAAACATTGGGAAGTAGGATCATCCAACACTTCCACTCGATTCTGGAGGCTGGAAGGTAGCATATTATCTCAAGCAGCTTCTTCATAAACTCTAGATGAACAATAGAAAAGAAGATAAAAATGTTCCCATATAATATAGCACAGGAATAACAGAAACTCAATCTATGACCTATAGGACTTTGGATGATAGCACACTTCTGTGGCTCTGAAATGCCTGCATCTCACAAAAATATCAATTTATAGACAATAATCCTTTGGATTTGGCATCTTTAGATTAGATATTAGAAAAATATTCTTTAATGTGAGGGTGGTGAGATACTGGAACAGATTGCCCAGAGCAGTTGTGGCTGCCCCCTCCCTGGCAGTGTTCAAGGCCAGGTTGGACGGGGCTTTGAGCAACATGATCCAGTGGAAGGTGTCCCTGCCCATGGCAGGGGGGGGTTGGAACTAGATGATCTTTAAGGTCCCTTCTAACTCAAATTATTCTATGATTGATTCTATGATTCTATAATCATTACTAACCGACATTAGTAGCTGGATAATAAGGAATTATGTGCCAAAGAAGGATGTAGAAAATAACAAAGGTGTATATTTCCAGTTTAAATGAAAATGAAAAGCCTGGAATTATATGTTGCTTGTTGGGGAACAAGTAATGGTATAGTTTACAGGCTTATCTTCTTTAAAACTGTCTCACTCACTAATTGAAAGAGGTAGTTTATCTTCCAATAAACTTACAGTGATGATGAGATTTATTTTGTCTAAATTTGAATAATCAGTTAAGTGAGACAAGACATAGAGATTAGACACCAGTCATGTTATGCTTGTGACAGGTGTTGGAGACAGATGTACAGAATGCCTTTTTGGAAACTCTGGTTTCTTTTCACTGCGTATAGAGGAAGTGGAGATGAAAGGCACAGACTGGATGCAAGCTTTTAGGTAACTAAATTTCATGAGATGAGTCCTATGCTAAATGCTGGTAAAACACCAGAAGTTCTGAGTGACAGAAAAAGTGTTTGTAGTCTGGTATGTCCTGCTACCTAAAGGTGCACAGTAGCAAAAAAAAAAGATGAAAAAACAAAGAAAAGCACAAGCAAGGAGTGTTTTTAAAAGAAATGGTGTCTTAGTATTTGACTTGTAGAAATAGTGCCTTGCTTTTTCTTTTGTCTATCTTGCAGAAGGATCACTTGATTCCTAAGATAAATCAACTACATGGCAGAAAGCAATGCTATCAACACATATGATCCTATGATTGCTTGTTTAAACTATGTATCTACATTTTCCTAGTTTACTATCTTCTTTTGCATCAGAATGTGAAACATGCATTTCCACATACTTCACCAGCCAGCACTGGAGATCAAGAATGGATCTATTTTTGAAGAGTTTTACTCTAGAAAGAAAATGTAATATAGTGAATACAAGTTTAAAAGCTAATAGACTATCCTTGCCTCTCTACTCCTTAAGTATGTAGCTTTCCATTTGCTACATTATTTATAAAATGGCATAGCAACCACAATTTGCAGTCCCTCACATATGCCTAATGTATCTGTATGATGTTCCTTGGTACAAAAGAGGTCCAACTTAACGGTTTAAGTACAGGCAACACTTTAAGGTCTTTGAATAGTCTCATCAGTGTGGAAGGATGAAGGATGTCATCACATTTTCAGTGTGAGAAAGACAATTAATTTGCCCTATGGAATAACTGATTTTAAAAAATTACTTTTTTTTTTTTTTTTTTTTTTTTGACTTGCACCAAATAAGGTGGTGCCTAAGTATTAAATATATGAGTCTTTATAGCAAGTATGAGGTTCTGGTATCTTTTGTAATTCTGTTATTTTTGCTCTAACTCTGTCATCAGTTACACATAACTGACATTGGTAGTATCAGTCTCACATTAAAGTCTAAATGCCTTAACTAGATAACAACACAAAAAATGAAAATTATTGGAGCAACAGCCACCATTAAAATTTTGTCATGATAACATATAGCTACCTGAAATATAGTGCTTATTTGAATATAATTAGATGAAGAAATGATAAAGTCACTACACTACTGTAATCACTGCCCAAGTATGTTGAATGGAAAGCAGACCAGAAACAAAATTATTTAAATATGTTTTCTGTCATTACAAGAAGAGCATTTGCCTTGAGATTGGGATCCATACAAAATGCAAAAATACGGTTTTGGTCAGGTAGAGCAGGAGCAACTTTCACTGGAGTTCTCCAGCCTGAAAGAAAGGGCTTTCTACTGTGTTAATTGATTGAAATTAAAATAATTGAAAGTGGCATGATCTGTTCTTGTCCAGTTGGGAACTCAGTGTATTGGCTTTCTCAATTTTAGCTAATGACAAGCTTAATGATACTGTAAGTTTCAGTTTATTACTTAAACTAGTCTGCTAATCTGACAAAGTAGGATTCAATGACAGATAACGAATTTAGGGAATTTCTGGTTTGGATTCTGAGTCAGAAACTGAAGATGTGCTCATTCATATTTCTAAGCTGTTTCCCAGAAACCATGAAAGCCAGAACATCTTTTTCTTTTGTTTTTAAAGGAAAAAGTGAGATTCTTATATCACTACATAAATAAATATGCAGAGAGGTCGCACTAAACCAGCAGTCTTACAAGCTTCACTGCGCCTCACTGTCATTCAAAAGCTGTGCACTGTTTTTGACCTCTTATATTTTAAAATTAATAGGAGCATTGACTTTAGCGTGCCCAGCAAGAGATAATAATGACAAATGAAAGGTTTATAGATAACTCTTCCAGATTATTTTGCTTAGTTCTTTAGTTAATTATTCTACTTCTCCTTATATATGGAAAATAAATATAAACCATTAACATTACTTCTTCTCTCTCTTTTACTCCTTTGAAAGAAAAGGCTACAAATCACCCCCTGAAAACAAATAAGCATAAAACCCATCAGCTTATACTAGAAAGACATGCATGTCAAAAGAAGCAACAGAGAAAGAACAAAGTTGTTGATTAAACAAAGCATCACTCTGCTATTGGGCAAGTGAAAAACAAATGCAGAGTGAAATACGTAACTGTGGAGAGGATAAATAATCAAATCCTTAGTGAAACCAGAGTTGTTTTACTTCATGGTACTCAGCTCTGAAGAGATTATTCTGAGTTTTTATGCACCATTTCCAGATGACCTATTAGCTTATTAGGCAGTATCCTATTACACAATTCATTGTGTTATGGGTAATTATTTAATAGCACAGACATTCTTGAGCCTACTGTAGGCAATTTTTCAATCTTAGTTGACTTTGTTTATATGCTACAATAGTTTTGAGCTATGCATGTTATTTATGAGTGTCCTTGAATTGTTAATTTGATGTCTTTAAAGTTGCACATTTTTTTCTTTGCTTTACATGTTGTTGCCTCTGACTAACCTTTCCTCTTTCTCTTCCTGTAGGGAGGTAAAAGGTTTTATCTCAGTAAGTATCTATGTTACAAATGGGCTGCACCATCATTGCCTACAGTCATTTCCTATCATTAAAGGTAGAAGAGGCTGGAATACTACCCTGGTATGTCTCACACTCAATGTGCTGCTTAATCCTGGATTACTCCTCAATGACTACTTCTCCAGAGTAATGATTACTCTGGAGAAAATGCTTCTTGCTTCAGGAGAGGAAGCACTGGGAAGGGAACTCTTCCTATACAAAGGCCATTGGGAAATTAGTATAAGGCAAATACAATTATTTCAACAACTTCTGCATAAAATTCTTCAACACAGCCTCTTAAAGTAACAATGGAATAAAGACAAGATCTTCATGAGGATAAATAATTGATTAGAAGATCAGAGAAGGAGGGAAGGGGTAAATGATCCATCTTCCAGGTGGTAGGACTTTGTTGCTTAACATATTGAAAAATTACCTAGAAACAGAGGGTTTAAAGTTAAGTGGTAGGTTCAAAAAGCAAATGGATATATTTGTGAAGGCAAATCTATGAATCCATGACTAATAACTACAAGCACACCATCCCCTGCTCATGAAACCCTGGTCAACCAATCATCACATAATAGTAAAATATGCGAGGAAGTATGGTGACATTCTTTATTAATTACCCAGAGTGTTGGATGAAATACTGGACTAGTTGGGCTTTTGGACAAATCTAAATATGGCCACTCTAGTTCTGCACTTATTTCTTATAGAAAAGGGTTATTATCAAGTCTACAGGTAAACTCTATAATGTTTCCCATTTCTGAGTTTTTGAAGAAAACTGTGTCTACAGGTATGTCAGTTTCCAGTAGGGGTAAGAAGTCATCTCTGCTCCTTATCAGACTTATCAAATAGCCTGGTTCCTTCTGCAATCCCCATGCCCATTGCTGTGTTAAGCCATACGAGACAGAATAATAATTACAAACTGGCTATGAGGGCTTTGTCACTAGGTTTCCGAATACACTTGCCGAGTCAAATTTTGAGGTCCTTCTAAACACTGTAAAGAAACTTGAGACCACAGATAGAAGGTTAGAAAATTCTGCTGTCATATGAGTGAGAGAAGGGAACTCTACAGGCAAACACTGTCAACTTCCTAAAGACCTTCCAGCACTGAACATCTTCTCTATACCAAGTGAGAACACATGAAGAATGCTCTTCAGCCATCTCCCTTCTCTGGCAGGCTCTGATTCTCCAGTCTTAGAACGACCTGCTTTGAGGGTCTGGAATATCAAAGGTGAGAAGCAGACAGTGTTCAATAAACTTGCTTTGCTCAGTAGATGCAAAAGACTGCTGGGTAAGTTCAAAGTAACACTGTTGACTGCCAAAGCCACAGCAGTACATCCTCTCACAACAGAGAACCTCCTGTCTATTGCAGATGTTTTATATATCTCAGCTTATCTGTCTCAAAGGCTGCTTCTGTCTGGTTTGGTTTGGTTGGTTGGTTGTTTTTTTTTCCCATTCATCCCCAACACAGTGGAGAAAGTGACTGTAGAACAAATGCCTGACTGATCACTCTTTGAACACAACTTCCGCAAACAACTTAGCTGTGGAATGTATTGAGACTGATATCTAGAAAGATTAGCAACTTTCATCACATCACGTGCCCAAGGGCTGTTAGTTGGTCTCTGAATCATATAGTTGAAATCTGGAATTTATTTATGCAATCTCATTAAAAATAGTAGTTTAAAATTCAATGACTTTTTATATCTATATTTACACATTTGTAGTTAATACCTCAGCATCACAGGAAAACTCGGAAATAAATACTAGGTTTGGAAGAACATTTGCACAGCCTTCCTTAAGAAATCCATGTTGGTCTATAAATGTTTCAAGGTTTGTCCCTGCGTTAAGTTTGACTTTTTCCAACAGCTTTAGTGGAGTTAGTATTTCACTCTAATAGTGAACTTTACCCAACAAAAAATCACCAAAAAGTCACCAGACAGTTTCTATCTTCTTTCTGGAGCTACTGTCCATTTCAGACCACTTTCTCCACTGTAACCCAGGTTACTGACTTGATAACATTGTTTCAGATTTTGTCTTGTGTTCATTTCAGGTGTCTCTATGTGCCAGAGTATCTGTATCTCTGTCTCTGTCTGCTTTTCTCTGCGTCAGAAAAATTAATGGTCAGATAGAAACACATATTCAAATCTTTTTTCCTCGTCACTTTTTCAGAGGCTTGCAGAAAAAAAAAAGCTGATCAGTTTTGACTGATGTCTGAGGTCTATATTCACACATAAATGCAGAATGCAGCAACTGAAAAATGAGTGAAAATCATATGGGATGAGGAAGAAAAAAAAAAAAGGAAAATTATGTAGTCTATTTTTTTGTTATATGACTGCAGTAAGTTTAAAGTGACTTAAAATGCAAAGTTCAAAGACAAAAACGGAACCAGAAACATGCCTGAATTCATAGCACATAGAGACTTCATGGTGTCAACAACATGGATAAAGTACAGCTAACTATGAAGTGAGAATGTTACCTCTGTACAGTAAAGTGGAACAAGGAGTTTATTTACATTTCTTTACCATATTCTAAGAAATACTTCCCCTCATCTATAAGCATGTTGGCCTCAGTTCCCATAAAATTTTGGTCTAGTTGTAATGAACATTTATTTATGAAAATTGTTGGAATAGCTTAATATTTATAAAAATTCAACTATATTGCTTACTGCTAATTAAGTCTGCCTTTAGAAGCTGTAGGCAGATATTTCTGCTTTCCAGAATTTTCATCAGAAAATTCTGAATAGTAAATACCAACCCAATTTTGCTTCATATTAAAAAGAATGAATTTCCATTTTGATGCTGTAATAAATACAAAATGAACAGACTCAACTTTATGTGAAACATACTGGTATTAAATAAGAGGGTAATACGTACTTTGACCAACATGTCATGTCAGTTTTAAAGAACTTCTGTTCTCCAACCAACTAGACACTGGAATAGGTCTTTAAATACGCTGCACTGCAACTTGTCAGGAAATACTTAAAGACACAGAAATATCCAGGGGATTTCCCGACTCTGGAGTGAATTGTTATTTTGGTTTACATTAAAACAGGTGCGCATTAGAACTATTGTATATAACTTTAAAATGTACATGAACAGAATTTTAAAAGCATTATTAATTTTCAAAATCTGGGTTTTTTTTAGCATTAGAACGCTCATTAGAATTTGCTCACTGGTATGTCTTCCCTACAGCACGGACAATGAGTCATAGAAACTCTCTACTGCAGTTATATTCAGTTCAAATATCCAGGGCAAATGTATTTTATAAGGTTATTCCTTCATCTTGGGGGTATGGGAGTTCTGAAACTAATTTTATTTATTTGTTAAGCATCACCAATTTCTTTGGCGATTAAGAAATAAAAATCATAGTTTGCTTTACCTCTGAGTCATGCCCTGACAGAAGGCAGCTGACACAGCCCTGGTCTTCCACCTCCTGTCTTGGCTGGTTTTCTCCAGGAGGATCACCTGCCTCCTGTGGGCAGGCTGGCCCCTCTTTCCTGTGACTGGGGACATCACTGTACTCTACCAGGGATTCAATAGGTCTTCCAACATTGCGCTGCAGGTCAGCACCTACTCCCGGGCTCATAAAGCCTGAGCAGGGATCTACTAGAGGCCCATCATCCTGGTGTGGGAATAAAGGGTAATTCAGCCCTACTGGAGGGGTGAATGGATTTAGTTTAAGAATTACTGTTTTTCTCTTCAAAGCTGGCAAAGCCATGTCTGTTCTCAGGAACTCTCACAATAGGCACGCACATCTTTAACAGACGTTGATACTGTTGGTGATCCATCTTGTGAACTTGTTCAACCGACAAGGTGGACTTTTTAAAGGCACTTGTCTGCCTTTCAGCTCTGTGGGAAATCCCAGCCATTCTCTTCTATCGTCCTTATGTGGCAGTAAACTTAGAAAACTCTACTTGCTCCTGTTTCTCCAAGTTTCTGAAGTCCTAGCCAACAAACCACAGAAAAAACTAGAGGTCATCCTCCAGAAGATCAGTGCATAGAAATCATGAAGAGCAAGGCAGTGGTTTAAGTAGTGAATTCTTTCCTGAAAAGAGATTTATCAAGTATGGTACAAGAAGAACAGAGCCACTGAATGAGCAGAGCGCTTTTCCATTGCTTCATAATGATGGAAACCACCTCACAATGAAGTCTCCTGGTGTGAAACAGTTCATGTGTACCAGAGTAATACAGTCCTTCAAGGGGACACACACAGCAACTTGAAGTGGCCCTAGAAATTACTTATTAATCTAGTAGAGACAAAGTGAGAAGTTTTCTGTCTTAGTAAGAATTATATGGTGTTTTCATTGAAGTATTTTAAAATAAGCTGTTCTGCTGGTATCTAGATGACATATATGAATTCAACTGAAACACAGATTTAACACAAAATTTATCAAACACAACCACAGATAAATGCAAATCCAGAAAATTTACAGTTATTACTTGGAACAAGTAAATCACACTGACATCATAGTTTTCCATGCAGCTTAATTACCTCCAGAGTTTTGCCATTTGTTCTATCAGGTTGGCAAATCCATTAGTGTCACAGCTCTGTATATGCAGCACTCATTGCCTAATCCCAAACCCTACAGTATTCATTTAGCAACCTAAACAAAAGAAGTCTGATTTACAGAGGTCCTCTCTGCATTAATTCAGTGCCATCTGCAAAGGTCTGGTACTTTGGAAAAATCAAACTATGTTTATTTGGACAGCTCAGGTCACACTATGGGGGCCTTTATTTTATGGCCTTGTCAGGAAAAATTAGGACACAGCACCTGATCATTCTCTCTTTCGTGTTTGTCTCACACAGATTTAACCTCCCTGAATTCCTAACTTTCTCTTGATTAACACTAAATCAGAAACAGGCCTAACGTTTATTACAGTACAGGTTTATAGTAATAAAAAGCTGTGTTCCATAATGCTGAATCATGGTGGAGTTTTCTTGGAGTATTTTGCTGATGGAGCTGAAAGTAAATAAATCAATAAATAAATCTTCCTTCTTTATTAAGACAGCTTTCATACATAGGTCACAAGAACTAAAATGGGTAAAAAGTGATAGCTGAGAACATTGTATATACAGTACTGTCATTGTAAGGCTAAGCCAACACTATGAAAATACAGAATTCTTTGTCTGACACATCTTGTGTCCACTTTCTATAGCGCTTGTACATTCAAGTTACTTCCAAAAGAAAAGATACTTCCAAAATGTTCCTTCCATCAGTAACAAGGCTTTCAAATGCCATACTGGTGTCTATATTTACTGACAGTAATCTCCATAAATATAATCAGTTTTACACTAGAAATAACATCCAGTGCTGCAAACTGACCTTTACCCCCACCACTTACCTTCGGAGTAATTTAGAAAGAGATGGTAGGAGAGGCAAAGACATGGGACTCTGGTAAGGCACAGGATGGAAGAAGACACTGCAAGGATGACTCATGTTTTGTTGCATTCAGTTTGCAGAGTGAAATGCAATTAAAGCTTTATCTTGGAATTTTTTCTCAGGGATCCTGTCCAGATTACCCTCGGAAGTAAATTTGCCAAGTAAGGCTTAGTTATTTCTACTGTTAATTTTCAGAAGTGATCCATGCTTTAAACAAGCACAAGGACAGCTAGTTATATGTCAAAGCTAGTCCTCTTTACCAGGTCCCCTTTACCTGCCTTTTACTTACTTTGCTTCAGGATTCTGGTGGAGGAGTCCTTTTGGTTCTTTGGTGTAAACAGCCATTCTTCTTCTCTGGCACAGTAACAACATGCCAAATCTTCCAATACAGTGAAATTTTCCTGCCAGAATTTACTTGCTTCCCAGAAAACTCATTCCTGCCCCCCCCCCCCGCCTCCAATTATTAAAAAAAAATCTTTCTCTACCCTACTACAAATTAAATACTCTTATGCCACAGGAACATGAAAATGTCCGATTCCAGACCCTTTGCTTTTTTTTGTAGCAGTGCAATAAGGACTGAGCAGCACAACTGTAAATGCTCATGACAGTGCCCAGACCAGCACAGTTCTTGGGTTTTGCAATGGAAACTTCCTTGCTCTATTTTTTTTTTTTTTTCAGGAACTGCATTGAGCCTTTGGCCGCCCCCAGGTGCAGTCTGCACCACCGTAGGCCTGGCTGTTTCAGAGGCGATGCCCCCGGGCCCGAGGCGCGGGCGTGCAGGTGTGTTAATGGATTGGGATTGCTTATGCATAACCCGGCGGCGGGACGATTAAAGGTTTAGAGCTGCCGCGGCGGCAGATGTTTCCCTGGGCTTTGAGGATGTGAAACCCTTCCCTCCCCGCCCCTTTCACCAGAGGTGCTAGCGCAGAGCTTGGCACTGCGGCTGGGAAAGCCCCGCCGCTGGCCTCCCCCCGGGCGGGTCACGGCAGGGAAGGCCGGAGCCTGCGGAGCCCCCG
>NW_020799095.1:78961239-78999598 GCF_003259725.1 Athene cunicularia | reverse complement strand
AACTTTTTTTTTTTTTTTTTCCTTAGAAATGACCAGTTCATGATGGCGTGAGTGGTGTTTCTCCTTCGAGGCACAGGCGAGTTTTAAGGGCACTGTGTGGCTGGTAATGTTTGTCATCAGCTAAAAGAGCTGCATCATTTTGTTGAAGGCTCTGAGGTACAGAAATAGTTATGTGGTAGGATACCAAGACTATAAACATTTCTGCTGTGCTAGTGCTGATCTTGTATCTGCCGTGTGCATGTCTGATTGGGAAATCCAGTTGTACAGCCTCTCAACTCTAGGACTGGGAGTGGCCTGAAATAAGTCTCTGCTTCCTAGTGAGGCTTTGAAATTTGAACATAGTAAATCACGTAGGCTTTCCAATTTGATTATTTAATTTGTGCGTTAGTGTGCATATGTGCCAGATCATTTTATTCCATGATTTGGTTATGATCAAGTTCTGCTAATTTCTTTAGAAAGTGAAGGCCTTTTCAAGGAGCAGGATCAGTGGTGATGTTCAAAGTTGAAAAAAAAAAAAAAAAAAAAAGTGAAAACTGTATACAGAATTTCAGTATATATTTACTGAAACTTCATAGTATTTATTCTGTCTTCACTTTTAGTAGGCTTAATAGACTTCGTCAACTTCCAAAAAGATGCTTACTTCAATTGTATTGCACTGGGGTGTTATATAGTCTGAGTTCAGACTGATGTAAATAATATGAACCTTTTTCTTTAAGGATTTTTCATTTTGTTGTTTTTTTTACTCAGGCTGACAGTTTTGGCTTATATGTTTTTCCTTAAGTGAATAATTAAACTTTTGAGGACAATGTGGAACATGTTTCTTAAAACGTCTTAATTACATTTGACTTTTCCGAGCCCTCTGGAGGAAGTTTTCATTTTACTGAAAAGATACAGCAGTTTTTAGCTTGCTATATGGTAAGGAAAAAAAAAGTCTCCTTTTTAACTTAGGAAATTTGTTAGTGATGTAATTGTCAGAAAGGAAATATGAAGGCCTACTTAGAAAAACAATATAGTTTATATCTTCCGGGCTTTTTATCAAAAAGGTTAAACTTAACTGAGACAGATTAGAAACTGCTTTGGTTTCTCCTATATGACTTGCATATGACTAGTAATAGAAATGATAATATTTCTGCACAGCACTTTATCAATAGGCAGCTTAGAAATGCCAACTGTATTTGAAATACTTGGATATAGAAATACACTTGACTATTAGCATGATTGAGCGAAAATAACTTAAGTAGCATTGCTATTTATACACTCTTTTGGTGCATAAATCTCTTTACAAAAATTACTTCAAAACATAATTGCTTTGAAAAAACTTTTAGCAATTACCATAACTTAAATAAACCCTTTCCTATTGCTTCATAGAATTTTCATTTCTAAATAAATGGATCAAAACTATGCCAATTGAATATTCTAGTAATTTATTAATTAATAAATTGGTTGTTTAATTATTTAAGCTCATTTTAAACTGTTTCCTGCCACTGCAATTTTCAGACCAAATTTATTTTTTCTGATTAATTATTGTGAAGATGATTAATTTTAAGACTGTAATGCTCATTTTAAGACTAAAGGATTCAGAGTAAAATATTTTACAAAATAGTAGAATATACTTCATGTGAAACTTTTAAGGGGTGAACGATATTCCCTTTCAAGTCAGTGGACGCAGGAATGAATGCTTATTCAGTCAGTACTAACCTGCCTGGATTCCTCCTTTGGGCAAGAAGTTGGAAGGGACCCCTCTGTATCTGGCGCTGTCATAAAACTCCCTCTGACTAGGGAGGAGGAGGAGGAGGGGTTGTTTTTCTGTGCAGGTAACATCCACCTGCTACTTCTGGTCTCTCATGGAGACTCTTTCCCCTGTAGGCAGAACCCCTTAGAAATACATGAGCTCAGTTTCTCCTTGTTTGGGTAGGGTTTACACATCTGCCAAGGAGACTTTAAATGCATCAATTAGGGTATTTTACACTTAAGTTTAACTCACTGCTGTATCTTTGGCCTGTTTTGGTGGCATAAATTAGTAGCTTAATTTAACACCATCAGATTTTAAAGTCACCCGATGAATCCTCAAGTAACGTAGATACTTTATATGTCAGATGTACCCTTGAATTCCAGTCTTTGGGAATGACTCTTCAGGAAGGTGGGAAAGTTGAATCACCCTGGAATTAGGGTAGGGGTGAATTACCCCAAACTTCCGTGTGTCTCATAGTGGCGTATAACTTATTTTTCTTCATTCATGTTCTGCAAAAGGAACCTTGTGTTACGGCTGTAAGAAGTACAAGACAATAAGAAATCAGACTCTATGTATTTCTAGAGCATTGGGCTGCTTAAAAAGCTTAATTTGGGGAATTAATTCTGAAATCTCATTTCTCTCAAAAATGAGTGAAACACCTTTTCCCACTTCATATTAGGTGCAGGTTCGTTCTGAAGGAATCAAATAATATACTTACTGCAGTTTAAGCAGTTCCTTTGTCCTTTTGTTGTTTTTTGCTGCTCTTTCTGGGAGACTGATTTGATACTTTTTTTTTTTTTTTTTTTTTTTTTTTTTTTTTTCCTGTGAAAAGCATCTTTTTTAACCGGATCCCATGCACTTAAAATAGTGAGAATGGGAAGATCATCTGTGCTAGAGACTGCTGCAGGAAGTGTCATTTAAATTCCAGGTGATTAGGAGGATGTTAAGGAGTAAAGGAATTCAAGTAGGAAACCTGAAAAAAGGATTGAAAAACATTAAAAAGGCAGTGTAGAAAGAGAGAGAGTGTATGAGAGTTGAGATTCATATGCAGACAGAAACGTTTACTGTTTGAAATAGATGCTATGCAAGTGAAATGTGTATACACATGAAAGAGCATTTAAGGTAACTTTTACAGAATCTAGCATTCAATGTCATTGAAGATACCAAAAAAGTAATTCCAGAAGTTTTACATTATCTTCCTTCAGCAACTATATTTGCTTCCATTTTTTCTAGTTCTTTTTAAATAAACAGTTCAAGAGCTCCATCTTCTGGTTTAAGTTATTATTGTAAAACCCCATTACTTTCCTTTTCTATTAAGTAGCACCTAAACATCCCATAAAATTATGTATATCTATTCATACCTTGTCAGTTTGCAGTGCTTAACTTTTCCAGATACATTTGTTCGGTCGCCTTCTGATAAACTTTAAATACGTTAAGATTGTTGTTTTCAGTTTTTCTCTCATTAATTTATTTGCTTTTGGTGGATTACACGTTTCCTTTCCAATTATAATATATAAATCAACTTGACAGTTGAAAAAATATTTATGGACCATTTGGACAGATAATAGTGTCAGAAGAAATTTTAAAACAGGCTGTTTTTCAGGTATGATTTATAATTTGCCGCAAATCAGTATGCTTTTATTAAAATCAAAGCATGTGCTGGTTTTTGTCAGTGGGGAGTCTGATCATGTTCTTTTGGGAGCTGAATTTTAGTGAAAAATTAGTGTTGTTTGTAACAGTGCAGCAGAATTCTAAAAGACTTAACGTAAATATTCCAGTGAGAAAATTTTAATCCATTTTGGTTTTCAATGAAAACCCTCCAATTCTTTTAGGAGGTCTTTGTGAAAAATGAAGTTATTTGAAAAATTTTTCTTCTCAAAGTTGTGGAAGTGGTACATAGTGAAGAAATACTGCAAAGTAATCCATCATATATGAGCCCACTTTTATGATTATCTTCTCTCAGTTTTTTTACTTTTATCAAAATTTTATTTCTTCCTACTTTCTGAGTATTTTCAATGGCGTACTCTGCTTACATTCTGAAATGACAAGTACAGGCAGTTCTTTTAACTTACCTTGATTAACTTGTCTTAATAACTGGAGAATCTGCCTTGCTTTTGTCTTCTGTAACAGCTCTGTAGAGAAGTACAGTGGCCATTGGTATAATAGATGAGGGGAACCGCTGATTTCCCATTATTTCTTAAATCAAGATAAATTAAAACAAAGCTTGGACTCGACACCATCACTCTCATTGCTGCCAACAAATGCCTTAATCTATAACCAGTTTACCAGAGTGTTTATTGTTGCTTTTAGTTTTTGAATATTTAACCTAAGTTAGCAACATGCACTGACCTGGTGCCACATAATTATGTATCTCATCTTCATAAAATTGCTACTGATTATATGTTCAGTATTTTATTTCTGTCTGTTGTATTCAAGACTTTCTGTTCCTTTGTTATTCACTTTCTTTTCCAGATTCCCCAAAATAATTCGAAATCACAAGCATGCTTTAACTCCCAGTAACCCATGTTCTTTCCAAGCAGGAGGTGGAGACAAAGAACACGAAATGCTGAGGGGGTCTAATAGCCATTGTTACTTTTAAGTTAGCTTCTGTTCTGTATCTCTGGAAACTCTGTAAAGAGAAATTCAGATCTGACTTGTACTAAAATGCCCACCTGAAAGATACATCGGTTTTCTTTCAGAAGCCTTGTATATCTTGCAAAGCTTTGCAATCTTTATGAATATGTTTTTAATTTTTATTTGCAATAGAAGAAATGCCAATTAAAATAGCCATAAAATATCTTGTATTTAATTTTATGGGGAAATTAAGAAAATCACAGTCATGACAGAATCCAAGTTCATTACTTCATTAATTGTTCATGTACAAATTGATTGACACCTGGACTGAGGGTATCATATCAACGCAGCTAAATTTTATCCACATTTTGGACAGTACCTATCTCCATTTTCCCCATTATGGACAAACTTAATTTAAAATGTGACAGTTCTTTTGTAAAACATGAATATAATTAAAACTAAATCTAAACTTAAATACTGTTTAGAATAAGGATGCTTTTTGCTGTATCAGGCCTTTGCCTTTTTTTTAATTGCCTTAATAGGAGTCACTTGTTGTGTAAAACATTAGGCAGATACTACTCGAATTAGGCAGATATTAACACCCATTGAAGAACAAGTCTATTAAAGGGTGTAGATGAACCTAAAGTATGCTGCTTGCTTTTTCAGATAAATTAAGTAGTTGTATTAATGTCATTGTTTTATCTTTTAACAGTTCAACCCTCAAAGAGATTTTGAAGAAATGCAGGGTCAAGAGACAATAGCTTAAAAATAGCGGAATCTGTCTTATTTCCAGGTATTTTTCTTTAAACAGAATTTAAATTTTAGTGAACATACTGTTTTTACCAAGAAAAGTCCTTCTCTATCATATCTCTTGTTGATGAATTGTTTTAAACAATTTTAAGCGGTTTAATTAATTACAATTCTTTATTGACTTACGTATACTTAATAGGCCATTCCAGAGAATGTATTTCTGTCATTGGAATTTTTTAAAGGTTTTTTTTATTCTTACTTATAATTTTTATGAAACCAAGATAATTATTTTCTGTAACTGTTACAACAATAACGACATTCTGTGGGCTCCTCTGCCTGGCTGTAGGACTCTTGCTCCAAAATACTGCTTTCTTCCACTGCAGGGATTCCAACCTCATCTTACTTGTTATGTACACAGAACCTGAAGCTTCAAGTTTATGTAATATTCTATGAAAAAAAAAAAAAGAGTTAACCATTAATTTATTTCTAAGTTAAATCCATCTAACTCCAGAGTATAATATTACTGCTCATTAATTAAAACAATTATTGGAAAATCTGAAAATTAAAGACCAGACTATTCCTCATTGGTATATATTTACTCATGTTGCTTTTTCTGTAAATGCACATTGCTGGTTTGGTTTTGGTAATACTCTTCCCCATAATTTTCTCCATGTGTGTTTTCCAGTAACAGCTTACTAGTAGCATATCTAGAAGTGATACTTGTGTTTGGGGGAAAGCTAAAAGACAATATTTTTTGACCTTTTTTGGTACAAATTCTTAGATATATCTATTTTTTTCCAAAGGTGAAACAATTCTGGGAAATAATTTGGTTTTATGGTTTCTCCTAGTAGTTTATCTTATAATATTATCTAATCTTAAGTAATGGCTCTGAATTGTTTAAAGGTTCATCCTATTTATGTACTTTTTCTCTCATTCTGACTCATGTATGTAAACATGGCTGCTGCTTGAATGGCAGAGGGCAATTTCAAAGTTAGAAGGCAAGATTAAAATGTTTTATCTCAACTCTGTTTCTAAAAAATTTAGTATTAATAAAGAATGTTTCCATCTTCTGTGGGACACACCATTGTGAGTATACCAGATTTGGCTCCGGTGTTCTTTTGAGATAATGGGCAACATCTCTATTTTGAGACTATTATTTATTTTTTTTTTTTACCAACATTTGGTTAAATACAATCTTCACTTTTAAAATCCTGCAGTTTTAAAATACCTGACATAGATAGTGATCCAAAAAAGATCATTTAAGGTAAAATATTTTTGTAATGGAGAGAATATGAACAGATAAGAAAAATAGCAAAACACTTTAATTAAAAGACTAAGACTTTATTTTGAAAGCAAGAAGAATAAGGTTGTACCTGGTAGACATGTTTTCAGCCATTGTTTTATATCAGATGCTCTTCTGTATCCTATGATACATGCTTGTCGCTGCAGAGACAGACAAAGCGACACACACTCACATGGGTGAACAAGCGGCTAGGTTTTTTTATTACTAAAAGCATGCATTTTTATATATTTCAGGTGCCAGAGTTTCACAATATAATTGGTCAAAAAGTTGTTTTTAACATTCTCATTGGATAACCTTTATCAGTTTCTCCCTGCTTGCTTCATCCTGCTATGTAGTCAGCAGCTCCTTGAAAGTTATTTGCTTGAAGCATGGCTTCCCTATCTCAAGAGTACACCGGAATCTTGTCAAGGTCAAACTCCTCTTCAATCAGGTTATTGGCAGACCAGCTGCCTTCCCTGACACATGCTTACAAAACTGTCATGGAAATTAACAGTGGTAGAACAGACTTTACCATCTTGGCAGGTTATGATAATAATGACACCATAATTTTGTTACTTTTTAGAATGGATATCTAATTTTTTTCCATATTACTATATGACGGAACAAAGCCACTTTGAGGAAATAAAAGACAAAATGTGAAGTGGGAGAGATAGGCAGTGTATACAATTTTGTACAGTTGAAATACATACTTTGCTCTTTATTGCAATATTAGCTACTGTAAAATACTGATTATTAGCTGGGATGGATATACTGATCTTAAGACTATCAAAATTCTGAAGTTATTCTTGTGTATTAAATGCTATATCTAAGTCTTTATTCTGATTAAACAACTTAATATGGTAATGTGAATATAAGTGGCTTTTAATTTTTTAATGAAGGTGAACAATCATACTTGGAGAGAAGAGAAAACTGGTGGCATTACCACCAGTTGCCATAATAGAAAAGTAAAAACTTTACCTCAGCATTAATCCTTTCCTGCAACAAATACTTAAACTGTTTTCCACTTGCAGAGAATCTGAAATAGTCAGTGGTAAGTAACATTGTGGTAGTTTGCTTATTTGATTAAGTTTAATTACTAATCACGTTCTCCAAATCACAAATGTTGTAGCTGTAATATTTTATAACAGTTGTAGCTTTTCAGTGGCATTAGGGAAGCCTGACACAGAGCATGATATATTCAAGTTTAGATCTCACTAGAGTGTAAATATCTATCATCCCATACTTCTGAAGAGGAGAAATGCTTTGCAGAATGTCAGTGGGATGGAAAATAAACCAAATTGTGCATACTGAAATCCTGCACATTATGGAAGTGATTATGCCTACATCAATTGTAGTTTTTAGAAACAATTGATGATCTGGAAGCACCTGTATGCTACAAATCGCATACAAGACAGGCATACCTGCTTTACTGTGGGAAACAACTAAGTAAATCCTTACCTATCGCATAATCTCTGAATCAAATGATAGACAGCTCACCATTAAGTGAGCTACAACACTAAACCCTTTTTAAGCAAATACATTATGTATTGGTAAAAGACAATTGGTAATAGAATGGAAAATATAAGCTTTCAAGTCTTGAGTATCCTGGACCAACATACTGCAACTTCACGCTCTCCAGGGGTGTGCTGGACACCAGCTGAGACAGAACAATGCAGAAGCCTGTGCTCGTGAGAATCTACTAAGTGACATAATCCATTTGGGAGGATGTTACAGTGCTCTGTTCTTGTTGTTTACATAGCCAGAAAAGCCTAGAACTAGAAAGAATGATCTTAGTTTTATTTTCACAGAATCACAGAATCATCTAGGTTGGAAAGGACCCTGGAGATCATCTAGTCTAACCGTTAACCTAACACCGACCCTTCCTAACTAAGCCAGGTCCCTCAGCGCTGTGTTGACCTGACTCTTAAACACCTCCAGGGATGGGGACTCCACCTCCTCCCTGGGCAGCCCATTCCAACACCTAACAACCCGTTCTGTAAAGAAATGATTCCTAATATCTAGTCTAAACCTTCCCTGGCACAACTTGAGGCCGTTACCTCTTGTCCTATCTCTTGTTACTCAGTTAAAGAGACTCATCCCCAGATCTCTGCAAACTCCTTTCAGGTAGCTGCAGAGGGCGATGAGGTCTCCCCTCAGCCTCCTCTTCTCCAGACTAAACACCCCCAGTTCCCTCAGCCGCTCCCCGTACGACCTGTGCTCCAGACCCTGCACCAGCTCCGTTGCCCTTCTCTGGACACGCTTGAGTCATTCCATGTCCTTTTTGTAGTGAGGGGCCCAAAACTGAACACAGGAATTGAGGTGTGGCCTCACCAGTGCCGAGTACAGGTATCAGATCCCTTCCCTGTCCCTGCTGGCCACGCTATTGCTGACACAAGCCAGGATGCCATTGGCCTTCTTGGCCACCTGGGCACACTGCTGGCTCCTGTTCAGCCGGCTGTCAATCAACACCCCCAGGTCCCTCTCTGACTGGCAGCTCTCCAGCCACTCCTCCCCAAGCCTGTAGCACTGCTGGGGGTTGTTGTGGCCCAAATGCAGCACCTGGCATTTGGCCTTATTGAAACTCCTCCAGTTGGCCTCAGCCCATGGCTCCAGCCTGTCCAGGTCTCTCTGCAGAGCCTCCCTACCCTCGAGCAGATCAACACTCCCACCCAACTTGGTGTCATCTGCAAACTTAATGAAGGTGCACTCAATCCCCTTGTCTAGATCATCAGTAAAGTTGATAAACAGGAGTGTCCCCAAAACCGAGTGACTGGCCGCCAACTGGATTTAAAACTCCACCACAACCCTTTGGGCCCGGCCATCCAGCCAGATTTTTAACCAGCAAAGCGTGTGCCCATCCAAGCCTTGAGCAGCCAGTTTTGCCAGGAGAATGCTGTGGGAAATGGTGTCAAAGGCCTTGCTAAAGTCAAGGTAGGCAACATCCACACCCTTTCCTTCATCCAACAAGCAGGTCGCCCTGTTGTAGAAGGAGATCAGGCTTGTCAGGCAGGACCTGCCTTTCATAAACCCATGCTGACTGGGCCTGATCATCTGGTTGTCCTACATGTCCCATGTTGTATGATGGTACTCAGGATGAGCTGCTCCATCAGCTTCCTGGGCACCAAAGTCAAGCTGACAGGCCTGTAATTTCCCAGATCATCCTTCCGACCCTCCATTTCTGGAGAAAATAAACCTGATGTGTATTTGGTATTTCATTTTGATAGCAGAGATAACAGAATCAGTCTCAAATCAGAACTCCATTCAAGGTCATTGCTGAACCGGTGTCTTGAAATTTTTATAACTCACTGTTAGGATACCACTGATAAATACTTGATGCTAATGATAATTTTTTTCAGCCAAAGTTTATGTCAGGCTGAATCACAGCGGTCCATGTATTTTATGTCTGACAAATCATTTGTGAAACATAGAACTGATTGACACAGTATTTCAGTGGAATGGACCACGTGGTGGTATTTCTTCAGGTAAGGATTTATTTTCTTACATATTCCTCCCCACCCTCTCTCCTCCTTCCTTGCTCCCCCCAAAGAAGCATGAGTGTTATAAAGGTGGGAATGTAAATGGAGAAGTAACTGAGATACATTGTGTTTGTATGTATATCATGTAAATTAACTTTCACTTTTCAGAAAGGAAGGGGTGGGATAACAAAACTAAAGCACATTTGCAGGTCTCTAGGGAATGGTGCCATCTCTAAAGAGTGCTAGGTGGAGCAGGGCATGTTGGGTTTGACAGAGGCTGAGGATGACATTCTTTGCAGCACTGAGACAGCTGGGAGCATTCTGTGAAGAGAATAATAGGATGGTGGGCGGTGATCTATAGCCCAACTGCCTGCTCAGTGACAGGCTACCTTCAGATATGAAGTTGCTCAGGGTCTTGACCACTTGAGCTTGGAGAATCTCTGTCCTTGAAGATTTTCCATCATTTCTGTGCAACCTGTTCCTCTTGATATTTTATTTTCAATCATAATTTCCCTTATTGCCACGTCATCATTGTTGCTTCTCCTTTTGTGGTGTACCTCTTAAAAGGTATGGGTTATTCTTCCCTGTATTTCCCCTTAGTTAGTGAAGGACTGCAATTCTCTCCTTAAACTTTTCTAGCGTAAAAATTTCAGTTTCCTTTGCCTCTTGTCCTGTGCTTCCAACTCCCTAATCATCTCAGAAACCTTCTTGTTGTCTTGCTCCACTTTGTTAGTTTCTGTCTTGTACTGAGGAGTCAAAATTGGGCAGAGTGTTCTAGACTGCCCAAATGAAGTGATTATTCTCTCCCTCCTTAGCACTCACTTGACCTGATGGGTATACAGTTGCCAATGCAGCCCAGTATACAGTTAGCCTTCACTGCTGCAAAAGTATGCTTCTGATCTGTATTCAGTTTAAAATCCACAAGGACTCCCAGGTACTTTTTTTGCAGGGTTGCTCCCAAGTCATCGGGTGCCCAGTAGCATACATTGTTGCTCTTATTTTGTCCCAGGTGCAGGACTTTGCATTTGTCACTGTTGAACTTGATGAGTTTTCTGGCAGACTGTCATTCAAGGTCCCACTGAAGGGCAGCCATGTCCTGTTGTGTAGCAGCCCCCCGCCAATTGCATGTCTTTGGCATACCGAACGAGGAGGCATTCAGTCCTGTGGTGTAGGTCAGCGGTAAAGATGTTAAGCAGTTCTGATGCTTTTATCAGCCCTTCAAAACTGGCTGTGAGGTAGACCAGTCTTCAAAATGATGATGCAGACAGATTTTCATCCATCTTTCATCTAGTCTGTATGTCCGCAGCTGGGCTATAAGGATGTGGTGGAGGACCATATTGAAATCCTTGCTAAAGGCTTTCAGTGTCTATGACATCTACTGCTTTCTCTTCATCCTCAGAAGCAGTCATTTAATTCCAGAAGACACTCCAGCTGGTCAGCCATGATTTGCCAATGGCAAAATGATGCTCCCTGTTCTCAATCACTGTCTTGTCATTCAAGCATTTGGAAATTACTTCCAGCAGTTCTATCATTTTTGAAGGGCCTGAGGTGAGGATGGCTGAACTGTGATTCCCTGAGTGGTCTTCCTTGCCTAGTTTTATGATGGATGTATTTTTTCTGTCTTCCTGGTCATTGGGAACCTCATCACCATCAAAATAGACAACGGTCATTATTAGCTCACTCATCATCCTCAGATATATCTCATTCTGGTGTATAAACCAGTATATGTCCAGCTCACTTAAGTAAGGGTCTAACACTACACTTCTCTCTCCCTGTAGCATCTCCCCTAAACTGTGGTAGGAGTTGGAGCAGAGCTGGAAAGCAGCCTTTGCTAGGAATGAGTGAAACAAAGGTAGCGTTGCATACCTCAGTATGTTCCATGTCATTTGTCACTAGGTCATTTAGCCCCATTCAGTCTGGGGCCAACATTTTTATTGCCCTTCCTCCATTGCATGTGTTTCTGTTTGTTCTTCACATCCCTTGCCAGTTTCAACTTCTAAAGAATCTGCTCATGGAGAATTTTAAAATTCTTTTTCAGAAAGATGCTTCTAATGAAATAATTGTCCTAGTTTGCTGATATGGCATGAAACCCCCAAATCATTGTTTCTGCATGGAGTATGTTGGGCTACTTGTGCATATGTTATTTTTCTCATATTGCTTAAAGATCATGACTGGCCCATCAGCAGTATGTTTCCAAGTCTGAGCAGGAAGATCAAGTTCTGTTTTTTGTTTCCTTCCATGTAGGTCTCATTTCACCTTTAGTGTAATTCCATTTTTAAAAAGAACAATAAGCATTGTGATGAATTTATAAAACTGTTTAATTTTTTATTTTAGTTTACACTTTGGGCTATGAACCATTCTTTTTTTTTTTTTTTACAATGGTAGTGTTTCCAAATCCTATTTGCTCTCCTCTTAGTCTATACTAGTGTCTATCAGAACTCTGTCCTTGGACTCGTATTTTTGTGTTGCACAATCTGAAATACCATTTACACCATAGTGATTTTTCATTCTTAATCCTCTACGTGCCAACCTTCATAGAGAGCATTTCACATTTACATGTTATCTAACACTACCCTGTGTTTTTGCTCTGAATCTGACAACAGACTTGGCCCTGATAATTTTTAGCATTTTTTGCTTCAACTGGTATTGGTAGTTTTGCTTGTACTTAAGCCCGTGGGCTGTGTTGTTTTACACAAAACTGCTAATCTCCCTTGGGATGGATATATTCTGGTTAGCTGAGTGTCCTGCATTGTAACTGGTGTATTTTGATGCCCAGTCTGCGATGCATGACAGACACAGTATCAGGTGTATTGTCATATGTTTAAGTGCTGAGCTTAATTTGATCATACAGAAGACAACCTTCTGATTCACAATTAACAAAAATTGCCCCTTTCGCTCTTCTGGCTTCTGTTTACTCAAACTGCAGTTTCAACAGTGTAGAACAGAAAACCGTGAAGATGTCAAGACTTCTTCCAGTTGATAAGTTTAAAGCTCTTCAGGCAGGTTGCTTCAGTAGTATCCCAAGTTGTTATGCCAACCTTTGTTCATTAGCAAAAAAAGCTATAGTGGTAGGGGTTCTTGCCTCTGTGGCAACTTCAGTGTACCCAAATCATCAGCAGTGGGGCAAAAAATATTTCAGTAAGAGAAGAAAACTTATGCTTTCCTGACATAACTTTCTATAGGGATGAGAGAGGTTTAAGAAAAAAATATTTTTTAAAAGTGGTAATGAGAGGACTTCAGCTTCAGCCACCACAATTTTTGATAAATACAACAAAGATACTTCTTGGTATCCTAGGGCTGTTGTCCCCCCCACTTTTTTTTTTTATTTTTTTTTTTTTACTCAATGAAAGTATAACCAAACAAAAAGCTACTAAGTTTCTAGCTCATTAAATGTTTGCTATGTAAAAGAAATTGATCACTTGGCCTCCTTTTAGAATGGGTGTAATCCTCTCTAAGTGGTAAAAGTTATCTGAATTTTGGTGTGACTAGTTAGTCTCTAATATCTGTCCTAGCAAAACTCTATAACAGTGGGAAATTAGGATTCATAAACAATGCTTGATGTATTATTTCATACTCTTTCAGTGTGGTTGTAAGAAAGAAAATAATTTCAGTGGAAATGTAGAACTGTGAATCAAGTTTTAGGAAGGACTAACAATATACTGCTTCTTGGGACACTTCAAAATAAATGCAAGTATTCAAGCATAAAATTTGTAGGAAGAGAGCCTACCTCTCATTGTACTGTCTGTCATAGAAAAATCAGATTCTCTTTCAGCCCTTGACACACACACTATGAAGGTGGTTTGTGACCCTAAAGTCTGTCTGGCTATATACATTATACATCATGACTACAGTAAAAGCTCACAAAGATCAATAAACACTTCTTTCTGTAGCCATTAAAAACCAGTTCTGTTTCTTGAACAAGCAGTTTTGTTCACAGATAGTTCCACTCATGTGCAGTTGAAAGAGTAATGAAAAATTAAATACTGCACAAAATGTAATTTTAAATCATTACAACTTCAAAATTAGCAAGTCATTTTTCTTCACTTAGCACAGTGACTTTTCTGTACTAAGATCTGGAAATTGTACTTTGAAGTTTTTAAACAGCTGTTGGGCTGGTTGGGAAAAAGGGGTTTTCAAAATATATTTTTAAGTGGAGGAAAAAAACTTCAAAATAATTGCTTCTTATATTCTAGATCTTAAAATTTTACTGCGTAACACAGCATTTTTGGTGGTGTTCTGAACAGCTAAATAGAAGAGAAAAGAGTAAACATTTAAATCTTTACTGACAGATTAAAACATTAGAATAGGCCTGTTCTAGTTTGGTGAAAATGAACCTAGGAATCTGGACGTACAGGAAAATACTGCTTTTCATACACACTGCCACCCATCATATGCATAGAAGGAATATTTGTGTTGGAAGATTGTAACTGTCCTTTCATAGGACTGAAAAAAGTGTGCACTATAGTTCTATAAAACAAAGCAACACTAAATACCTGCACTCAACCTCTCAACTACAAGCTAAACCCCAGATATTCTAAAAGCTACTATTGGTATATCAAACGGTTCTTTGAAGAGGGAAGGAAAGAGAATCAGAAGAAATATGAAGCTGCTTTTAGTAGATATCTGTATACTCCTGCTATCCTTACAACTGATACATGATTTATACATGTTTCCTGAGGGACTGTCAGAGTCATGTCTGTACTGCAGAACAGTATGTTTCATTCCTAAAAACATTTTCAGGTGAACTCAAGTTTATTATATACCGTGTTATCTTTTGCTTCTGTACATGCGTAATTATTTACTGAATTTACCTATTGGACATCTTTAGATATTGCATATTTAAATTTGAACATGCTCAGTAGTTTAATCTGAAGATTAGAATTTATGATCTGGATTGACAGCTGTTTTTAAATCTCTGAAAAACCTGTTTCTGAAAAGCCCATTGGTCTGACTCTGCTGTCATTTAATTTTGTTCTTAATATAATATTTCAAAATACAGAAGATGCTCTGCTATAGAACTGGTCTGAATAAGAGATGGGGTGGGAGGATGGGGAGTAACTATTTTTTTGCACTGAAAGAAATGGAAGGAGAATCAATCTGTTGGCTTTAGTAAACAGAGAAACTGAAATATAGGAACACTTAGTTTTAAATATAATTATACAAGTGTATAGAAAATTAAGGGATTTAGTCTCTGTAAATATTCTCACAGGAATAGCTCTGTTGGGCATCTTTCTAATTCCTGAGGATCCTGGAAAATTTTATAGCTTCCTCTCTTAGCATAAATTTAAAAACCTCTTCTATTCTGTTTTAAATCATGCCAGTTTTCACTGATTCCAGGGAACCTCTGAACTTGATCACATTACTTTTTGCCCATCATGAATGTAGGGACAAAAACTTACAGGGAAGTGATCTTACCCCTGTACTCGGCACTGGTGAGGCCGTACCTCAATTACTGTGTTCAGTTTTGGGCCCCTCACTACAAAAAGGACATTGAATTACTCAAGAGTGTCCAGAGAAAGGCAACGAAGCTGGTGCAGGGTCTGGAGCACAGGTCGTACGGGGAGCGGCTGAGGGAACTGGGTGTGTTTAGTCTAGGGAAGAGGAGGCTGAGGGGAGACCTCATCGCCCTCTACAGCTACCTGAAAGGGGGTTTCAGAGAGCTGGGGATGAGCTTCTTTAACCAAGTAATAAGCAATAGGACAAGAGGTAATGGCCTCAAGTTGTGACAGGGAAGGTTTAGACTAGGTATTAGGAATCATTTCTTTACGGAAGGGGTTGTTGGGCATTGGAATAGCTACCCAGGGAGGTGGTAGTGTCCCCATCCCTGGAGTTGTTTAAGAGTAGAGTCGACGTAATGCTGAGGGATATGGTGTAGTTGTGAAGGGTCAGTGTTAGGTTAATGGTTGGAGTAGATGATCTTCAAGGTCTTTTCCAACCTAGATGATTCTGTGATTCTCTGAAAATGCCTTCTGTGCAATAGAGGCATATTAAATCATATAATGTAATTCACATCACATTTTGTGATGTGAAATCCTGCTCACCTGTCTGAGTGAACTTGCTGGAGAGGAATAACATGGAAAAAAGATTAGATTTAGGAAAAGGGTGGATAGCTTTATCACTTAAAAAATTTTGTTTTCAAGATAACAGTCTGTTTACTGAACCTAAACTCATGTGATTAGGCAGTATTCATCCAAATAATCCTGTGGAGCAAGGCATTTTAAGTGTGGTTTCTTTTATAACACTAGGAAAAAACCCCAATGTGACAGGCTCTTGATTTCATGATCCAAAAGAAGATACTTTACACACAGACATAACAATAATAGAATTAATGGTTACTATGTAAAAATTCTGTTCTTTTCTGGTATATGAAGCATTTATTATTATACAATTTTATCTTACCTTGAATAAAGTCAGTGACTCAGTCCATCAGAAGAACACTTTACTTTCCCAGATCTTCTGATGTACTTTCAAAAAATGCTTGCGACCAGATCTCTTCACTGGATTTCCAAGCTTTGTCTTTTACAGACTTCTTGTCATCTTTGCAGTTCAGTAATGCATTTTATAACTATAGCAAAGCTGTCTGTGATATAGCTCAAAGGTGGTCCAGCTATCCAGTCAACTAATGGTGTTGTTGCTTTTGGCCCACACAGGGCAGTTGCATACACCAAAGATCAGAACTATAATAGTTCTTAAATCTATGCTGTTTTTCTGATCTTATGAATCTGATAACTGTTGCAGTATACAGTAGCAAATAACATCCTAGTTATTTGGACTATTCTAGACTTAACAGCCAGAGTAGTTCATCATCAGATTAAAAACCTCTTAATCATCCAAAAAATGAAAGACAGTGTGGCATTAATCTGAGAGCCTAGGTTTATATGGGATCCCAAACCATTCTTGTCAAAGAACTTGCACTTTCAGTCTTTCTAGTAGTACTCTTTTACTAGCACTTGATTATTATTTTTTTTTTTTTAACACAGTGATATATATGACAAAATTAAGTTAATTAAAAGCCTAAATGATTTATTGAGGAACAAAGTTGTCCTACACCATCCTGCCAAGTATGTAAACAGATGCACTTCAATCAGGCTATCTTTTTCTCAGTATCTTTCTTAGAATCGCATACCAGGAAGATCAGCATGCATCTACAGTAACAAGTTAGTTTGAATAGGAGTGTGGCTTTGAAGTGAATTGCTTGATTGTACTCACTTAGCACATTTTGTTTGAATTGTGGTCTGGTCTTTGAGTGCACAAACTGGATTCATTTTGGATAAAGCTAATGAGAAAGATTTGCTTTGAGAAATAATTATGCTCAGTCTGTAAAATCGGATTAGGACTGGTCTGAAGTAAAAGCCCTAAAATGTGTGTAGTATAGACCTCATGTCTTTAGCATTGATTTTTTCAGTCTAAAAATACGCTGCTTTTGCACAACACTAATTGTCTAAGCTTGTATCTTCTACATAAAAGGTCTAAATTATTTAGGATGTTAAAAAGAATTTTGTCTGACATCTGAAAATGGAAACAAAAATTCATTCTCAAAATATTTTATGAAAAAGAGTATTTTACCTTGAAATCTACTACAGTTGATTCTGATCTAGTGATTCCCAAGGTTTTCTTTGACAGCAAGATGGGCTGCATGCTACTGTTTGAGAAACCTGTTATCTATATTGTTACTGCCTGAGGACTTTTCAAGTCAAGAAACAACTCATCAGCTGTCATCTTGTAACCCACAGGCGGGCTGCTTGGGACAACTGTATGGCTCATTATCAGTGCACACATTTGACCTTAAGCAGTTCTTTCCTTTAAAAACCTAGTTAAAGAGCCATGCTCATGATTTATCTTTTGAAGTAGGATCGTACTTCCTGTTTGCCTTGAACTAAGGAGTTGTGTTGAGTTTGGCCACTATAACAATGTATATCAGAAGGATTATTTTACAATCTTAAACATACATGATTCTCATTTTGGCATATACATAGAATTTTTTGGAAGGTCTGTTATACAGTACTTGCTTATCTTGAACTTCCTGTCTTGCCTACTTTGAAGTTTACTGCATGTTAAACACCACCAGCACCTAATTCACGAGGCAATTCCTGAAGACTGAAAGCTTAGTAATCAGTTTGACTATATAGAGGTATAAAAAGATATTTGTCTGTTGGAGAATGGTTTGCAGAGAGCAAGGCCATGGGTCTCTGCAGGAGCTGATTGCAGCCATCTGAGGTAAACAAAGGAAAAAACCCAGGGTACAGTTATGCTAACAAAGGACTGTTAACAAAGAGAGAAACTGAGGTACACAATGGCCTTGAGTATGATGGTAAAAACAACCTTGGGAAAGAAGGCAGGCAGAAGAGGGAAGATGTTGTGACATACCTGAAATGCCTCAAGGGGCTGGGATATTATAATGTAGCCTTTTACATGTATCCAATAGATTTGTGAGTAGTATGCATGGTTATTGTAGAGTGCTTATATAAGGTGTGATTTCTTTCAATAAACTTGAAGCTTGCTCTATCATTCACATTGAATCGACTGTTTGCTTCCTCCATCCTCCACATTTGTCCACTTTGTCCCTTTTTTTTTCCTTTTTTTTTTTCTCTTGGAAGTGGTTATTGGAGAGGACAATAGATGCCTGAGATCAAATAAAGTCTGGTTTCTAGGACTGCTTTGTCAACCAGTACTTAAAAAACCAGCAGCAATAAGGCATATTTGTATAATGCTGAACTGAGACACCCAATCAGCTTCAGTTTCTGCGTCCTGTGCCTTCAGCATAATCCAAAATATTATTATTTTGTGCACATCTTAACAGTAAATAACCATTTGGATCCTTATTTTCTGCATTTTCTCATGATGACAACTAAATTTATTTAATTATTGTGTTTACTAGAAAACAGCAGTGTGCAAATATCACCAACGGGAACTTTAACACTGAGACACTTCAATTTGGGTGGAGTTTACACTTGTTCCATTGTTTATAATCTAACAGCAATGCAACCTGATAAAAAAACTCATAATAAAATATATTTATGGTAAATTATCAGTCCAGGTAAGTGTGTTGTTGCCTTGAAAAAGTTTTATTTTTTAAAATATGTGTTGCTATTTTTAAGTAAGTAGGCTTATTTAGAATTTAATTTGCAGAGATAAAGACATTCTGTTCCTCTGGGAAATTGTTTTTAATATTAGTTACTACCAGGCAGTTCATTTAAAGTCATTTACAGAGCCTTAAATGAAGCTCGGTGTCTGCCTGAGAAACTTATCAATACGGTTCGTCTTAAAAAAGAAACATAAAACATAATGAAATGTAACGAATAGGCAGTAATCCTTAATAACATTAAGATACCATAATTTTAAATGGAATTATTCTTTATGAGATTAGCATAGCCATATGGATTTATTTCACATGTTAATGCCTCAATTATGACCTGATCATGTTTTTAAAGTACATATCATTTAACAATGTAATATTTGTAGCTTATTCTTTCCTGTTCTGATTACATTTCCTTCTGTCAGCAGGTAAAAAGGCTTTGATAAAGTGAAAGATTGTAAAGGCAACATAATTTATTCATTACTAGCTCTCCTTTTCTTCTTTAAAGGGTATTTTATTCTTGTGGAGAAGCAGGCAAGAGCTCCTATTGCCTTCAACAGGAACTATATCTGATCTTGAATTTAAAATGCGTACCAGTGCTCATTTAAAAACATGGTAGAGCACAATAACCTAAATTAAACTCTGATGTAAATTAATTTCACTTTGGCACAGTAGCCTTCATACAGAATAACCATGCCTTTAGCAGCTAACTTGCTTGACAGAAGTGGAAAGGAGGAAGTTTATTTGAAACAGTTTTGGTGGAAAAGGTTACAGTTTTCAGTAATGCAGGCTTACATTCTTCAATAAGGATCACTCTGAATGTCAGCATAGAAAATTCAAGTTTCAGACACATATCCAAAGGAAAGGAAATGAGGGAGGCAAAAGCAAGGTGAAGGATCTTATGAGCTGTCTTAACTGGGCACCGTATTCTGGATGTTCTACTTCTTCCAGCTAGTTTTGTTTCTCTTCTTTTGTTCTTTCTTCCCCACTGCCCCCTTCTCATTTCTGTGATTATACCCACATTATGACCCCTGTTCTTCATTTTTTGCTCCTATCTTCTATTTAACATTGTGCTCTGTTGATCTTCAACTTTGGGTGAGTGGTTATCATGAAATAACTAGAAACACGCTTTTTATGGCTTATTTGTAAAAGACGTCCAGGTGTGCATTTTGCTTTGCAGTGAAGGTGAAGTAGCTGACGCATCCATAAAAGTAAATTTCATACCTATATGGAAGCTCTTTTGGTTACTTCTGCTCACAGAGAAGGCGTTCCTGTTCATCTTAGCTCATCTTCTGTTGATCTCTGGGGAAGAGGATTCAGATTTTAAGCCCTTTGAAATACTTCTGTGATAGTTGACTAAAAAATATGTAACATACTATAACTGCCCATAATGTGTGAGATGAAATATTGTGCCACATACTAAAGGGTATTTTGTATGCTTCTTAACCTTAGCATTCATATTCCTGATCCCTTTACTGTAATCTCATTTGGGTTTAAAAATTTTAAGATGACAGTAATAAAGAATAATACTTACCCGTGGATATAAATAAGAATGTTGGCTTGTAAAAATCTTTTAAGTGTTTACAGTTGACCCAGCATACACTATTTTATCATTAAAAATTCTCTGGGTATGCAAAATAGGTTTTGTTTGTAAATTAAGGATTTAAATTGGCAATTTATTTTTTTTTTTTTTCCAAATCCACAAATTAATTCTCTTGTTTTTACTTCATTTGTGTTCCTCATCATCTTGCACATATTTTCCTGCAGCTTACTCTGATCCTGAAAATTACTATGAGTTCACAGCTTGGTATCACACAGCCTCGTGCAACAGTTCTCGTAACACTTCTTTTGAGAAGGCATTGCTTCAGATACTAAGCGAATTTGTTGCTGAACTTTCTTGTGAGTTTGCATTAATTAAGTCAGAATGCCATAATGTAAAAATGCAGAGAGGAGGTCTACAGAATGAAATCTTTATATTTTCAGGTAAAACTCTGCCTTGTTTTTAAAGAATGATTAGAATTTTTATAGTTAATGGAATGTATTTACTGTTTATATACAGAAAGTACTGTAAGTGTCTAATAAAAAAGTTTCTTGATTGTGAAAATGCTTCTAAGTATTGCATGTGAAATTCATGCCAATAGCAAAAAGATAGTTAATCTACTCAAAAGTGCATATTTTATATTATTTCAGAAGAGCATTAGAACATTTTATAGCTGTGGGTAGATCAATGTGTTTTTAATTTTGTATCATAAAACATTACCATGTCCCTTGTTGCACACTAACATAGGAAGGAAAGTGATACAGTGCATTCTGTAACTCTCCAGATGACCTTCATCATTTATACAACAGGTGTATAAATCACTCCATGGATGTGCCTTGGTCTTTATAAATAGCTTCCAAATGACAGACTAAGGCTGGGTGTCTAATTTTCAAGAACTAAAGTTAAAATAGATGAACCTCAGTACTTTTCCTTCTTTAAGCGGCAACAATAAAATAATAATTTTCATAATTTTCCATTTCATTAAAACAAAAGGAGACTAAAGGAGACCTGGGTAAAACTCAGTTGACAAAAATTATCAAATCACAGAATACCAGGTTGGAAAGGACCTCAAGGATCATCTGGTCCAGCCTTTCTGGGCAAAATCACAGTCTAGACAAGATGGCCCAGCACCCTGTCCAGCCGAATCTTGAAAGGGTCCATTGCTGGGGAATCCCCCACTTCCCTGGGGAGATTATTCCAAAGGCTAATTGTTCTCATTGTGAAAGTTCTTCCTCTTACGTCCAGTTGGAATCTCCCCAGGAGTAATATGTGCCCATTACTTCTCTCCTTTTCCACATGACTCCTTGTAAAAAGGTAGTCTCCATCTTCTTGTAGCCACCCTTTAAATACTAGAACATGGTGGTAAGGTCTCCCCTAAGCCTTCTTTTCTCAAGGCTGAGCAAACCCAGTTCTCTCAGCCTTTCCTCACCTGTCAGGCTTCCCAGTGCCTTGATCATCTTTGTGGCCCTTCTCTGAATGCTCTCCAGCCTGTCCACATCGTTTTTGTATAGCAAGGACCAAAACTGAACACAGTATTCCAGGTGTGACCTGACAAGCGCTGAGTAGAGCGGGATAACGACTTCTTTGTCTCTGCTGGTGATGTCCTTGTTGATGCAGCCCAGCATCCTGTTGGCTTTCTTGCCGCTGCAGCACACTGTTCACTCGAGCTTGCTGTCCAACAGGACCCTCAGGTACCTTTCTGCAGAGCTGCTCCCCAGCCAGGGAGATCCCAGCCTGTGCTGCACTCCTGGAGTATGCTTTCCCAGGTGCAAGACCTTATATTTGTCTTTGCTGCACTTTCATAAGGTTCTTGTTAGCCCACTCTTCCAGCCTATCCAGGTCTTCCTGCAGGGTGGCTCTCCCTTCCAATGTTCAGTTCACTTGAAGTACTTTGTTATCAAAAGAGATACCTAAAATCTGAAGAGATGTCATTTATGATTGTTGAGCTGAATGTATATAAGAACATCTGCAATATTTTCTTGAACTTACTGCATCTAATTATTTCAGCTCTAAAAAAGCTATTGTTTTCATATGTTATATTAGCTTAGTCACTGTGTAGCAAGACATGCAATTTGAAAAAAATCCCTTTCTGAACAAAGTGTTTCAATTTGCTTCATTTTCCACTTTCCAGTTTTAATTTTCATGAAAATTAAATATCATTGCATATAAAAACAATGAAACTATTAGTTTTGTTTCTCTGAAAACTTTATTTGTAGTGGTGCCCTGGTTTCAGCTGGGATAGAGTTAATTTTCTTCCTAGTAGCTGGTACACTGCTGTGTTTTGGATTTAGTGTGAGAATAACATTGAAAACACACTGATGTTTTAGTTGTTGCTAAATTCTGCTTATCCTAAATAAAGGATTTTTCAGCTTCCCATGCTCTGCCAGGAAGCTGGTGCACAAGAGGCTGTGAGGGAGCATGGCCTGGACAGCTGACCTGAACTAGCCAAAGGGATGTTCCATGTCATAGGACGACATGCTCAGTGTATAAACTGGGGGGAGCTGGGTGGGGCGGGGCTTATCGCTGCTTGGGCATCAGTCAGTGGGTGGTGAGCAACTGCACTCTGTATCGCTTGTCTTTTCTTGGGTTTTATTTATTTTTAAAAATTATATTCCTTTTTATTACTTTAAAAAAATATATTTTATTTTAGCTATTAGATTGTTCTTATCTCAACCCATGAGTTTTACTTTTTTTCAGTTCTCCTTCCCATTCCACTGGAAGGGGTAAGGAGTGAGCAAGTGGCTGTGTGGTGCTTAGTTGCTGGCTGGGGTTAACCATGACAAGTGGATAGCACTGTCATATCTGAAGAGTCTCTTTACTGATAGTGTAGTTAGTTAAGGTTCATTTTAAGGTTACTGAGACTACATAAATGAGATTTAGCCAATATGTAGGTTTTACAGAATATTTGAGCACTAGAAGGAGAAGTTATCCAGTTAGAGATTTAGGTGGATGTAAACTTTGATACAACCCACTGGTAAACTACATGTTCTTAAGTAGCTTGAAGTCTTAGAAAGTAATTTTTATTTTCTAAGTAGCAGTTGGTGTTTCAGAATTACTTCCATTACTTACATGGCACCTTACTCTAATGTCAGTTCTGGAGAGCAGTCCAGCAGCTTTGTTAACTATTTCCCAAGCTTTCACCATAACATGTTAGTACTAGTCAGTTGATGAGGAATGTGGACCCATGCAAATGGATTACTAAAATGTAACTATGCTTTTTCTTCAGTACATACTTGGAAGTCTTCCTTCAGTTCTGTGTGTCACAGGCATTACTACAAGATGTAAAGGGTTGAGTGGGTGACACTCAGAAACTGATGTGTTTGTGCAGGGGGTGGGAGCAGGGAAAATCTTAAAAAGAACTAGACAGTGCCCTGATTGATTGATAATGATTGATTGATTGATTGATTGATTGATTGATTGATTGATTTACTGTGAGAGAAAATGAGTCCACTGCAGAAACAATCAAAAGCTGGAACTGTTAGGGTTTCTGGATGACTGTTTTAAAACCTGAGTCTTCGTAAAACCACAATGGCAGACAGGTAATCAGAGAGGGAGTAGTTTATTTGTTTTGAAAGGATTCAGGTATTTATAAATCTGGGAAGAGTCCAGAGTTATACATTTCCTTGCTATTAGAATTTACAAATAAATTACAGTTCCCATGAAATATTTAAGTCTACTGAAAATTAGAAATAGACATGCAATATCTATAAGAGGACAAGCCCTATGATTTCTTTAAAACTTTGCAAGAAATATGGTAAAAGTCCTAAATACTTACATCAGAACTGACTAGTATCTTAAACCAGAAAATAAAAAAAAAAGTCAATCTCATTGACTTTGTTCTTCTATAAACAGACTATGTTTTGTTAGATTTGCTTCCTTAGATAAACACAACAGACTGTGTCAGCAAATCATTTGTGATGCATCTCATAGACTAAACAAGGTACAGTTAGAATAAAAAGGCAACTGACATAATAAGGTACTCTCACAATAAAGTATAATAACATAAAAAAATGAAACATACTTTGTTTAGTAAATTAATAAATGAATGTAAAAGTTTTAGTGGAAATAAAATTTGTATCAGTTAAAATTACTAATATTTTATTGCCATTATGGATAAGGCAGATCACACTATCAGTCTGTAATTAGAAAGTATGAAAAGGGGCAAGAAAAATCAGGAAATTTTAAACATGTACTGTCTTATAAATATCAAACATGCTGTTTTGCAGTGGGAGTGTCTTTCCATTATTTCAGTGATTTTATCATTGATCTGGCTGAATTTTAGCTGCTTGATGGTGTTTGGCTTTTACGGTAGGGAAACAGAAGCCATAGTCTTGCTTAGTAGGTTAACTGTTAATTCAGAGGTTCTTAAAGGGGAAAGGAGAAAGGAAGTACAGGAGGAATACCATGAAATCACGGGCATGCAAATCATGCTTTGGGATTCCAGCAGAGGGGCGAGGGAGTCTAAAATAACATTGTACTCATTAAGCATTTTCTATCCTGTCCACTAAAAAAAACCCTGAATTTGTGGGGAAAGCTCATGATCAAAGTTCATCTTCTTTGTACAGACAAGAGTATCAAATTAAGAGAGCATGAATAAATTTGGTTTTGTCAATTTGTGTGTGTACTGAACCATGCAAGCCTATTAAAGTGTTGGGGTATTTTTCTTTTTCTTCTTAGCTTTCTATATATATAATTAATCCCTGTATACAAATGAAGCACTCTCTGGATATGAAGCATTGATACTATTTACTGTTAGACTTTGTCAGACTGCTAATGGGTCTACTTTTTGTTATATATTTTATATATTTCAGCCAGATAAAAGTCACACTTTTAACTACTGTGACTTAAAATAATTAATATTCCAGTGGAAGACACTTCATAAAAAGTGGTCCAAAATTCCTGAGAAAATAAAGGATTTGAAAAAAGTAAACATTGCCTTTGGCTAGGGAGATGGAGTAGATCAGATGTAACAGAGCTCCCTTGTACCCCAACATTTCTGCAATTCTTTGCTGCTGGTTCTGCACTGATTGAAAGGAAAATTTTTTCCTATCTAGGATTGTATTTGTGCAAATATTTTTGAGTAAGGAAATTAGTCTTCTCTGCTTATATTTAATTGATATAATAAGAAGAATAGTGATAATCCACCTATTTAACCTGGCTTCAGGAATCCTTTGACATATTCTTTTTATTGAATAGAAATAGATAATAAGGGTGGAAAGTATGTCTGAAATATAAGTGGACCTAAATAATAGTACCTGTCTAGATGGGGAGGCTGCAAGTCTATTGATGCTGAGCTACAGATGCCTGATGTAGGCAAAATTACCATGAATTAACTTTTAAGAGTCCTATTTTTATAATCCTGAGCACTTTCAAAGACATTGCATTAATTGCTCAGGGTTTATCTAGACATTAAAACCAACATATTCAAGAATAACAGACTGTCCCCTTGTTTCCATTCAGCTACAATCAAAAGATTTATTGGTACATCCTTTAAATCTTATCCTAACTCATACTCACATTCTTTTATCTTTTCTTGTATTCTGACCTCTTTCCATCAAAGATTCTGAAAAAAATATTTGTTTCAATTTTGGCAAAACATCTTACAGAGAGATTTTTTCAAGCAATAAGTGGAACTTATTGCTTAAAACAGAAGGGAAGGGAAAGTTCTGAACCATTGCCTCAAATATACTACATTGAAGGCACTCTGCAAATGGTACAGGGTATGCTCTCCCGGGTATGGAATGAATGCTTGAGTCCACCCAGACTGTCCAGAGTGTTGTGGTGACAAATGCATTTATCATACAAAGTATTAAGTACTGTTACAGTGTTTTTTTATCTCATTAAACTCAGTACTTTGCTACTTTATAAAATTATGCCATACTGTTTTGGGCTGTGATCCTGTCAAGTCTGTCAAGGTAGCCAGTACTAGATCAGCTTAGTACTTTGCTAGAACTTTTGTAAGACCCTGTTTTAGATTTTAAGCCAGACTCACAATTTCTGTGGACTGATTTAAATTAAAATCAATCAGATCAGTCCTCTAGATAGCAGTAGGGTTTTTTGGAATTAGCACAGAAAATCTGTAATCTGACAAGGTGTGTTTCAAGTGCTGTTTTATGGTGAGACAAGACAATTATTTTTGTTCTTAAGTTTATAAAAGGGGGCATAATAATGCAATGCTTTAATCTAATTACAAACTTAAATTCTACATTCCAAATCTGAGTAAAGTAAGAATAATAGATAGTCACTCTGTATAGCTTTGCAAAATAAAGTTAGATTTGTAACTGTGATTCATTTGGAAGAATAAGGAAAGGGGAGGAGTGAATTTTGGTAATTTTATTTTTGTCAATTCTCATATTAAAATAAGTGATACACTATCAGGGACTGTAGTGACAGGACGAGGGATAATGGTTTTAAACTGAAAGAGGGTAGATTTAGATTAGCTAAGAGGAAGAAATTCTTTACTGAGAGGGTGGTGAGACACTGAACAAGTTGCCCAGAGAAGCTGTGGCTGCCCCTTCCCTGGAAGTGTTCCAGGCCAGGATGGACGGGGCTTTGGGCAACCTGATCCAGTGAAGGTGTACCTGCCATGGCAGGGGATTGGAACTAGACAGCCTTTAAGGTCCCTTCCAACCCAAACCAGTCTATGATTCTACAATTCTATGTTACCATCCTTAGATGCTAAGGAATGTATTGGTGTTTTAAAGAGTGACTTCAGATTGCAGTTCATCCAAGAAGAGGTTATTCATATGATTACCAAATACTGAGCCTGAAGTCTCAAGGGAGCAATGGAAGACAAGACGCAGAGAGAGTAAATCTGTAGTCAAGCTTTTGACAGATGATTCTCTACAGACCTAGAAATGGTGAAACACTGGATTACATACTGAATAACAGTTTACAGAATGGAATACACTTTGAAAAGAAATAATAAGAGTGTGGAAGAATATAGAGACAACTCTAAAGTTGCAGGACATATAAAATGGTTCCATATGTGATAATTTTTTCTGATTTGTTGTCTTCATCAGAAGGAACTTAAAATTTTTGGTCCATGTCTTCCAGCAAAGAGTGACAAGAATCTGGAAGGGATATATAAAAATATCAGATTTATTAAATTTAATGTAATACAGAATATTGTTGCACATGATTTCAAGGACAGGTACATGAAAATCAAGTTTAGAAAAGCATGTCTTCATTAGAATGATTTGGTTTGTATGAACTGCAGGGGTTTTTGGAGCTTTCTCCCAGAATATCTTACTCCATTCCAAACTAATTTGTGTATCTTTTTTCTTCAGAACACAACTTTCATCTTAGCTCTGGTCACTAAGTAGTAAAAAAAACCCGTTTTCTTAGCTGCCATGCCAGCTTTACCACCTGCACTGGACAGAAACACTACATAGCCCTACACCAGTGTCAACCCAAGAAGCTGATCGCTGTTCAGCTGGGGTCGTAACAGACACCTCTTTGGCAGGCAGATACAGGGGCAAACTTTCACATCTGAGCTACCCAAGAATCTGAAACAGTCAGTCCTGAAGCTTGACTGATTACTACTTCCCATAGTTGAGGATGTCATTCTGTCAGCACGCTCAAACATACACTCTCTTCCTTAGTTGACCTCTTGGTAAAATTTGTAATTTCCTTTCCCAGAATCTGAAACACTGTATCATAGGCAGTAAAACTGAAAGGGTCCTCTGCTTACCATTCTACCTCAAGGCAAGATATGAGCTTCAATATTCCTACAGATGTGTCCCGCATAATCTTTAAAACCTCAGAAGACTATATAGAGTCCCAAGGAAGTATGACTAAGTACTGCACATCCTCACCATTGGAAAGTTTTTTTTCTAAGATATTTATGTTATTGCCCTTGATGTAGTTTATACCTGTTACTTCTTGTTCTGTCTCAGAACAAGATTCCTAAATCTAGAAATTATTCCATTAACTTTCTCTTTGAAATAGCTTTTGCATATCTTAGAAGAATCTGACCATGTAATTTTTCTGATATTGTCTTCATTGAATTAAACCACCTCAAGTTCAGTCTTTTTGGCCATATTTGATAGACCTTGATTACTGTCCACTATAATAAGTTCTCTATGTTTGTTTTCAGTGCCTCAAGCTTCATGCAGTAGTTCTCAGGACACCCATGCTAACATGGGAATATTAGTTTTGATTTTCTAAAATCCCTATATCTGTTACTTAAATAGAAAATGAATTATTTTCCCTGTACCTTTGTTAGTGAGGGAGCTTTTACCAAAATATGCACTTATAGAAACATTTTGATAACACATTTCCATGGAAATACAGCAGAGTTCAACTTTCTGGATTATCCGATAGTTTCCTTTGTGGTTGCAGGAACCAGGTCCTGTAGTCCAGTTAAAAAAGTTTTAAGGTCCATTTTAGAATTATTTGGGTGTTCTGGTCTCTTTGGCTACTCTTGGTTTGTATTTAATTCATGGAAACTTCATACTCATTTGCCCTGACTGGGAGAATGCCCTTTAGCTTAAGTAGATTTTGTCTACTATTTTATAATCAGAACAAGTCAACTACTTTCTATCTGCTTTTGTAAGAGTTTGCGTTCAATAAACCTGTATCTCAGATGCCCTATTTTGAGTTTAATATTCTTGCACAGGGGTGATTATTAACATGCTATTTCAGATGAGATCTTACCGGTGCCTTTTACATCATTAGTGCTTTTCTTTTGATCGTAAGAACCTCTCTCAAATGATTTAACAGCACCACACTTCCCCTTTTCACTGTGACTGATTGTGCTCGCAGTCCTCCTTAATCAAATATATACAGGCCTTCTGCATTCTTTTATTTCTTCTCTATTTAAATCTTGTTCTTATTCACAGCTTCTCTCAGTTTTGTTGTCAGCATAGTTCATTGGGACTTCTTGTGATAATCTTGTTAGCGGAAATTTTTAGTATAGTCTGTCTAATAGCAAGATCCTGAGTAATCCCTTTAGCAATTTCTCTCCAACTCTTATTTCCCTTTTAAGCATCATTCAGTATTTGGTTTTAAATTTCACTCTAATCATAGTCTTCTGTAGCTTATTACATTTTTATGTGCTGCCATATCAGGTGCTTTCAAATTAATTATGTGTTTATCGTCATTGGAAGACAACATTGAATCGTATTACTTTCCGCTTACCTGCACGTGTTTCAGCATTCATTCATGAATTCTTTACATAGTATAGAAGTCTGATCAGCTGTTCTGTGGTTTCTTGGATTCTTTTTTATTTTTCTGAAAAATTTCTAATACATTTCTTAACAGTCACAGGTTAGTACCAGTCATAGGGTATCACCACAGATACATTGCAAACCTCCCATTATCATCTGCATGACCCTTTCATGGGCCAGTTCTATTTAGGAAGATGGAAACAGATGTTACTCAGACTTTCTAATCTAAGTACATTAAACGTTGAATAGTGTGACTGCTTCTAGTCTCCAGGTCTTGGTACGGATATGATAGAATGGAAGAGGTTATGGAGCAGGCCCAAGAACATGGAGAAATAAACAAACTTATGCATATCCTCTGCATGTTTCATAAAAAAACCCACTCTATTTTCTTGTCATACAGCAAAATATCTGCATGTTCAGTTACACCCGTTCTGTTTCCTCTCTTATCTAGTTTCATGTCGTGTTCTAGCAGCTCCTCCATGCTGTTGTGCAGTGCTCTGTGAACAATGCATCATTTATTTCACACTGTCATTACACAATTTGTGCAGCAAGCATAACTCTTTCACTTACTGCATCATATACCAATCTAAATCTCCTGTATTAAAACGTGCATTCATTTTCTTCCCCATGCTTCAGTCTCATGTTCTTTCATATCATAGTATATCTTCATTTGTTTTTTCCCATCTGCTTTTATATGAAAATGGCATTAAATACTGAGCTATTGTCTCACCTACTCCCATTTCTGGTCTAAATCTCTTTCTGAATTAGTCAATTAAACACGTTAACCTGATTAGTCACTCTGTGATGTATCTATCTTTAGAGAAATCTTTCTGGCAGAAAACACTGCTGGTAAAACATATCAAAATTTTGTTCATCAGGTACCAGATAAGCCTCAGGCAGAACCCTTTACTACAAGGCAAAGACTTAAAGACATGGAGTTACTGCTGATTAATAATTCCATTTTGTCTTCTGCCTCTGTAAAGCAGTCTTGAATAAACAGAATTGATGAGTACAAACATCTTAGAAATACATTCATATGATTTTATCTTAAAAGTTTTTATGCTTTTGGAGTGCTGTTTTATGTGAAATAAAGCACATTATTCTAGGATAAGTTAATTAAATATTTTGGTAACAGCTACATGAGGTATGATCCAGCATTAAATTTTACTTAACATAGGCAATTGAGTCACTTTCACAGCATCAAAATTTCTGAATACAATTCTCCTGCTTTATAATTTTATTTTTTTTAATCAGATGCAGCTGTGAGATTAATACAGTACAAAATGTCGTATGTTTCTTATGGCTTCTGTGGAGAGACAATTTGCTATCATACCCTGTACTAGCTTTATGAAATATTTTTTGTCCTGTATTACTATTCTGCAGAGCTTGATTTCTGTGTTATTTTTAGTAGACTAGATACTGAATAGTCAGTTCTAATTTGGTTTTCTTCAGTTCTTTCTCTCACAACATGGTGATTATTTATATTACTGATACACAGGAACTTGAAAAAGAAATACATTATTCAAGAGAATATTGTAATAGTCCTAAACATCAGAAGAGAGTGCAAAATAATAGCTTATAGGGTGCAAGAACAAATTGTCGTGTGCATTTCAGTTTGTGAGGTGTGAAGTGGCAACTATATAAAATACACTGTAAAGATAGAAAATTTTGCTAAGATGTTTATACTTTCAAAGTGAAGGTATACAAGTAGGAGTTTTCCATTAGTGAAAAAGCTGAAACAAGTTTATCTGCTAAAGAAACTTTTCATCAGCTGGCTAAATAGGCTACAGGTCCCTACTTCAGATTAATTTCTCTTTTTTGTGCTTTCTGCTAGATAGCAAACAGATGACGCTTCTGAGAAACAAACTTTTTAGCCCATTGTAAGAGAAGTCTACCTTGCTCCAATTAAATAAACTGAAAATTCTGAATGATTTACTAGAAATGTGGCTATAATAGTCAATAAAAAGAGTAGAATTATTCCTCTGGTACACAAAATGATTGGTTTTCCAGACAGAAAGGTTGGAAAATGCCTTTAGTTACATGTATTTGTAAAGCTCTCTTTCCCATAAAGCCATCTTGGTCTGTCTATACTAATACATAAAAAAGGCATGATTTTGGCATAATCTGCAGAGCTCTTCTTCTCTCAGTCAGTAGCAGTGTCAAAAAATGCTAGGCCAGTTAGTAAGAGCCACTGGGGATCAAGTGAATCCTGCCAGCCTCAACAAATGAAGATAAACCAAACCAAATCCAGCAAATTCTGCTGAAGGTTTGTGCATAGTGACTAAAAAGTCATTATTAAGGCAGGCAAAACCCAATAGCCAGGTAAGCGCTGACTCTGCAAAAGGAAGGAAGGTCTTAATTACCTCTGCGTACTGGATACTGATGCTGCTAATTAAAGATCTATGCTAAAGAAAGGCTACCACTGCCAAATTGAAGTACAATTCAGGATAATCATAGCGAATTAGCTCAAATTCTGCTGTTTTCTGCCAAGAATATAATGCTGAGTTAGTCTGTTGTGATGAAGTCATTCTGCAGATGATTGTACAGACTTCATCAAATGGTATAACATGATCCAACAGGAAAAAAATGTTTCATTCAGAACACTTGTTCTGCATCATACACTGATTTCTGGTTTGATGTACTATTTTTGCACTACTTCTTAATAATTATCAGAGCTTAGATTTCAGTTTCATTTTGTATTACTTACAAAAGCAGCTATAGTAGTTTATTTAAAACATTATTGGATATAGGCCATACTAAAATGTAATTGATGGACATATCCCTGGTAAGCAGATGGAGTGAAAAGTGATGAATAGAAAAATACGTTCTAATAAATAGATGATGTATAAAATATATACATTTTTCCATCATCAACTAGCAGAATACTGCAAGAAAATCTCATCTTTTTTCAAATAGATAAAGATGCATTCTAAACATATCTATCTATCTATCTATCTATCTATCTATCTATCTATCTATCTATCTATCTATCTATCTATCTATCTATCTATCTAATCTATCTATCTATCTATCTATCTATCTATCTATCTATCTATCTATCTATCTATCTATCTATCTAATCTATCTATCTATCTAATCTCACTTAAGTTCCACATTTTTCCTTGTTTTTTTGGTCCATAGTTGTATGAAACCCAGGAACATACAATCCTAGCAATGGAATTCAGTCTTTGTGCAACTGTAGTTCAATATATGGAGCAACAAAGTGCTAAGAGCTGAGGTATTTTCAATAGCTCTTAGGTATTTTAATATGGTAATATGGATAAATGTTTTTAAAGTGTATACAGTTTGGTTTAGTTACATCAATAGAATGCACTTGTTTTTAAGAAATAATGATTCATCAACATATTGATGAAACATTTTAGGTCATACCATATAGGACAACTTCATTTTTAAGGTCTTTAGAATATCTGCTAGGTTAATATCAATAGAGACAACTAACCATTTAAATAACAAGAATACAAAAGTAGAGGTAGTTTGCATACTGAGTCCTTTGCTGATAGACCTCAGCCCCTCTCGACACAGACTGGTGTAAGGAGTCTATATTGTAGTTTTCATGTACCTGTCCATTCAGTTGTTGGTTAAGAGGATTATAGTGAACAGTTAAAAGTGTGTATCCATCACTGAAAGTCATGAATGTTGCAGTGCAGTCTCAAATGCAGAAACATCCTAAAAGCTTTCTTTCTAGATGAATTATAATATCACTACTGACCAGCTGGTAACTTCTTTCCAAAGAATGTAAAATTCCACTTGGGTCAGTCATCTGTTCCACCTTTAAAGACACCACGTTGAGCATAACACTTTTGCTCTTACCTGAAGAAAACAAACAGTAACATAAAATACCAACGTACTTCTTATGATGCTCATCTTCTTTACTTTTGTAAGACTGTTGAGAATTATTAAGTGGTTGGCTCAATGCATTCCTTGTCATTGTCACTTATTAACAGCCTTATTTAAATTGGTATTCAGTAACAGAATCCTGTTAAAAAACTTATTTGGTTTGTCTCTGCAGATCATACCCCACACAAATTGTGAAGTTTTAAATAAATATTATGGAGTTGATACACTTTTTTCCCCTTAGCTCTTTTCCCTATCTAGTTCATGTATAAAAATGAGCTAGATATGAAGGCGATTTTTAGTTCTTTGTCGTATCTGAAAAATGGGGTTTGCAGGTGTTTGTTTTTGCAAGCACAGATATGGATCACAGGTTTAAATATGTATGTCTTCAGGAACCCTACTCTGAAAAAAGGAGTAAAAAGAAATACTGTGCTACATCTAAGTATTTTTTCAATATGATGCATTATCTTAAGATACTATACTGTAAGCATCCCACTAATATACTGTTTACGTGACAGAGCCTGAAGCTCCAAATATAATGGGAATGGCATAAAAAATGAAAACAGTACATTTGAAAGTAACTAGTAAGACTGTATGATTTGTCTTTCTGGTTTGAATGAACTAAAGTAACTTTAATATAAAACATATGCAACTAAGGCATTTGAAAAAATGGAAAACGAGCATTATCAGGATTCTACGGAGTGACACTGTTTATTGCTCAACCACTAGTATAAACAGCATAACTAGCAGAATATTATAACTCTTTATCAAATGCTATTTGAAAATAAATAGCTGGGAAAGAGCATGTTAAAAAATGTTTAGCAGTGAAGAAATTAAACTCTATTTAACTGTAACCCATAGAATGACTAAAGGCTACCTATTATTTATTTTCATGTGGTAACTAGAAATGAACAGACCACTGGGTCGTTACAGTAGGCTGAAGCACTGCATGTCCACATGTTATCTCCATAATTTCCTACTCACAACAGCTCTAAATTAGTTAGCATTAGTTTGAATTATTAGTAGCTAAAGAGAGAGCATAATATGCAGTATTGTCTTTGTGAAAATACAGACTTTGTTAAAAAAACACCATACCAAGTAATAGCAGCATATGGAACTTCCTACAGTATGGATAGCAAATTAATTTGAGAATGGCCCTCTGAAATGAATGCAGCTTTTTAAGGCAATAGCAACACAGATTAAGCAACACTTTGACAGTTTTATATATTTATCTTCCTGTTGCACATCAGAAACAGCTCTGGCTGGCAGACCATTTCATCAGTTAAAGGCATTTAGAGAATTGTATCTGTACTTTGAGGGAGAATACTAAAGCTGATGTAGTTTTCACTGGGGTATTATACACATTAGAGTATTGACTTTCTTCTCCATGCATACATTTGTGGATTTTGGCAGAGTATAGAAACAATGGGTTTTGGTCCTCCTGATAGGTGAAATTCACTTTAATTCACAAAGTTTACACACCCTTTAAGGCTTACTGGAAACAGCAAAATAAGTGGTATAAATGTTTGTCTTTAATTCTGCCTACTATGAACAAATGCACTTTACACAAGTATTTCTGAATGTTATCTCTCCTTACTGATTGCAGTCAAGTACAGATGCTTTATTATAGGTGCAATCTGTGGAAGAAACCCTGATCTCAGGTAACAGTATTAACCTGGGCTTCTACATTACTTATTCTGGCTTAACCAAGAAAAGAATTCTCATTTTTCAGTGCATACATGCTGTATGTATACAAATATACATCTCTTGCCGCTAAAATATTTTTGATTTACCCTCTTGTATGGTTGGAGCCAGAAGAAAAAAATTTGTGTATAAAATCATGGAAAAAAGTTTCCATGTTTTTCCATTCCCCAAATAATTACATGAATTTCCTCATGTTCTCCTATGTGTTGGCTATTTTTCCACACTGTGTATGAACTGATATTTGCATTCCTGTTTTCACCATTTTTCATAAATTCACCTCTTTGCCATGAGGCACACAGAAAGACTCAGCACACTCCACTCTTGCAGATGGTCCTGCAGTTCATTCAAAACCTGCAGCAGTGCTCTATGGTGCAAAATCTGCTAGAACTGGAGTGCTTACTGTTTTATGTGATATTTTTCCCTTTTTGCCAAAGAAACGAAGCAGGCTAATCTCTTGAGTTCTACTAAATTGACAAGATTACTGACGAATGTGAGTGGCAAACTTAACATATATGATTGATAGATTATACGTATTCAAGAAGATTAACTTGCAATTCCATTACTATAGTCTGCCTATTCAACAATAGCTTTAATTATGCTGTATATTCTTAAAAGCAATGATCTTTTTAAATGCAGGAAACTTAAAGTGTTACAGAAGTAGCATTACCATAGATACTAGCCCCAAATGAACCTAAAATGACCAACATAACAAATTTTCTGGTAGGTTGAGTTGATTGTTTTTGAACATCAGCTTTTGTGCTCCTAATTATGTCAGTGTTTTCCTATTACTGCTTAATTAATATTCCATATCAGTATTTCTACATAGCCTCAACAGGTAAACAACAAAACCTTTAGACTTCTCTGTAACTGATAATTGACATACAAATTTGGAGTTTTTTCCCGTGTTTGTTTTAAAAGCTTATAAAATGGATGAGGCATGTTATTATATATGAGCAATTGGAAAAACATACTAGGTTGCGTTTATTTTTTCTCTGCTATGATGGGAGTTGTTTACTATGACATTTCAAAAGACTGAAAATACACATTTTGTATATACAGTGTGGTTGAGTGTAAGCATTTTTGAAGAGGAAAGAGGATTCTGGGAAGGAGTGGCTGTCTTTTCAAAACTGAACAAGTTGTAAACTTTCTGAAGTAGTACTTATATCAAAAAGTGTTGAAAAATTGGAATTCTTGGAAAGTCAGAAAAATAGTCTGTGATATTCAGTTCAATGCTGTCTCCCCAGTTTGTATTTTGTTTTTAATGCAGCAGGAATACAGGGCAGAAGGTGTATTTTTTCAGACAGAAAACCCATGGTAACACAGGCTGTGAAGAAAATTCATTGCCTGATAAGAGGAATAAATGGAGCGTTTAGTTGGATTGCATTAGATTCTTAAATAATACGTGCCTTTCAAAAGCCTCCTATGTATTATGGAGCTATCGTACTTTAGATGTTAAAGTTACCATCAAAAGTAACATCAAATACTTTACAATCATGACAGTATAGTTTATATTACACCATATAAGAACAGAAGAGATTGTTTTCCAAAGTGAGGGAACCTTTCATCATATCTTTTTCTTTCTTATTTGTATTAAAGACTTTAATGCAATGTCATTTACACCTGGCTTTCAGGTTTACACCTCCACAGATCATCCAGTCCAACACCTTGCTGAATGCAGGTTCAGGAGGCTGCTCAGGGCTGTGTCCAGTCGGGTTTTGACCATCCTCAAGGATGGAGACTCCATGACATCTCTGGCAATATCCTCCAGTATTCAGTCATCTTTATTGTCTGGTGCGTTTGTTTTTTTTTTTTTTTATCTCCAGCCAGAACTTCCTGTATTTCAATTTGTGCCTAAATACATTTCTCATTTACTTTCCTTATGATAGTCACTGAAAGTCACCCTGTGAAATACCTATATGACATTGTAGCTATACTTTCCTTTTTTTGAACATTCCTACCATAACACTCAGCTCCTCTATATCTTATATCTTTCCTCTTTTTCCCGTTTTCCCTTTTAAATCTCACATAAGTATTTAAGTGAATACCAGTGTTTCCATTTTTGTGGTTTGAATGAATAGTATAAAGAATCCTACTGCACACTAACTGTGAAATTTTCTAATTACCTGAAACCATCTAGAATATTATCTCTTCAGGCACCTATGTACAGAGGTTTGAAGCCAAATTCATGTATAGTGCACTCGACAAGAATGGATGAGGCCAAACCAAGATTTAATTTGTCTTGATTTCAACTGGGAAATAAGCAAAAGCAAGTGAAGTAGATGCAGAAATCTCATATTCATGCAGCTACATAAGAACATCTGAGAAGAATATTCATTATCCCAGCAACAGACCTTCAAATACAAAATTATTCATGAGCTATCAGTGTGTCTGGAAATACCGCTTTTATAGACACAACCCACCTGCAAAGCTGAAGAACTCCTCATATGCAGGATGCATAAAACTGTTTGCACTGAAGCAAAAACCAGCTGAGTACCTAGGCTTCAGTAGGAAAGCCAATATTCTCTGGAATTTGGTTCACTGGAAATGATGCAGATGGCTCTTCTCTTACTTTTTAAGGTAAAATATAAACAGGTATATTACATGACCAAATCATAACATTTAGAAGTACATGTGGCTACTGAAGCAGTTCTGGGTTTTTTGCTTAGAGATTAAATTAAAGGTGGATGACTTCCAACTGCATTCCATAATGGCTAATTTTTAACTTTAAATGTTTTAATTTCCACATTTTCATTTTCCACTCCTATAAAAGAGAAAGGAAGGTTTCTGTTTTAAGCCTCTATGTGCAGTGACTGTGCAGCAAACTGCAAATCTCGGTTCCCCAGCTCCATTGCTGAAGGCTCACACAATGCTAGGTGCAGTCACTCATTGGAGTTTGGCTCTTTTGGAGGGTACACAACCAGGCAGGTGACTCAAACTAATCAAAGAGTTATTCCATGCCATATAACATCCTGCTTGGCAGTAAAATGGAGAGGAGCGAGGTTTGGGTAGTTAGCTACCTTTTGCTTGGGAACTGGCTGTCCACACTGGCCAGTGATTACCATTGCATCTCTTCTTTGTTTTTTTCTTTTTGCTTCCACTTCTCCACTTATAAAATTATTTTCATCTTGACCCATGAGTTTTCTTGCTTTTACTCTTTGTTTCTTTTCTCTTGTTCCACTGGAGGTTGGGGGCTGTCTCTT
>NW_020799095.1:78899471-78961189 GCF_003259725.1 Athene cunicularia | reverse complement strand
GGGGGGGGGGGGAGTAAGTGAGTGGCTGTGTGGTGCTTAGCTACCTACCAGGGTTGACCCACCACACACTGGATGCCAGCTGTGGTTCCACAATTGGGTGAAGCTGGTAAGATCTGCCCAAGAAGAGTCACTCAGCCCATTTCCCCATCTCGAGTATAATCAAAGAGCTCTCGTGGTAATACACAGGCCAAAGATAATTATATCTCAAAATATAATCTCTTTAAGAAAACACCCACAGAGCTGGGTCATTAGCTCAAGATTAATTTTCCCAATAATTGGGAAAGGACTAACGAATTACTACAGTAAAGATGACATTAATATGTTGGTACCAGAACTGAAAGACAGAAAAATATTTTGGAAAAAATGTGAAAAAGAAAATATTTATAAAAGCTATACTAGAAACACACACTAACATATCCTTTAACTTTGCATTCACTATGTCAATAAAGACATAACTTCCCAAAAGAATAGAAATTCAAGCCCTGGCAAACAGCAGAAGGCTTGACAGGAAGCTCCAGTGAAGGAGAAGCAAAAGGTGACTAGTCTGAGGTGAGATTTCCAAAAACTTAGACAGTAGGGCCACACACTGAAAGACACAAATTCTGAGTCTCTCCTAATAATAACAACACGTGTCTCTTTAAGAGACACTAAGTAGCCTATTTGGAAAGGCAGTCCCACACTGACTTGCAAGTCCTCTATCCCTGCTAGGAATTCCAGGTACTGGAGAACATAATTTCCAGTACGATGTTTAGATATGTACACATCCACTTCAGGGAAAGTTACTTGATTTCTGTGTGATTTAAAATTATTTAAATCCAATGATCTGTCTCCCACGCATGACTTTGCCACAGGACTGGCTGTGTAAGAGACTGTTACCTGATTTTTGATTCTGTCACTCCTCTTCCTCTCCCATACCATCACTGGGGAAAATAATGCCCAGTGATAGACAGACACATGCTCAAAATACAGACATGAGGCGATAAATGGGATCCACTGAAGTCACTGGTGAAAGTCCTGTGGTCTTCAGGAGTACCAGAAAATCATACTTTGTATGGATGCAAACCTGGTAACCAAGTTACACCACAGAAGAAGGGAGAAAAGGGCTGGTGGGAATTTAAGCAATAGTCTTCTGGTTTTAGATATTGATTAATTAAGTCTTCCCTCTAGCAAAAGCTTAAAGGTAAGCCCACATTTAAGTGTTTGCTTGAGCCGTTGACTTAACAGGTCTTCAAAGCAGATGTAACGTAGGAGTTGATGATAAACTAAACTAAACCCAAAATGAATCTAAGCAAAGGCTGTTGGTGGCTGAAGCAGGGAGATGTGATTCACCTCACATGTAGTCTGGGTCAGCTTCTGTGCTAGAAATCCTTTGATGGATTCAAAGAATTGATTCAAAACATTGCTCCTCAACACAGAGTGTCACAGACCCCATACAGACTGCCAGAAAGAACCGAAAGAGTTGTACCAGCACCAGCAAGTTGGCAAGAGCAGGGTCTAGGGAATGGCAGAGCTACTAACCAGCTTTTCTATCCATGGATTAACAACATGGAGCCACATCAGTGCAGCCTTGTTTGGCTGCACTAGCCCTTCCAAGCTGCACTTGTCCACATCCATTATGCATTACATCAGCGATGCTGTGTGGTTACCTACCATCATTTCCATCAGCTGGGTGATGCTACATTGTTTACATCACAGATGAATTTGTCCTGCTGAAATATGCTATGTCTGAACTGAGTTTCAGGAACTGATTTTGTCTGGTTAATTTTTTGTAACAGCTAAGAGAGAGCAGTTTTGTATTACCCACTGCTCCAAGTTATCTTGGCTGTGGATCAGTAGATGTGCACTGGTAGAACTAAAAGAAGGAGTTGACCCACTTCTACACTACAGCAGTATTCCTAAGTAAGCACATGTTCTCTGAAAGCATATTCTATTCCATTTTTTCAAAAGCAGGAATGTCAAATGTTTTGTCATATGATGGCTCTTTCCTGGCCCACTAAATTAAAAATAAGGAAAAAACCCTCCCACCACCAAAAAACCCCAAGAAAGCCCTCATATGATGAAACTAGAATAGAAATGTAATGTTTTTAGCCATGGTGCATGTGTACAACAGGACAGGCAACGATACAGTACTGTCATTTGTATTGTCTATATAAAACATTTATTTTTAAGCTCTATAATGGTATTATAGAAATACATAGAATATTTTATAGAGTGTATTTTAGTGTACTCACTGTGAAAATAACACATTTATTAAGACAGGTATTCTTATGTCCAAACGTTTTAAATATATGCACTTCTTTGCCTTGCAGTATTATTTTACTTTGAAAAACAAAATATCAATATTTTATTCTTTGCTCCTCATCAGAATCTCCTCCTTCAGACTTCCCTGGGTCATCTAGGGCGCTCACTGCTGTGAGATATTTTATAAAAACCACAAAAAGTACTTAGATTTGTTGATTTCCTATATTTGTTTGCATTCATGTCTAGTGCACATAGCTTGCCGTTCAATTCTCCAAGTGCCTTCTTCGTAAGTACAGTGACATATAGTGCATTCATCAGTTTTCACCTCCCGGCCTGCTGGAATGACAATGGTTTCTGCAAAGCAGTTCGGGCCTAAAAAAAGGAAAGAGTTTATTATGCAATACCCATGGAACACTGTAATCCCACATAGTTCAGTTTTAGTCTCGAGCACAGAAAACCTAACATGAAGTGACTAATGCTGGGCACATTAAACAAATGTGAGCATTGTGCACAAGGTGTAACAGCAGCAAAGACAGCCAGGACACTGCCCTCGATGTGGCTGGATGTTTTCAGTACGGACTGTCCTGTCTTCCACAGGGAAGGTGCAATAAAGCCTTTCTGTGAAACATGTGACTGTGACAGAGACCTTGGCACAAACCGACGACCGACATGAAGACAGATTTAAGCTAGAGAAAAAGCCAGCTATTGATAATGCAACAGTGCCACTGTAGGCTACTAGAGAGCAGATTATAAATGCTATTGTTTTTTTTTCCATTGGAAACAAGCATTGTATTTTGTTCAGTAATCAAAGTATCAGATTAGTTTATTTTCCATTTCATGAGAAAATAGTCATTTTCCAGTAGAATGGAATAGCTCCAGCTTCTTCTGAATGAAGACGCTTTTCATGTCTAAAATGAATTATTCCATTTTATGTAAGTTAGCAAGTCTACAGACCCCTTTTAATAGTACACTGAAATAACTTCATTTCCAAGGATGAGGCAGGAGAACAACCCACCAGCACAGTGTTCACAAGACAAATATGGTTCTTTCAAAAGGGGACATCCTTGCATCTCTCTGCCACAGACGGCTGCAAGTGCTGTATTATCTACAGTTCTGTCAAAGAAGAAGCTATTTCTGTATTGAGAATCCACACACACTTGTAAACCAGCATAAACCCTACCAGTCATCTCTTATCTACACACTGCCGTGTCCTCAGGGGAACTTGGCCCTTCCATTCACTAAGCACACACAACAGCTGCTCAGGCAGAGCCTGGCCACTCAACAGCACTTTGGTACCATATCCATCAGGGTAGGATGTGCATTAGGGGCCAGCATATATTGATCTGATACAGCTGAAAATCTTGAAACAAAATGGGTGTGCAAAATGCTTATCAACTGCCAACCTGTTTGCCCCATAAGTAAATAAATCACAGATGAGGCTTAGTCTTCCATTGCCAGGGGTTTACTCTAGGACCTAAACCAAACAGTATGGCTTCTCCTTCTAAGGAAATGTATTTATTTTTTTAAGTGCTTCCTCTGAAAACCAAAGGTAGGGGCATGCTGCACATTCTAAAGCACAAACTAATAGTTCACCAATCAATTTGAATAGTTATCTCTTTGGATCAGTTTATGTGTTGTGTACTGACAGAGCAGCCTGAGAATTAGATGCCCCATTGACAGTAATGAAGGCCTTTCCTCACTGAATAGTTACCCCCTCGAAGAGACCTGCAAGACTTGCAGAAATTTGCTTCACGAAGTCATACCCATTAATCCTCTGAGTATTTAAGCCAGTATTTTATTTTAGGACTGACTGTTGACAAGTGTCTCTAACATGTGGCTGCTTCTGCAGTTTTGGGTGGCTTCTTGCCCATTCATTTGGATGCAGAATGGATAGCAAACCCCAGCATATCTCATGTAAAATGACCTGCTTTGCCAACCTAATGTTACTGTGATACTTTTGGGTTTGAAGGCCCCTCAGTCTGTCCATGCAAAGTATCACAGGTCTGGACAACACAGGAAGGAAGGCTTCAGGGTGCCCTAGCTTTCAACTGAGATAAAGCAGCATTATCCACTATGCTGCCCTCAGTGGAACTTCAGAAGATTTCAATGCTAATCTATTATTTCTAATTAACTCAAATCAGTTAAATACCGTATTCTTCTTGCACCTAATAAACTTTCATCCCAAGATGAGTTCACCCACTAGGTAAAGACACCTGAATGTTTTACATGCTGGCCTGTAACAGCCCCATGATTTACAAAGCTATATGATATAAAGAGTTAAAATACTAAAAGCAAAATCTACTTTCCATGGAGAATTTGTATGAAACCTACAAGACCACTTGAAATTTAAACACTATGTAAAAGACACAAGAGGAACGAAAATGATGTCAATCCCCGGTGCAGGATTTATTTCATTCTGGGTAAGTAAATGTTACAGGCTATACTTGGTTGTAAAACCCAAACAGGGAATGAAGTAAAAACAGTGCAACACACATAATATATTCACTAGGATTCAGAATGTAAATGCCTCCATTCACAGTTAGTAGCACCTTAATGCTATGCATGATGAGTCCTTCTCACATCAGACAGTTATTAAATGTAGAGATACAAGTTAGCCCTAAATTGTTATGCTACTTAATATGGGGCAAAGTCATTGCTTTGGTAAATCTATAGGAGAGCAATAACCACCTCCTTGAGAAAGGGACCCTACAAAAATAAATGACAGCCACAAATATTTTTTTAGTATCATGCAACTTTTCTATAAAAAGTTGCCTCTTTTCTGGTTCTGCATTTGCACCTATCATTACTGTAACTGCAAATCCTATAGAGTACTTAGACTGGCAACAGTCAACTGGCACCCTTGCCTCATCTTTTTCTTTGCAATACTGCGTGTGCACAGTATTAAGGTTAATGTTACAGAAAAGGTCATCAATGAAAAGGCTGAACTGACTGTATTACTGCAACACCATGCACATAAATGTCAGTACAATATAGTGTCCAAACACAGAAAAATAATTCCACAGCTCTCCTTATATCATTTCTTTGAACCCTCAGACTTCTTCTAGGGAAAAAAAAAAAACAACCTTGAGCTTCACCCTAAACCTCATTCAATTTTGAAGTTATATGAGCCAGTCCTGGCTCTTGGTGTCCTGTGGCTCTCTTTCAACCAAGCAGGTGATGCTCATCCCTTTCCTTTTCTTCTGAGAAGCAGTCACAGAAACCAGATTTACAGGCAGAGTGGGCACACAAATGCTTACGGCAGAGTCAAAGAGTGCCATTTTCTCACTCTCCCTTACCAGAGGGAAGCAGAAACATGTGTATCCTCCACATCCAGCATGGATAAGCTGCCCTGAAGGCACAGCACTTGCTGAAACTACAGCTTTACTTAAAACTGGGCAGTTTATATTGATTTAGCAAAATTTTCAGCTTCCCATCAAAAAGGGTAAGACATTTTTGAGTTTTTTTTAAAAGTTTGCAAAATTACCTGACTTAGGACATGAAAAGCATTTCCAAATAAATCAGAGCTGTTCCAACTCCAAAGCAGTGGTGAGCTTTCTGACTAGATGTTGCTGTTGCAGGGGCAGTGAATCTCTTCTCCTTGATGTACAAAGCAGGCTGCCTGCTTTCTGAGTTCCTGCTTGGTAACACCACTACTCCCCCCAACTTCAGCACCCAGTGCAGAGTGGCTTGTTTGAGCTTCTTTGATCTATAGTATAAACCTCCTGGGCCCCATCCCCAGCTGTATACACTTACATAGCTCTAAGGAAGTCAGCAGTGTTGCACATCTCCACAGTAGATGAAGATCCTGCCATATCACTCTTAAATCTGGCAGAAAATTCAATATGACATATTGTACCAATTCTGAGTGCAGCTTGAAATCTACAACGATATCATTTGTTTTTCTAAAGTATATACTGGCGCTGTCAGACTCCGCTAGAGCCATACCATGCTGGGATCAGCAGAGATTTCTTTCCTAGGGCTAAGGCACAGTTGCTGTCATCTCAGCAATGTCTCAAAGCAGTGAGTTCAGTGCAAATCCTCAGTTCTCACACTGAGCTCCAGATTGGCATGCAGCTCTTGGCTTCTCCGCATCCAAACGAGTGAATTCTAGCTTCTGAAAGCAACATTAATACTGGGATCTAAGGAACTAGGAAGTCATGTGTATTGGGTTTGTGTGGCAAGGTTCTGGTAGCAGGGGGGGATACAAGGGTGGCTTCTGCGAGAAGCTGCTAGAAGCTTCATCTATGTCCGACAGCACCAATGCCAGCCAGTTCCAAGACACACCTGCTGCTGGACAAGGCTGAACCCATCAACAACAGTGGTAGTGGTATTTAAGAAAGAGGAAAAAAGTTGCAGCCAGGAGAGAGGAGTGAGAATATGTGAGAAACAACCCTGCAAGACACCCAGGTCAGTGGAGAAGGACAGGGAGGAGGTGCTCCATGTGCCCAAGCAGAGATACCCCTGCAGCCCATGATGCAGACCATGGTGAGGCTTCATTGACAGCCTATTGAGCAGTGTGCCCAGGTGGCCAAGAAGGCCAGTGGCATCCTGGCTTGTGTCAGCAATAGCGTGGCCAGCAGGGACAGGGAAGGGATCTGACCCCTGTACTGGGCACTGGTGAGGCCGCCCCTCGATTCCTGTGTTCAGTTTTGGGCCCCTCACTACAAAAAGGACATGGAATGACTCGAGCGTGTCCAGAGAAGGGCAACGGAGCTGGTGCAGGGTCTGGAGCACAGGTCGTACGGGGAGCGGCTGAGGGAACTGGGGGTGTTTAGTCTGGAGAAGAGGAGGCTGAGGGGAGACCTCATCGACCTCTACAGCTACCTGAAAGGAGGTTGCAGAGAGCTGGGGATGAGCCTCTTTAACCGAGTAACAAGCGACAGGACAAGAGGGAATGGCCTCAAGTTGTGCAAGGGAAGGTTTAGACTGGATATTAGGAATAATTTCTTTACAGATTGGGTTGTTAGGCATTGGAATGGGCTGCCCAGGGAGGTGGTGGAGTCCCCATCCCTGGAGGTATTTAAGAGTTGGGTTGACATATCACTTAGGGATATGGTGTAGTTGAGAAGGGTCAGTGTTAGGTTAATGGTTGGACTGGATGATCTTCAAGGTCTTTTCCAACCTAGACGATTTTGTGATTCTGTGAGGCGGCTGTGACCCTGCAGCCCATGGAGGTTAACGGTGGAGCAGAGATCCACCTGCAGCCCATGGCGGATCCCACGCTGGAGCAGGTAGATGCCTGGAGTCTGTGACCCTGTGGGAAGCTGGTTCTCTCACAGGCTCCTGGCAGGACCTGTGGACCCATGGAGAAAGGAGCCCATGCTGGAGCAGGTTTGCTGGCAGGACTTGTGACCCCGTGGGGGACTCAAGCTGGAGCAGTCTGTTCCTGAAGGACTGCAGCCTGTGGGAGGCGCTCCATGCTGGAGCAGGAGTAGAGTGTGAAGAGTCCTCCCCCTGAGGAGGAAGGAGCAGCAGAGACAACAGGTGATGAACTGACCACAACCCTCATTCCCCATCCTCCTGCACCATTCGTGGGGAGGAGGTAGAGAAATTGGGAGTGAAGTTGAGCCTGGGAAGAAAGGAGGGGTGGGGTGCTTTTAAGATTTGGTTTTATTCCTCTTTATCCTACGCTGATTTGATTGATAAGAAATTAAACTAATTTCCCCAAGTTAAATCTGTTTTGCCCATGACAGTAATTGGTGAGTGATCTCTCCCTGTTCTTATATGAACCCATGAGCCTTTAGTTGTATTTTCTCTCTCCTGTCCAGATGAAGAGGGGAGTGATGGAGCAGCTTTGGTAGGCATCTGGCATCCAGCCAGGGTCAACCCACCACAGAATATTTGGTGGTTAATTTATTGAGAGTTTATAATGAGATCCTCACCTCTTAAATCCTTAAAAACTAAAAAAGTTTAAAAATATTATTGGGTTAAGTGCTGCTATTGTAATTTTTTTTTGAAGTTCTTACACTCGCCTCTGAAAAGCTCCCAATGACTTCTGTGTTATGCTTCAGTGTTGACAAAAGCAACAATCTAATTAAAATGCAAATTTTGTTATCTGTGAAGAAAACAGCCGTTACCAATTATCAGCAGAGAATGCCCAAGCCACTCACCTACAGAAGCAATAGCACCTGTAACCTTGACAACCTCACAAGAGGCTCTCTGAAGCTTCTCCTCCTCTCCTTCCACAAAACCACAGCTGTACCTTACAGAGTTGTGCTGGTTTCCTCTGCAGCCTGCCCTTGCTTGTGCATGAGCACGTGTTCTGATCAGTTCAAAAATGTAAGATACAGCAGTTTGGTAAATCATGTTTTAATCAACTGTTTTCATCATGTGTTAAACCCAATTATGGACAAAGAAATCTGTTCAACTGCAAGTTAATGTGTTTGCCTGGAGAGTAAGTCACGGCAAATTTTCGCCAATTAGAAGTACAGTGATAACCTCTGTAATATAGCACTTTGATGTAAGACTGCTTTGGGCTCTGCTTTATACTAAACTCCCTAATAGTTGCCCTTTCAATAGCTTCTTGCAGCAGTCAAACAGGTCACTTCCAAGGTACCTGACAGCAGTCCCATCTACCCTGACAGTTTTATGGTATTCATCATTGTGGTTTTTGAGCACTTCATAAATGACATAACCTCAACATTTAGCTTAACCTCTATTTTCTTCCTACTTTTTTTTTTTTTTTTCCAAAATTTCATGGAGAGATTTCCAACAGTTACAACATAAAAAGACAGATCCTACACTTTATCCTGGATGTCTTCAGAACCATGACATTATATAAGAAACAGCTGTGCTGGGTGAGATCAGAGGTCTACCTGCACCTGCAGCAGCCAAAAGGAGATTCACGGCGAAGTATATAGGGACAGAGCAAGCACACATACCCAGCTTCCAGCACTTTTTGAATCAGAGGCTTTGTAAATGGCTCCTGTGTGCTGAGTTAATGAATGGAGTTATAGGTTTGTTTATGATTAACCTCTCCAACATCCTCCTGAACTCCTATAAACAGCACTTGGTGGCAAGAAGGTCTACAGGTCTTGCACACAGGGTAGAACATTTTTCAGTTGCTGTGTGATGCTTTCCACCTGCTACCTAGATCTGGTATTCCCTAATCCTCACAGTGGAAGAGGCAGTAACAACCATCTCCCCTTTGCTGTGCCATTCATGAGTTTACAGAACTGTGTGATGTTCCCTTCCCTCCCATCACCTCACCTGCAGACTGAGGAGGCTGGTTCTGCACCCTCTTTGTCCCTGCTGACCTCCCCAGACCTTTCCCAGTTGTCCTACCTCCTTTTTAGGCTGTGAGGACCAGACCTGTGCACCACATGCAAGCTGTAGAAGCAGCATGGGCTTGTACAGTAGCACAGTGATATTCCTCATTTTGTTTCCCATTTCCCTCCTACTTCCTGACATATGCCTTTCTGTGGTGACCACTGATGAAAAAGTTGAACCGATGTTTTCAGGACACTATGGATTTTATACTAGATAGTAATCTTATAGAAACAAATGTTTCATTACACTGAAGTCAAATCTGCTGCTGCCTTTCTGCATTTCAGTAAAGTTTCACTTTATAGCAATGCTACTTGACAGTCTTCCATGTACAGCAAAAGTGTTCCCGTTGTTCAGTAATTTCAGGAACATGCCAGTGAAAAAGAAGCCTTTCCTCCCACCTTTCAGATCTTTCTTCTTTCTGATGTTTCAAGACTTCCTCCAGGATCTATGGCAGATGCCAGAGAAACTAATGAAACACGGAGCTGGAAGAAGAGATGTCAACAAGCTCCCTGCCTGCATTGCAAGCTGCCTGCTGCTGTGGATGACCTGGAATGCCACAGCACAAAACCAAGGACTCCTCCACACCCCAGCAGGAAGTTACACCGGGGAGCCAGGACAGCCAAGGACCAAGCCATAGATAAAGGGTGGCTGCACCTGCCTCCCTCCCAGCAGAGCAGCTGCTGGGATATTTGAGATGAGTTTCGAAAGGTGCTAATGCAGCATGGCAAGGCAAAATAAGGCTGCTCTGCCACATAGCACTGCAGCAGCAAGATTTTCGAGATACAGGCATTACCTCCCTCATCCCTCTTACATCTAATCACTTCCTCCAGAGATGGTATCGGTACCTACTTTGTGCCCTTCCAATCTCCAATCTCATCTAAAGGCTCTGTATCTCCCTAACTTGTTTTTGCTTCCCTCTCATGCGTATATATATAAAATATGTCTATCTCCTGTGAAACGTCAGCTCGGAAGATAAAGCACAAAAAGCAGCTGGCAAAAGTAGTCTGTGACTAGGATTACAGCAGATTCTCATTCTCTCACAAAAATAAGTTCATCACCCCTGCTGCTGTCACGAATCTGACTGCTCCCAATCCAGTGCAATCTTTTACTCGCCTCAGTACCTTTGGATGCTACTGAACCAAGTCCAAAAGAGTTTTCAATTACAGAAGAAGGATTCAGGTAGACGCAATTTTAAGAGCAATTTGGGACCCTGAAAACCATGTACTATTTCTGTGGTTTATCAATGCCTTAATATACAGTCAGCCAGAAAACCATGGTAAATATCCGAACTGACTTCCAGTAAATGTGTATATATATATTACAGGGAGAAGAAAAATAAAGGCATTCATCCATTTTGCGATTTTACCTAGCTGCTGTGGGAAGTAACAAAAAGGCGGTGTGTGCAATGTGCTACCTTTCATCAAAGCAGCATTTTCCTGCTAGATAGAGCCTTGGTGCTTTTAAGAATAATAAAACTGCTCCCTTTGTTAGGGTCATCTTTTGTTAGATGCACTGGGAACTGACAGATTGGAAGAAAATCTGCCAAGGGCAAAACAATTAAAAATAACATTTTGCCACCAATTTAGAAGGATGGGTATAGCAGCATCTGCTGTGAGCGGACAAACAGAAGAAAGCTCAGTGAAGTTCTCCCCTAACTAAAAGGAGTGATCATGTCCTCTGCAGCACTGCTGTGACAATGTGGGTATCAAAGCTCTGGCACCTGCTGTAGTCTAAGTGTGCCTCTGAGAGTGCGCATGTGTGTGTTCATGTGCTTTAATCTGGAAGATAAAATAAGCTATAATCTTACTTTGAGTTGGGTTTTAATATTCTGCTTATGAGACTGACAAGCCCTGTTTATGATTAAGTTCTGTTGTTTTATTTTTTCATTTAGCATGTGTGACAGCACTATCGATTAATGTTTTGTTACGGCTCCAGTCCTAGAAATAGGACAAGTGTCCAGAAATCCCACAGAATACAAACAAAGCCACCACAGCCACTGGACTGATCCTATCCACCACTGCTTCCTCCCAGCTCTGATTCTCCATCACCTTGCACTTTGCTGTGATGTTAGCATCCTTGAAATCACAATGCCAAGTGCTACCGAAACCAGGGTTGCACAGTTACTTTTGCGCAGGTAGAAATTGCTTGCAGGAAGGGAACAGTCCATAATCCTGCTGCCACCACTGCTGTCTCCTTGGATTTTCATGTGTATTCAGAAAGCAGAATTTCAGATAGCTGCTTTTTGTGTACTGAACAAAAAGAAGCAAAGAACATCGAACACTACACAATCCAATACTGTATGAGGCAAACAGCCTCAGAGCATAAAATGGCCCAATTAAATAGGAGGCTCAAGTGCCATACAAAATAAGATACATCAAACAACTTCCTTTATCGGAGAAAATACAGAAAGACTTGAATACTCTACTTAAAATGATTTTCAAAAGTCCTGTGACTTGTAGAGGGATATTGTGTTCCACCCAGAAACGGCATCAATTAGATATGAGCTGAACACTGTGTGTTTCTTACAGAAAATTATATAAACACTTAGAAGCCAGCAAGCCATGCATCAATTTTGCACTCAGCTTTCTTGCAGCTCAGTCACCACCCAGGTGATTAGGAAATTAGAGATACCAGGCTTGAATGCATCGGGAAAACTCTCATCTGATGCCTCAGACAACAGAAATACTAAGGGGCTGGTGCTACTCACCTGCAGCCCAGCTCACCACCAGGTTTGCCCACTGGGACCAGGTTCTTACTGGTGTCACACTCTCAGAAAGCTGCTCACCTGTGCTCCCCCCAGCTCTCCACATCCCCCTGCACTGGTCAGGGCAGAGATAGAGAACCAGCCTGGGCTAAATCCAGCTTGGAAAAGGGTGGTTTCGGTCCAGGACATGTCCTGCAGGGCAGCATTCTGCAGAGATGCTCCTGGTGGAGCAGAGCCCAGCAGCTCCATGGGAGCAGCAAACAGCATTGGCTACTTGCTTGGAAACTATTTCTGAAGCCCAGAGAGGGCGGTCATGTCTAAGAAAACAAACCAACGCATTGCTAAATTTTCCCTCGGTTTCAGAAACTGCAGAAGCATTGCCAGGCACTGCGAGGACAGACGGACTGACAACAGTGGTGAGACGCTGTGTGGAGCTGCAGCGGGATGAGCTGCTGCCTGCCCCAGCGCTCATAGTATGGGGGCTTAAAAGCTCTGCTGCTGAGGTTAACGGGGCTAATCCTTTCTTTTCTTAAGATGTTTATTCATCCCAGTGACCCTGCTGGGTTCAGTGGGGTTACTGGGGGCCTGGTGAAAGACCTGCTCAGCAATAAGTCATATTCTTCACACTGGGAAACATCAGATTACTCTTCAGACTAAGCAAGACATGTGAAATGCCTCAACAAGTTATCCTGAAAACTATTATGTGAGTTTAAATAGACTCTGCACTTCCAAAAGCATGCACTACAGGTCGGTAATTTAATGCATCAGAGACCTGCTTGCAAATACTGGAACTAAAAGCACATTTTAATTAGCCAAAACACTGCAGCACTGGTGGGCTGTAGCGTCTATCAGGCAGGTTAGTTAGGTCACCAAGAAGTGTACAGTAACTCAGGCAGTAATGTACAGGATTCTATGCATCCTGAAACACATACTAAATGCAGGACGCTAATGAAGGAAGAGATTTTGAGAATTACAATGGAAAAATCCCTGAAGACTTCAACTAAATTGAAAGCTAAAGTGGCACCAAAGTACAGTATAATGCTGCTTTGGCAATGAAGTGGAATCTAAATCAGTATATTTTTCCAGTCAGTATAAAACACGGGGTAGTAAGAATACGGTACACAAGGATGGCCAGTGGCTACTTACTGCTACAAGGGATTCATCAATCAAACCAACAAAAAATTACCAGTTAAGCATCAAACATTTTTTCACCCCATTTTAGAATAAATACACTGAATACAGTTAAATCAGGGATTATCTTTCTGACTGAGAATGATTTACATCAAAATACTGAATGTAGCACCATTTAATTCCAGAAAGACTGTCATAGCAGTGACAACTCTTCCAATTAAATAGTCCCCTTGCAAAATTAGGTGTTTTATAAAGGGCTTGGTTTGGCTGTTTTATTGGTATTTTGGGTTTTGTCATCATAACCAGTTGTGGTGGTTTAGGCCCTGCCGGGACCGGAGAGCACGTTGCCATTGCCCCTCCCCACCCTCAGCCAGTCAGGCTGGAAGTGAGGCACAAACTCTGGGTTAAAATAAGAAGAAATTTAATACAACAGTGTAATAAGCAAACTGAACAACAGTAGCAATGATAACAACAATAAACAGTAATAACAGTAAACAAGATAAAAGATGTACAGAGAAGTACCACAATGGTTACAGACAGCCCCGTGCTCCCCCTCACCAAAGCCACAAAGGAAAAAGTTCCCGTGCTCCCGCGCCCGTACCTGACATCAGCATGGTATGAATAACCCGACTGGGGATCCCTTCCCCCTCTCTCTCTTAACCCTATCCCTAGCTGAACCAGGACACCAATGCTTTGGGGGTTTTTTTATGACCTTAGGGGCTTGCCTACACAGACAGATTTCTAGCCCCTCATCCAAATTCACTAGAGTTGCTTTGCTCTGGTTGCAGTTGTACAGATGTACTGAACATGTCTCTCTAGGTAATCTGCTGCTGAAGTGATAACACGCTAACCTAGAAAAAAGCATCTCCACCAAAGGAGCAGCGGTACAGGGTCTCAGACACCCATGTAACCCTCTCATACAGACAAGCTGTGAACAATGTTGTCAGCACCAGAAAAGGGGAACAGAAGTTGAGACTCTGAAAGAGAATAAAGTTTGTGCAGTAACAGAAGTGGTCCGTCACATCTGAACTGCTCAGCTTCACACACAGAGGCTTTGGTCCTCTGGCAGTTTCTGGACTGTATCTGTGATGTTGTGCTCATTTTATCCATTTCCTTTGAGTTACATGACAAAAGGTAAGAACCCAGCCAAGACCAATCCCAGCACAACTGTTACTTAAAACATAAAAAACCCCCTGTTCCACAAAGGGCTTACTTTAATATATGCTGAAGACTGACCACCACCTCTCCCCATTCTACCTTTCTCAATTAGAATGTTTCCAAAAATCTGCCTCTTAAAAATAGATAAATAGTACCCTTTAATACAGGGATAGAAGTGACAGGAATCTATGCCAAAAAAAGAATTATAATTGTCAACATGTCATACATCACTTTAAAATATAATGAATTCTAACAGCATCCTTTGCCATGAATTGTTAGCTTCATTGAATAAAAAGCTGTACTTCTAAAAAACAGGTGTAGTGCATGGGAATCAGAACGGAATCAAAGAACCTGTTTATTCACCAGTCCTAATGAACTACTACTATCTTTAGGTGTGAAAAGTTCTAAAATATACAGTTGTAATTGCTGGTTATTTTAACATGATACTAATACTATGTGAATTATACCTTTAAAGAACAGAGATGTTAAGTTCTCCTAAGAAAAAATTCTTTATCAATTTTAAGATTCTCCTAGGTTACTCCACAACTGAGAAAAATCACAGTGTTTTTATGAGCAAAAGAGAGGTGTTATGCTTTGCCCTCCATGCTGCTGAATCGGTAGTTGTACCTTTTCTTCCCCTTTAATGATATTTCCCTGGTGGTTATGAAACACAGCACTGAGACAGCTTGCTTTGGGAAGACTGTGTTTTGTACCTGTTCAGGAAGCTGAAGAGAAAAATGTGGCTGTGAGAGCACACCCTTCCTGCCCCTGGTGCCCTTCTCCCACAGCCTGTCAGGATGTGACCCGGGGAAAGTCTGGTGTCGGTCCCTAATCCAGTGCTCTCCTCCCACACAGCCACAGTCCTGGGGATAAGTCACTCGGCATCCAACTTTGCCAGCTAAAACCAAGGGATCAGGTCTAAACCAGCCACCTGCAGCCTCTGTGTATGGAGAGAAAGTACAAGGCAAGTCATTGCACCTCCTTCAGGCCAGTGCTGCCCAACGGGTCATGAGCCTGGCCTACAGGTCATCCCCTTCACCAGCACGCAGATGCCCTCCTTGTGCTTCAGCCCAATTTCTGACATGGGCTCATACCGCTTTCTTACTTTATCAAGGTCTTTCACAGAATAAAGGCTGAGATGATAATAGTTACTATTCTGTTGAATCAGAAACTGTCAGCAAGTCAGAATTGAAAATTTATGACCCCATTCCTCCACATACTCAACTTAGGACCATATCTAAAGACAGTTGTTTAGAAACACAGCCAGGTACTAATTAAATCCAAATATTTTAAGTTGCAACATGGAAATCCATCACTGACTATCATAAATTAATCCCTTAGTCAGTTGTTGATTCATGAGTTGTGTAAGGGTGATGCAAATGGAGATTCTGTGGGGTAGGAAGAGTGAGAAACCAGAAGATGGAAGGATGATTCACTGTGAAGGCAAAAGAGTAGGAAGTCACTGGTATTGGAAGAGACCAAATTAGTGGGAATGCAAGCAGGAAGGAAAAAGGCAGGAAAGCAGGCAGGGTGACTGGCAAAATGACTTTAAGGGATCATCTCTTTGTGGAGATGGAAAGACAGGTGATTTGAAGTGAGAGACATGAATTATGAAAGATACGGGAACTGGTTTTGTTAAATGCAAAGATTCTCTCTGTGAGTTACACAAATTCTTTCATTTCAGGGAAGTGCAGCAGCAGAGAAATTGCATGTCACTCACAGGGGCAGACATAAAAGGGTATGCGCTACCCAAAAGATATCTTCCACACAATATCGCCTAACTTCTTCATTTCTGGTGTCTGAATTCAGCACTTATTTCCCCATGTGCTGCAAAGTTAAGACCACTGTTTGATACTGCAGCACTCTTGTCCTGTGATGTTATCAGTGCACACTCTTTCTTTCCATTACACAGGCGTGTGAATTGCAAGAGCACAGCAAAGGAGTCAATCCCCTTAGAGCAGACAGATATGGATGTATGTCAGCTGGGTCAGGGTCTAGTAAAAGAAATGTAAGGTGGTGGTTATAAGCCGAATGTTTCCTTCAGCATTCCCACTGCAACTTTTAAAGAGGTATCAATGGATCCAGTTTTCCTATTTAGCCATCAACTGTAATGTCAGAGGATGAGCTGTTTTGTCTAGGAAGATGCAACAGTTCATCCCAGTGAGACAGCAGGATATAGACACACCTTCAAAAGAAATCAGGGCTCGTTTTGAGCCTGCTGTTTTTAGCCAACACAAGCTCACAATCTAAGCAGCCAAAATTCATATAATGGAGGATGCAAAGATGTCTGCTCCTCTAAGAAAGAAGAGACAACATATTCCCAATCAGTGGCTGAACTATTTAAATGTCCTATCACTAAGCCTAAAGCATGTGAGGATGCAGGCACTACCAACATTGCTGAAGATCCTGTTCACAGAAGCAGCCAGCAGGCTCCAGCAAAGACAGTCTGGGAAAAGCAGAAAATCAGATCAGGTCTTTAATTAAATTAAGAGTCCAGAAAACTGTCCTGACAAAAACAAATTGGCTTCCAGGCAATGGCCCCCAAGATGGCCAAGCTGGCACTGCGAGACTGGGCTGCTTCCTACATCTCTCTTTATTTTTCCCAACACATCAGACCCCTGGAACAGCTACCAAGGCATGAAAGCTAGTCTTTGTATTTACAGTAGTAGAATTATTGTAAACCTGTTCTTAAATATTTCCACATGTTATATGTTTCTTCTTGTAAAATTATCTCCAAAGGCAAGTATTATGGAAATAAAAATTATGGGGGAAAAACAGCTGGTGCTTTTATGTTTATCTGAAAGCTATGTTTGTTTTCTCCTAGGCAAAACCAGAGCCTCACAAAATTGTAAATGATTCCCAAGACACTTCGAACTGATTTTTGTAAAACTCAGATTAGTGCACTAGAAAAAGAGTAGTAAATAAAATGAAAGTGGCAAAACTAAAAATTACATTTTACTTTTCTAATGAAGTTATTACTCCAAGATGTCCTACAACCAAAAATTAAGGGCTTGATTTATGATTACAGTATTAGCTACTTCATTTGTCTTTGGAGTATTCTTCTACTCTACAGTGATAAAAATAATCGCTGCTCACCTGCCACATACACAGCATAAGCATAAGACTTGGGAAACTCGTGTGGATTATAAATTACTAGTTTACAGAAACGTCCAAGAAGACAAAACTAAACTAAAAGGAGGAGCTCTTAATTATAGAGTGGATCAAAGTAAAATATGTGGGATTCAGAGATGTGGAAAGGGAATGTTTCCTATAGAAGAATCAATGTCCTAGCAAAGCCCAAGAGGAAGAAACCACCAGCTCCTCTGACTTGTTCCCTTTTGCAAGGTGGGTTTATTCTTGTCTTGCTCAGGGGCTTAACTTGCACATATTCCCTTTGCACTTGACACCAGAAGCTTTAGTAGCACAATGGGTACTTGTATAGTCTACAGCCAATAATGGATTAGTAATTTCTTTTCTCATTCTTTATTCCAAGCATGTGTGTAATTTATGCATGTGCCCTTGAAATCCGTGTATTAATGTGCAGAAAAAATGAGTTCTGTAAGGATTTTTGCAGAGCAAAATCTTTGGATGTGTTTTCAAGAGAGCATGGAGAAGTGGTCAGGAGACAAGGAGTTCTAAGAATGCACAAGAGAATGCATGAAGACCAGAGACGTCAGATCCAGTTCACAAACAGCAAACAGCTTAAGAGTCATACGATATCTACTCTGACTCCCTTCCCTTTTTATCTTTACCTTTTCTTGCTTACTGCATTGTAAACTCTTCAGAGCTGAGACTTTTCCCTGCAATTTTTTTTTTGCTGTTTGTTTGTTTGTTTGCACAGGGCCAATAAGAGCCCCATTCCTAATTTGGAAATTAATTACAATAATTATGGTCAACATTTTTCTTTCTACAGGACCATTTAGGGCTTTGCCTTACAGTTCAAATACCAAGTGTTAGTTATCTGACCACCATTGAACAGTGAAGAAAAGTTAAAACATAGATGAATTCTCCCACAGATGTGTTAGAGATGAATGACCACAGTCAAAAGAGCTTTCAGGGATCTAACATTAGTAATACATATCCACACATGGTAGCACTCCAAAATTAACAAGGTGATTCTGCAGTGATTAAGTTGCATACATATCTGTACACACCAAACACTAAAATGCCACATGTTGTAGTGCAGTGGTAGGTGGCAAATATTTCATTTTCTCCACAGACTCTATAGCTCTATGATAACCTTGCTCATGCGCACCCTCCTCTGTCTTCTTTCCAAAAGGAAGAGTGGCAGACTCAGTCTCTTCTCATCAGCCAGCCCCATCCCCCCCAGTGTGTTAGCTGCTTGTCTCTGCATCCTCTCTACTGCTACGGCCTTCCTAAGGTGCAGAGACCAAGACTGCACATGGTGCTCACACATGGGTGCATCAGTGGGGAAAAATTGGCACCCTCTATCTTATTATCCTTCTTGATTATGGACGGTATTTCTGATTATGGGCAATAATTCGTTGGCTTTGTTGCCTGCCACAGCACATTGAGCTGGTGCTTTCAGAAACCTCTCAGTAACCACTCCTGAGCTGCAAGAGCAGCTTCTCAGTCTAGCACAGGGGCACCATCTAGATTATTAACCGTATGGGCATCACCATATACTGAGCCTTCTCTGTCAACTTTTTACCCACCCCATTTTGTAAGCTACTTTTGGAGATGTCTGCCGCCAGCACAGCATCCAACTATGCATAAGAGCTTCACACCATCCAAAACTGTGAAAATCAACCACACACTCCCTGTTACCAGTTCACTGATGAAGACATCAATTCCCCCGGGAATCAACACAAGAACTCCCTGGCCCCCACACTCCTTCCATTTTGCTTTATTGGACTTTCTTTTCATGACTGTATCTAACCATTTCTCAAGTCCATGCAAACTTTTGTCAGCCACGGGAAACTGTGGCACTGACTTCCAGAGTCACACTATGCCATGTACAAAACCGTACTTACATCCCTTTGCTTGCTTTGAGCCTTCACCTAATTAATTTCATTGAGCAAGACTAGTTCTTTAATGTGAGAGACAGCAGAGGTGCTATGCAGAGGATGAACAGCTGAAGCTCTTGATAATAAGGATTTTCTCCTTTACGATGCCTTCCAGACAAGGATTTCAAACCATATCTTGGGACTTACATGCTGTAAGATTAGCCAAAGGTCTATGAATTTATATTTTGAGAATCTGTTCACTTTCTTAAGCATGAGAATAGCAATGATTTTTAATATATTTTTCCCCTTGTATTTTGAGAAGGTAAAATCACCTAAATCCTTTAGATGAAAGTGACAATTTTTCTTAAAATTGCAGTGCAAAGACACTAACCAATTTTTAGCAACCAATAAATATACTCTTGCTGTCTAAAGTGCGAGTTGAAATAATGTTTCCAGTATTATTATGTTACAAGCTAACAAGGGATCATTTTATTTCTAAATTGCAATCACACACACACACAAAAAAAACCCTGAATAAATTTTTAGGGAAGTCTTGACCATAATGCTTGAATAAGACCACTTAAATGCTTTAAAATAGATTAAAGCACTTTGGAATGGAAACTTTTATATAGCATTTGTATAATTCCAGGCAAATGACATCAAGGAATAAAACACATCAAGGAGTCTCTTCCCTCAAGCACGAGTGTCAGTTTATTTCTACTGTATTAGGAACAGTGCTCCAGGTAAAAACATCCCAGCAGCAGGGCAAAATAATCCAGTTGCAAAAATAAGATTCTCTGAGGGAATCATATGCAAACAGAAGCAATGGTTCTTCAAAATGCCAGCAATAAAAAATATAGTTAAATGGATTTTCATCTGTGGCTAGTGCTGCAAACACCAGAACTGTGAAAGGATACTGTAACTAAGTCAAAATACCCTAATCATGGTTAAATATTCAGATTGATATATTTAGATATCAGATTTTAAGCCTTCTTGTCATGTTGTGCCATCTTCCCTGGGCACAAATTCTTAGTAAATAAAACAATTCTACACCTGTAATTACGGATTAATGTTTTAGCTAATTATGGCATATTTATTCATATTAAATAAAACTATCTTGACAAGTGATGATTGAATGCAGATCCTGACAAGTCAGAAAGGGGTAAACTCTTAAAATAGGATAAAATGTCAGATATAATGGAAGGCAGCAAGAAAAACTTTGCTTTTTATCTCTTTGGCACTTCCTCTCCTTACATTTCTTTTCAAAGTGGAGCTTTTAAAAGCCGCACTCAGTTGCTTATTTTTCCCAGTAACTAATCTATTGCAAGTTCTTTCTGCACATGACACTGCTTTTAAAAGATCATTTCTGACATAGGTTTCTGGTTAAAAGCCAGATTCCACTTCCAGGCTGTTAAGAAGTGAGAAAAAACGTCTAAAGGAGAGGGCTAGCCTGCCTAGTCATGTTTGACCACATTCAACTGTCTTTACAGACTTCCTACAGCTTGGTTTCTTAATTGTTTGCTTTCTACGAAAAGAATGATTTTAGGAAATGCTTCCACACACACCCTGCACCCCATTTATTTTTTTCCCTTAAGATGCTCCTTTGCCCTGCGTTCAGTTTTCAAATCTGAGCTTCATGAAAAGACTGCAGGAAGATTGTGCAGAGCATTCAACCATACAGACTTAGGAGAATAGAGTGCCTTGGCCACACAGCAATAGAGGAGGGATGGGGGTGGTAAAAGAAAACATGGAAAAGTAAGAGAGCAAGGAAATTAAACAAGAAAACAAGGTTCCCATGGAGAAATGTGCATGTCCACATGTTCAGGAAACCATGTCCAAGGCATTAGAAAGGTTTCAAAAGAGCTCATGTAACATAAATCAGACTTAAGAGCACCCCTTTCTTCCTCCAGCTATCAGGGCATGAGCACCTCACATCTAAACAAGTTTTCTTAAAATAAAATTACTGTAATCAAAAATCTCCAATTTCTCATTCCATTTTTCTTTCCATCTTCACTTCTAGTCTTTCCATCTCTTTCTACTCTTCTTTCTCACCATTAACCCCTGATTTCTGATAACCCCTGATTTCTGAGACAGCTGCAGGACTCCATCTGTTCACAACTTCATGCTGCCTGTTCAAGTACAGACAGTAGACTTGACCAGAAAGGCATCATGTTCTCATAGACAGGCATCGCAAGTATACTGAGCTGCACATCAATTTCAGGAATATCACATCCTGGAGAGGGATTTGCTTTCTCATCACAGGTATTGCAATTTTCATTAGAGGAGTGCATGTTGCGTGAATTCACCCACATATCTCCTGAACTCATGCAGAACATTGATAAAAAAGCTAGTCGTGACATCTTGGCTGTCCTGAACATATGCAGGTATGTTCAAGGCAAGACTCAAAACCACTGCTATCACTTTGGTGCGTTCCAACAGCAACATGTAAGTGTGCATCTCACAGAGGGGTTTTTCTTTTTTTAATCTTTTTTTTCCCCTAGCATAAATCAAAGAGTCATATTAAGATTGTAATGGAAATCTGGAAAAATATACAGTATATATTGCCTATTTTTTTTTTTCAGGAAAGCTTTGAGTTCTTTAAATTTCCATATTTCTAACTTGGGCTAGACATTGGCTCCATTTGATAGCACTGGGGTAATACAGAGTTCCTTCATATGTCATTTTGATCATTAATGTTTTATTTTAAAGGCTGACCCAATATGTATATTGAATACCTAAAAAAAGTTTAAATTATTTTTTCTCCATCCAATATGCTGTGTCACAGCACAGTTGTGAGTGTCCTTTGCTCTTTGACTTTGTGCCCTAAGTTTTTTTGAGACTGAGCTGCTAATTTAGGCACTAAATGTCTGGTGACCATCCCTATTTTGCTTATGTTTCTCCTCTTTTGAGATACTTTTATAAACCATCCAAAGCCTAAAGACTCCCCATAGGTTTTACATGCAACCTCCAATGCGATGATGTCACATTGCTGAAAATGGTTGTATTCATGCATTTGTGCACATACTCATATAAACTAGTAACTCCAAAGAAGTTCAGCCAGTTGAGGAGGACTCAAATCTCCTCTCACAAAAAGAATGACACTGAGGAAACACAGTGAATAATTATTGGCATTCTGGCATTGCTAATCTATGATTTTAGTATAATATATTTATTTGGATGTTCCCCAATTCATTCCTGTAGAGCAATGGTACTTGCAGAAATCATAGACCAAGCAGACTGTAAAACGTTTTTCAGAGCAGTTTTGCAGTAATTGTAACCTGTGAATGTTTAAGGAGGAGACTGATACCTGTAAATTTTTAATAGGCATGCTTCAAGTTTCTTTTGGCATAGATTTAATGCACATAAGAAAGCAGAATGTACAATCAGTCAGAACACCAAAAACCAACTGGAGGATGAACTCAAGTAAGAATCAAGTTTACCCATCTAAATTTGGATGGGAAACCATCCTTCTGTCTGAAGGATCTTTCCTAAATGGATCTGCAGGACACAGCTGGGGTTCGCTCTTTCCTTCCAGTCTAACCAGGGGATGGGAAGGTTAATTCTTCTGATAACAGAATTAACTCCCTTTGCCTATATTCCAAACTGCCACATACCACAAAGCTATTACAGAACCATTGCAGAACTATCTAAATGCGTGATAAGGATAGCTCCCGGGTGCAGGAATACGTCAGAACATACTTAGTAGCAAGTTCTTAGGGCTGTGGAGAATCCACCCCAGCTATCTTCCCGATTTCGGGTTTGTAAAAGCTTTACTGAGCTGATGAAGGATTTGGAAATTTCTTTAATCAAAAAAAGACAAGGTTTTCAGGCTATTTCTATTTGTGTAGCCAAACTTTTGCTTTTACTCTAAAAATCAAGGATGTGCAAGCAGGGGAGTGTGGTCAGAACAGATTTATTTCCCTCCCCGTGGGTTTTTATGGCCCACAGGTTGGACCAGAGACATCAGTTTTATGCCTCAGCTCTGCAAAATGGGAAGGACTGCTGTGGGGTGGGTGGAGGCAGACTTGGCTGGAGAGGTGAATCAGGTGCACACAGGATCAGGGCTCTGCAGCTTCCTGCCACAAGCAGCTAAGTAGACTGCAGATGTGTTTTCTGAATGAGTCCAAAACATTTAGCAATAACTAGATGACTGGGAAGAAGTCTGCTTTTGTCCTGAAAGTGAGGCAGTGGTACCAGAACTGTTTTTTTTTTTTTTGTTGTTTTTTTTTTGTTTGTTTGTTTTTTTTTATATAAGGTCCTGAGATGAGTCTTCACTATTAGCTCCTTCTTGGAGTAAATAGTGAATATTAACAATTGCTGCAAAGCTGCAGCCTAAAGGAGCAGTCATCTCACCATTTTTGCCTCTTAAAATCTAAGTTTTGCAGTGGGGTTTATTAAGTCTACTGAATACTCCACCATGACTTTATATCTGAGAGGGGAAACAAATTCACTAAACTTCAAAAGGGCAAAGAAAAGTGAAAAAGTGAAAATTTAACTCATCATGGAGTCCAAACCAATTTCACCCAAGAATTAATTCTTTGCAACAAGGTTCATCTTTCATTTGCAGGAAAACATTTTCATTGTCAGAATAATATTTGCATTTTCTTTCTGTCAAAATCCCAATAAACTAATGAAGCTACAGGTTACCCTGTATTTCAGACCACCAGAAGCCAATGTCAGCACAAAACAGGGTTTGCTGCATTCTCAAAGCCATGGACTATCCTAAACTCTACAGGCAGACATTTGACGCAAAGAAGCCTAGAGCTGCTATGAAAACACACAGATCTTTCTCAACCTGTACCATATTTAATGTCATAAATCACTGTAACACTGTTATCATATGTCAATCTATACATGATATTCTTGTTGCAATGTCACTAGCAGGACTTTGTAACATTTAAGTAACTTCAGACTATAATTGAGTACAAGACCAGAAATGGTATCTTAAAGCATCAACTTTCAGACATGATCTGACAAAGAAATTTTCTACTAGGGATGATTAAAAATATGTTGAAAATACACAAGAAAATAGTTATTTTTCTACAGTTGAAAATATACAAGAAAATTGTTCTTTTTCTACGTGGAATATGAGAGAAAAGATATTTCACATTTGTTTGCTTCTAAGCAGCCCTCCTTTTAAAAAAAAGATTTTTGAAAAACTCAGAGAGAATTTAAGCTTTTTTGGTTTTGAAAATTAAGGTCTTTCTGCTTCCCCATACTTCTTTTTCAGTTCTTCCTCTCTGCTTTTACTGAACAAGGGAGGTTAGGGAATGGGAAAAAAGAAGTAGGAAAGGAAAAAATAAGTAGGAAGTAGTTTTAGTAGGAAAACTTTAAAATCTCAAAAACCAAAAAAGCACATTTGCAATAAAACAAGTATTATATGAGAAAGATTTGTAAAAAAATAGCCAGCGGACACATGCTTCTTTCCTACTTAACACTGACAAATCTACAAAACATCTTCCATGGACCTGAGTCCTGTCACTTCTGTATCAGCCTGTAAGTATAAGCCTATTAACTTGATTTCATCTGATACTGAAATACAGGTGCAAAGGGTACAGCAAAGCAGATACAATGACATCAGCAAGACTATGTCAACACTTTAGGAACAAAAACTGCTCAAGATGAAATTTGGCTAACAAACTGGGATGAACACACCAAGGCCCAAAGAAAGGGCCCATGGCCACTCAAATGCTTCCTAAATCCCCCCTCTTGTGAGCTTCTTCAATGAGAGCAATCCCACTGCAGAACCAGTAACTTTCTGCATCACCTCCACTCACCCTGCATGCCTCCCGGGTGAGTTGGCTCTCCAACTTTTGTTGCCATGCAGGACCTTCTGACATTCTTATGCAGAATGGCTTTATACCGTAAAATGACAAAGGACCGTGACAGAGGTCACTTTGACAGGAGTTACAGCAATTTCGTGTATATTTAACCACCAGAGGCTGACAGGTTGGAAAACCATCACATCATGTCAAGTATGAATTCTCTGGTGCTCTGAACCTCCAAGAGAGGCCTCAAAGGGCATGTTATTCTCTGTGGAGGATTTTGCTGCGAGCCATTTCGGGTAGCTGTGGCTTATGGCACTGCTGTGCAGCATGCTGTATCCCAAGGACCCCACTCCCTACGTATCCAGCACAGGCTTACACCTGGGGTGTGCCATGGACCCCATCACCACGCAGAGGGGCGTATGTTTCTACCTATTAACCCCAGGCACTGGGCTTCTCCTGCCAAGACCGTGTGGCACAAACAGCCTGTCCTCCTGTTGACAATGGTGCAGTGTGGGCGGTGCTGGTGATTCCCAAGACAAAACAAGATGTCAGACTCAGCGTGCACCTACACGTTCAGTCAAATAGGACAGAGGACAAATGGAGGGAAGTTGTTTTTTAACGAGGGTGGAAAGAAGGGCAGAACAGAATAACCTGGCTTCCCAAACTCACACTATCAAAGCTTTTTTAACTTCACTAATATGTTATATATGGCTATGATAATTCAAAAACTGATAATGTGCAAACAGAAACATATACGGCTGCTTGATATAATAATTTCTATGTGTATTTGAAACTTACATTTGAAATGAACATATCAAGTCAATAAAATTCTACCTAGGCTTTGCATTAGTGAAAATATACCAGAGTCACATTCAAATGTGCCACTCGGAGAGATCACCCACCTCTGCCCCCCCCAACTTCTGTTCACTAAATAGGTTAGTCTTAGATAATACACATAACTTATATCATTGATTCTGTGTTAAACTGGCATGGACATAGACACACACAGATTATTAGGAAATTTAAAATTACCTATCAGTGTAATATGAAATGAAGCACCTATGCACACATATAGATGGACAGAGGACCACCATGAAAAGCAACTGAAAACCAAATGGTTGCTTAACTGGAAATTATAAAGAATAGTAACATTTAATGCCCTATCAGAGACCCTAATCATGATACAATGTGCTACTGTATAATAAAACTTGTTCTGCCATAATTTACTGTCAAGGAAAAAAAAAAGGATGAGAGAAGAGAAAAAGATTTCCATTTCTCACCATTTTAAACATAAGGAAGTTCTAAAATCTCTTTTCAAGGTCACAAGGAGACTCCATGGCAAAGCAGAGCTTTGTATGAACATGTTTAGCAGTGTTCATAGCATGTGAAAAATGAGCCAGGTCTATGGGTGTTATACACCAGATTATCTCCACTGACTTTCAAGTATGAGCTTGAATGACTTGCATTAATAGACCCCTGCTAAGCATGTGAACCAGTGCTATTTTGCTGTATAGTTGTTAACTATACGATTATGAATGAGGGCAAGCATTTTCTTTTTGAAGGCAAACATAAACTTTTGGCATATAACCAGCACCTTCGCAAATGGAAAAGAAGTAAAGCTGTCCAGCCTGAGGGAGATAAACCTGCTAGGTGCAATGATGCCTAACTGGTACAGGAGTGCATATTTCTGAATACACAGACACACAGCATGGCACAGTGGGAAATGTCTGATACAGAGATACTCATTTTGTGTTATGAGATAATTTGGGGAGAACAATTGAATCAGCTTCTAAATGGATCAGGGTGAGACACATGGTGGCCAGGTCTGTGGTTCAAACCACTTCTGGAACATTTTCTGAAATCGACTCAAATGTGAACCTGCACCAGGCCCACCTGCAAGCTCTTCAGGGACCCATGTGTGCCAAGGACATCCTCCAGTCCTGCCCAGTGACCAGTGCCCCTGAAAAGGAAAAGCCAACCTGGGGCTCATGGTAGGCACCTTGCAAGGCACAGATGGAGGAATCCACACTAAAAAATGGAAACGTGCAGGGGTCCCAGAGAGCTCCCTCAGGACAAACGGGTAGCTGATGACACAGAGTACACACAGAACAGAACAGCTTCTGCATCTCTCCACACAACCCAGAACAACAGCACAGGATGAACACTGGGTACCAGCAGCTGTCCTAGTCTCAGGGTGAAGTTTTCAGACACTTTGGACCATGTGCAGAAATGCGAGCAGCTTGCAGACTAACCTCAGCTTTGCTCACAGCAGTTGCAGACAGGATTTGCAAAGCATTCTTCTAGTATCTGAAGCTGACAATTTTTATGATATATGTATCTGTGACTTTTGTCTCACTAGTATCTAAATATTTCAAGATAGTAAACCTCTGAGGCCCTGACTTTATTATTAGAATGACTTTCTGAAAAATTATATATTTATTATTTTTTAAAAGAACCTCTAAAAAATCACTCTCCTCTCCCCATCAGAGCTTTACACTGCCTGCAGAGATTACATTAATTAGCACCAGCTTCTACAAAGATGGATGGGAGTTTAGGGGAAAAGTAGTAATCAATCAGGACCTCATCTCTGGACATGCTGGACTAGACTTGCATTTGTTTCTCACTTACTGCTCTCTCAGTAGGTGATGCAAATAGGCCCAGATGCCAAATTGTTCTAACAGCTGACTATAAACAAAAAGTCTTTTGAAAATATGTTTGAAGGATTAAAAGAGAAAGCTTCTTTGAAGGATTAGAAGACAAACAGTAGGAAGTCTGAAATAGTGTCACATCCCTTACACTGCATGAGTCCAGGTATGGGCCAGGGACTTTTGAAACTTGAGGAAAGTTTTACCCAGCTAGAGGTGTAATTAAACATGGCTGGAGAGTGCACTTAAAAAGTGCCTCAAGGACTGCTCTTGGCCATATGCATATGTGTTTTTTCTGTCTTGCTTAAAACATGGAACTTGTTCAAGCACTTTCAGGAAAACACAACTGGCGATCAGTCTGCTCCTCACGCCCAGCTGGTACTCGTGGGTCTCCTTAACGTGCCAGTTTGTAACTTCCCGAATTGCTGCTGTGTGCTGGATCACGCTCTCACAACAGAAATACACACAGTGAAGTATCTTGCAGTGGAAAAAAATGGTACTGAAAGCCAGCATCCCTCAGCCTCACTATCTTCTACTTATACCTAGGTACTTGGTCCTGCACAGGCTGATGAGAAACCACAGAAAGATAGAATCTGCCTGTGTCTAGGACAAAATTTTCAGAGCACCATAGATTCTTGTAACAAAAGCATACAAAACATATCTGATTTGAGAATGTAGTGTCTATCAGTTAGATACCCCATTCTCTCATTTACTGGAGAATAAATCACTCCGCATGGATGTCTTACCTTTGCAAAATCAGATATTACTGGTTTGTTCATTATGGGGCAATTCTGAGTTCAATACTAAGAGCAAATTCCAAAACAGGTTAAAAAAAGACAGCAATAAAAGACAGGTTTTGGTTCCAAACCACCAAAATCATTGGGAGCTATGAGCAACCATCAGTCACAATAGCAACAGTATTTAAAATATACTCCAGTAACTGGAGTATAAAAAAACCCACCAAACCATTCATACAATATGATGTCAACCTTACTTTTTCTCCCACTGAGCAGCACTAACTCTGTGTGATAGCCACATGCTTATTCCATGTCCCCACCTCTCAGTCATGGAGGAGAGAGGAACTGTTACAATCTGAGCTGGAAAATGTAAATCAGGCAAGTTTCAGTTGTACAGTAGGATTTTCTTTCTATACAGGATTGACTTGCCACAAGGGTACCTTTTAAAGATGGCCACCAAGATTAAAGTTGAATGCTGTCGTGTCCAATTCATTTGTCAATTTTGTTTGTACTTCAGTTACTACCAGTCCACAGGGTGTTGGAAAGGTTTCGTGCTATTTAAAATATAAAACCTTCTTGAAGTGCATCACATGTTTGTTCTGCAGGTATATACTCAACCTATCATCTCATCAACATTTACTGAAGACTTGTGAACCTGTGAGTCAGTGAAAGCTAGCCCAACCTATCTAACCACAGAGAGGAGCTGCAGAACAAGTTTCTCCATGTCTTTGATGAGTTCTTCTTCTAGCTGACCAAAGACACCTGCAAGAAAATTCCTCTTCTCAAATCACCTCTATACCACAAACCACTTTTCTTGTGCTTCATCCTACAGTCAATAGACCCAAGACAGTCCTAGTATTAGTACTACATGCATACACACATGGCATTCTGCTCGGGCTCTGCAATGATGTATATGTCTAGTATACCAGAAATTTAGATCATGCAACACAAATATAATAACCAAAGATTAACCATGTTGTTAATACACGGGCTCAAAATCTGCAAAGCACTGACAGATCAGAATGCCTTTTTGATCTGATAAGCGATTAGTGCGTTTGCAGGCAAAGAAAACTGGGAAATCTACACATTTGGACAAATGTTTGTTGGGGAATATACTCCTTTTCATGTGTTTGAATGCACAGTGCTTTCACTGTTCTCTTGCAGAAACTTCAGGAATTCATATGCCGCCTCCACATCTCTAAAAGCACAATACTGTTATCAACTAACGCTGCTACAAACTCTTCCTTGCCAAAACAAAACCTGATTCACTCTTTATTCATCCAGCATTATAGGAGAAGGAAAATATCAGTTGGAGACAGCTCCTGCAATGCAAATGCCTTCTGCCAGGACCAACAAGTTACAGATGGATAGCCAATACTAAAAGGAAGACTGGAAATTCAGTGGACCCCAAAGTAGCCTGGAGCTTTTAAAACTTTTAAAATTATTTTGCATCCCTACTTGCCTCTGGTATTTCCATGGATACTTATAATAAACTTTTTGGTTTTAAATTAAAATGTCTCTAGCATATATATATATATATATATATATATATGAGTGCAATCATTAAGAATGTATTCATAACTCCTAGGCTGCCACTGAGAGGTGGTCATCAAGGCCAAATCAGAACCTACAAACAGGCACAACCCAAAAAACTACCCCAAAATTCATCACCTTGGGCTGTAAAAAGTTGAAAGTTCTGATTACAGCTCAATGACCAAAACAGACTGGTAGAGGACACCTACCAGTTTAGAAATGTGGACTGAAACATATTTACCACGTATTATGGCAGCCTTTCAGTGGCATTTTCTGCTCTGGAAAGCTAGGAAATGGAGCAATTAAAGCAATTACAGAATTTGTACCAGGGGACATTACTAATGGGACTATGTTGTGATCCTGCCATTAGTTTTTTATATGTATATGATTTTATATGCAACTTACTCCCTGTCCTTGTCAAAGAGGTATTGAAATTACCCCAAAACTCGCTGCAGGAGCAGGGTTTTCAAAATTAAGAATATATGTATGCACACATATACATATGTGTATACACATATGTATGTATAACTGTATGCTGTGTGTATTATATAGTACATTATTATAGATGAATTGTGCATACAATTATTATATATTACACTGTATGTCTACATTGCAGAAAGTGTAGAGAGAAAGTATTCTACTTTATATTCTAAATCAGAGAAAAAATTCTATGTATATGGTTAAAATATTACAATATAGTAGGAAACAGAAGACTGTCAGTTTGCTGTACTATGCTTCTTTACAAACTGAAATTTTTTCTAACACTAAAGCAGTGTACAAGTTGCAGGGATATACACATACTCTAGCTGTCCACTAATCAGCCTGAGAAGAGAAACCTCAAACTCTGTGGGAGGGGTGTTCAGGCCCGTGGCTCTGCATGGTCCACATTAAAGGTGTTATTGCAAGAGAGCCCAGCTCTGTCAGCGTTCACCTGTCCAGGGTGCAAGCTGAATAATTGATCCCCGGAGTAAATAGCCTTAGTTCACCTGGCATAAAAACAAAGACTGACAAAGTCTTTGTTCTGCAAGACAAAATTTAGTTTTAGGTTTAATCATGACTCATTGGGTTTTTTGGTTTGCTTTTTAGGAAACACTATTATATCCAGAAAACACCAAAGAAGAGTTCAGCCTCCCTTACAAAATAAAATAAATGAGCAGTGTAGACTTCTTTTTCCGTGTAGCTATCACAGCCCTCTCTCAATCACACCTCTGTTTTGACAGTGTTGTACTGGAGCAAAACCAGGAGAGAACAGGAGAACAATTTAGATGAACTCATTCTTAGTTCTTTAGCCACTTCTCTTGAACCTTTACCTAAAAAAGAATCTGTAGCTGTTTTAAGTCTACCTGGTTCAAGAGAATATCTTACAGGTCTGACTGAGGCTCAGGACTTTTCCTGGGCTGTCATGCCAGGCAGCCAGGGGCAATGGTGGAGTCTGATCCCTGCAATGAAAACTCAAAAAAAAGGGGTAAACTACTTCAGAGTATTATTACTATTGGGCAAGTTCTTATGGGCAATTATTACAGAAGAGATGTTATCTGTTATACCACCTGTCCAAAATCACTATCATCCCCAAAAGACTATTGGCAGAATCTGTGGTCATCTTACCCTAATTGTAAAATATCCATTTTCATTTCCTCCTCCCCTTTTACAAAAGTATCAGAAACTCTAATAATCAAATTAAAGAAAATAAAGAATAGTGCAAGTGTGATGGCATTCTGTATAGGAAAACACCAGTTTGTAGTTAGTTGCCTCTGAAAGACTGAGAACTATTCACTTGACGTTTAAACCACCTTAACCACGACCTTCAGGTAGGATTTGAACATAATAATGCCATTCAAAGAAAACTGCAAGGAAAGAAATAATTAAGGGCTTCCAATTTTAATTAATGCTTCTTCTTGTAACAAGAACAGGGTATGATTAAAGCGTGCCTGGCCAATGGAATTTCATATGGCATGCTTATTTCTTACAGTAGCTTCTACGAAGTTGTAGAACTGAAATCATTAATTTAAACCCTTAAAATATCAACATATGTTTACTACCAAGTCTTAAAAATAATTGGGTCATTATCATTAAAAGCTCCTTAACTGGCTGCAACTTGAAAGTGCTTGCAATGGTGGAAATATCATGTATAAAATGAACATGTTTTTGATCCCATTTTTAATGCCAAGTGATATAAACAACCAAGACATCAAAGACTGCACAATTTCTAAGACAGGGTTTTTCAGTGTAACAACATCCAGTTTTCCACTGCATTCTCCTCTTTGTCCCACACCCTTCAATCTTCCCATTTATTTTAAATTACATTAAACCTATATCAAAGACAGATGTGCAATCCTAAAGCTACGGCTGGGTGCACAATTCCTGCAGTGGCAACCCTGTTCAGAGCAGCCAGCGCTGCCTTGCTCAGAGGTCACTTTATTTCCTTTTCAAATAATCATTAGCTTCAAATCACAGGCAAATGAGTCAACATATCCTCTAATTATCAATAATCTAAAGATGACTTCCACAGAAAACGAATGACAATTCTGACATGCCAACTCTCTGCTGCCAGTTTTCTTCCAGTTTCCACTGGAGCTTAACAAAGTTGTCACCAACTGGTCTGACAGCACACATGACTACTACACTGCCACATACTAAGTTATCCTTTAAACCGCAGGGCAGTTTATAGATGATTCACTTCTACCCTGCACACCATGACGGCGGCTTCCTGGTGCCGCAGCCACTCCTTGGCGAGTGTTGCTGGCCAGCTCAGCTCCCGATAGCACCACAGCCGCTCATGCCTTCAGCTCCAGCCATACCTGCAAACACCCTCTGCAGTCCCGTTAGACTTTTTCTCGCGTGTTGGTTTTCCACTGCCAGTTGTTTCATGCTACACGGGCTGCTGGGACAAAGGTTCACCCGGTTTTGCTAGCCTTGACACCTAGAAGCCAGAAGAGGAGGTAGCACCAGTCCACGTGTGAAAAGCTGAAAGGAAAGGGGTTCCTACCCCAAAAATCCACCACATCTTTGTGGGTGAGCAGCAGCTTGAAAAGTGCAGCAAACTGCAGGCCAAAGATAGGCAACAGAGAGGCCTTGATGTCTTGGAGAAGACCAGGCAGCACCGCAGGGAACCCAAAGCCTTGCTCAAAGAAAGGGTGCAGGGACCTCTCCATAGTTAAAGCATTACAAGCCATCCACCTCTCAGCTTACGAGACACGGAATGACACTGCTACCTCCTGCGGTGGGACACACTCCCAAGTCAGCTGTTGTACGTAGAACAGCTTGGTAGAGTTAAGCTCACAGGTTGCAGATGTGAAAAACAGTTCTTCTGAACAGTTCAATACCTTGAACACCTTCAGCAGTAAGCAGTACTGTTACAGAGCACCTTCACAAACCAAGATGGTGTGTGTGCAAACTCAGTATCATTCTCTTCCTTCTCCCATTCTCCTTATGCTTGCACAATTATCTATTTAAGATGTGAGTTGTTCAGAGCAGGGGCTGTCTGATTTCCCACCTCACAGCTGCCTTTCTGTTATCAGTAAACACAAAATAAAATAAGACAACTCTGCCTTTACTGTAAAGTAGATGCAATACAGTAATGTAAGTCATTAAATTTTTTTTCTGTGGTGAAATGAAACTGCTGATGTTCATTACAGGTAGCAATGGAAGAGCTTGTCCTAGATCAGGATCCTGCTGCAGCGCTGTTGTTCTGTCTCGGTGTTTTCTTCTTTAGTTTTGGTGGTTTGTTTGTTTGTTTCCTTTTCCTCCAGAAATAAGTTTAGAAAACAGTCTGTCCTAATTTCAATCTGTTAGGATTGCATGACCACAAGCAGTGCAGAAAGCCAAATCAGACTTTGTATCTCAAATCTCTATCATTGTATCTACATGCCTATATATAGGACAAAGAGCTCCTTCCTCGCAGTTGTGCTAAATAAAATCTGTAAAATTGTTACAATGGCAATCTGAATTCTCCTGTTCTGCACAACTGCATATAGCAGAAGCCCACAGGAAATATTTATAAACATACATACAACTCAACACCTGCACCGTCTATTTTGAAAATGCTATAAATAGGCAATGACCCAAATCTAACCTGACTACAGTCCAAACCAGTGAGTCAGAAGGTTGGCAATTAAAATTACACTAAACAAGAAAACAACCTGACAGACGCTTCACCTTCATTTAGATGTAAATCCTTATCTGAGAATACCTCATACTTTTTTTTTTTTTTTTTTTTTTTCTCCCAAATAAACCAGGCAGCAAGGCAATATTGATGGTACTAATAAATGTCTGAGTACACATATTCATAATAAATAGATTGGACAAAGAAGGGGAAAGTTCCTCATTTACTTAAACATTGACACCTTCTTTGTGGCTTAATGAAAGCAATTAAAGACTGAAGTCAGGGTCAAATAAGCAAGCTTATTAAACTGGAATAAGCATGTTAATGAATAATAATTAGTTTTAAAGGTATCCTGAAGGTTCCTTGCCTCATTCACTGGCCAAGTTTCCAGATAAATGATTGATGCTATACTCTATTTTTTCAGTACTTTCAAACTTCATGTTGGCACAGGATTACCAATATATTGTACTGATTTGTCCCATTCATGAATAATAATAATGACTGGAATGTTTCCCTCCATATTTGATATATATCCATCAGGATTAGCCAAATCCCCTATGTTTTGTGGCTATAAAACATGACTTACCAGGATGAGAAAACCACTGTGTGTACAGAACAGGCAATTGATAGTTTAGGAGTTGACAGTTTGGGGACTGAGGCATTACGAATTGTGTTTACAAAAGTAACAACCTACTCCTTATGACAAATATGCATTTAGACTGTAAACTTGTTAAAGCAAGGATTTCTTTTCTATTCTTCACTCACATAATATGTACTAATTAACCTAGTCCGGGTTCATGCATTCAGAGACTTTAGTGCTATTGCCAACATAAAACAAACCAATCGCAAACACAGTGAAAGCTGTCTCCAGACTGGAAGTCTCTCTAAGCAAGTGACGTTTTTGACCATGTAGTATGAGGAAGGAGGCATTGATATATTGCTTGATCTGGTCGGGAAATCTATGCTAGAAATCCTTTTTGAGTTACTTATGCAAGCAAACATAAAACTGCACAAAGGCAGCAGGGAAGGAGTAATTGCATTCAAGCACTGAATCCATTATCACTGCCAGAAACCTCACGTGAGCTACAGGTGTCAACAGACAGATCAGAAACACTTGATTCAGCACTTCCCATTTGAAATGGATGTCATCTCCTTAAAATGAAAGAGGAAAAAAAAAGCAAATCAATCCCCAAACCTCAAATACTTTTTTTCCAGCCAACACCAGCTTTGATGTGACAAACATAACTGGTAGGGATGTCACAGACTTGATGCCCTTGGGTCCCCATTCCCTGAGTTTCTCATGCTCATGATGTTTGCCCTAGACACTGAAAATCTGGGAGTCCATCAAGTACATCACACAGAATTTGAGTATGATGTTGAACTTAAAGGATCATCTTAGGGCCGAATCTTACAGCTTCTGCTCTTTCCTCCACTTTCCTAAAAATAAAACAATTTTGCCATGATTTTTGTGCTTGCATAAACCAAAATGGTACCTTTACAACCTGCAGCACTGAAACCTTTTGCCAACAACAAAAAACATCCTGTCTGTTTACCCAGGAAAAAACAACTCAGTTAAATCACTCAGCTTTTCCTTAAGTTCCTCTGTTGCTCACAATTAGTTCCAAGGTCATGAAAAATCTATTATGACTAAAGGCAGTAACTAATTAAAAAAACCCCAAACAACCCAAACCAAAAATTCCTATGAATTTTCATCTAATAGTTCTATTTTTTGAATACCCCAGTGCCGCTACTGACTACAGATCTCTACCACCAACTTCCCTGTTTTTTAATAAACATTTAGCTGTGCCAAGCCCCCGCTTTGTTTCATACATTTTAGATAAAATTCTCCTGCCAAAGCAACAGAACCATGCTGTGATGAAAGCCACTGTCAGACGCATATAAAATCTCAATAAGCTCATCAATAAAATGGCTGCTTAGCTCCTATCCTGGGAGGAAATTTTTAAGATGCTGATGGATGACTTTGTTGAGGATGATTAAAACAATGAAATAAATCTGGTGCTCGCAGGAGTGCAGGATGGATTCAGGGAAGACAGAGACACATGCACCATGCAGTTTTCTCCTGTCTGCGTTGCAGGGTTACAGCCAGCGAAGCAGATGCAGGGTCTTGCGCAGAATATATGGACACCACATCTCTGCTTTCCATGCCACACATTCCCTCATCCTTCACTTGCAAACATTTGGACTTGACCCTGCATCGGGGTATATTATTCTCTCCCAAACACGGATAACAAGAACATACATCAGACTGCAAGTAAAAGCGCCTCTTGCATACCTCACTATGGGTACACAACCTTTTTCTTCAGCGTGCCATAGTCTAATTCTCCCTCTCCCATCTTCCTTGACTCCTTCTCCACCATTTCTTCCTCTTCAATTCTTCTTTCATTTCTTCCTCGTTTCTATACTTTCCATCTCCTTTCCTTAAATTACTTAAGTACTATTTGAACTAAGATGTTGGCAGAATTAAAGATCAGCTTAGATGATTGAGAAGTATCAGCAATTATAATTGCTTTGAGCAGTTACAGTATATCAAATCAAATTTATCAGGAAAGGAAACAATGTTACTCTGTTCCATACAGTTAAGATATCCCAGACTTTTTCTGAGTTATCTTCCAAACAAAGGAATGATAAGCTTTTTGTTGAAACATTTCATATTTCAATGATCATACTAGAAAAAGCACCCAGATTTTCATTGCAGCACGAGAAGAGACAGGTTTACTCTCTCTACAAGTCTTCATGCTTACAAACACAGACATAACAAGGGCTAGCACACTCTGTTTTTCTCATTTATGAAATTCTAGACAGAGGTGGGGAAAAAAAAAAAAAGCAAGCTTTTCCTTTGAGTTTTCTCTCCCTTATTACAGTTTTTTCAAAACCTCTATATATCAGCATGTTCCTGGGATACAACAGTATTTTGTTTTCTTTTATCATTCTAGTGCATATAATCTTTACCACAGTCTGGCATGTTTTTTCTCTGTGCCTCCGCTAATAGGTATAGTACATACTAGTGGGAAAATGGCCAGTGACAGAATTCAAGTGGCAAACCTGATAGCTACAGACCTAACTCAATCCCGTCAGCAGTCTCAAAGCTCATAGAGAAAATACATAGGCTGCACACCTGTTCCTGGTTAAACAAAGAAAATGGGATTTTTATCAGTTTGACTGTCACCTTTTACATAGCACCGTTTTGTCAAGAGCGACTAATGAAAGAGCTTACCAGCAGATAAAGGATATACAGCTTTGACTGAATTCATAGATTTATCTAAAACATTTTCCAGCAAGAATTATATTACATTCTTTTCAGAACTGAAATAAGATTACAAAGCATGGAAATGGTGTCTTAAAATATATATCTATATTATTGCATATGACTGAGCAGCTTCATTAATAATGATGTCTCTGAAGATTTCCATTTTGCACACAGTCTTGGTGAAAGTTTAAATATACTGGCTGCCTGTAATCCATATTAATTTTGGCTGGTATTTTGAATGAATGCCCCAGGAAAGAAGAGCGGGTTTTAGCAGTTTGTATGCTAATATACAACCCAAGAGTTAACATGTACATTTCCTTCTTCGCCCATGTCTTGTGTGTGCATGACCATGGACATGGTACTTGCTGCACTAACATTCATTACCAACACTACTTCTACGAATTACAGAGGCACGGTGTGGCTGAACTGTGTTGGAGATGGTAGAGCTGACTATATAGTGTGCTCATGGAGGTCTGTATAAAGCCTTAAAATAGATAATGCTATCTGTATGATGCTGCAGCTTGAAGACCTGGAGTTCTTTCTGAAAAATACACCTAACATTTCAGTGGTACCAGAAAAATAAAATAAACTTCTGAAAAATTGAAAAGAAGCTCTGAGTCAACACACAGCTTTTAACTGTCCTCTGAGACCATTAAAAGAATGAGTTAAAAAACCCAGGATGAAACAAGAATCCCAATAGCTGAGCAGTAGAGTAAGCTGTCCCCAAAGCTCTCCCCATAAAGCTGGAGATGCAAACTTAAGTCCTTTCACTGAGTCACATCTAAGGCTACCCTGGGCAATGCAGCTGGAAGCAGATACCTTTCCATTCAGCTGAGTTGTCAGAGCTGAATAAATAACGGGCTAACCACATCATTTCTTTGTGCACATGAACCACAGGAAACTTGTGTGCCTCCAGCACACTCGCCAGATGGGATAATTAGGGTCAGACAGATCACTGACCTTCCTAATAAAAATACCCCAGAAATGGAACTTGAATAAATCTGTGTCATGTTATCAAACTCCTGAACAATCCATGGAAAGCCATCTATACTGACACATCCAGCAGCTTGGTATTCCTGTGGGTGCATCTCGTGAGGGCCGAAAACACTGGGATTTCGGTATTTTCAAGTATTTCTTGTATTTTCTTTATGGAAGACAGGCACTGAGAGCTCACTGCTGGGAACTACTCAGCTGTCTTTCTATGAAAATGATGAAAGCACATATATATGCATTTATGCTAAGCTATTCTCTCTTTAATTATCACTGAGGCTGATTTGTCACACTAAAACAATTTTGGGGAAGTCAAGGCTTTGAGACAGCACAAAATGCAAATGCCATTTTGCCTGCCATAAATGGAAGGCATGACACCCATTTAAATAACACTATTTTATCTGAAATTATAAAGGTAAATATTATCAAATAATCTTATGTTTGAAAATAAGTTCATTATTTTAGAGTTACAAAGGCCACATGAGACACTGTGTTCTCCCTGAAATCAGGGAGGTTTCCTTCCTTTACCTACCAAGTCGATTTTTCCTTCCTCAATGCGTACCACAATGTTTAAACCCATACTGATGAATAATCACATTCACATGAAGCTACTCTGTTATTTACCAGGTATTATTACGTCATATTCTTTTCCATGCCAATATGCCCTAAACCAGAAAGGATTAGACACAATGCCAATTACCACAAAGTGCAATCTGCTATGAACAAAGGACACACCACAACTCCAAAGAAGCAAATCTAGAAGTTCACAGGCAGAAGATAACAGCAACTTCTCAAGAGTCCCATCACTCCCATGGAGATTAGGGCTGGCTCAATGAGCCGCAGTGACTGGAAGCATCTTTTCCTGTACTCCCATGGCCTGGAATTCCCAGGCAGCTAGAAAGTAAATTTTATCCAGAAGCCTTCTATAAGCACAGCCTCCAAACATGTTACATACCCCAACACAGGCATGCAGCTCCACTTGGCCACGCACTGGATGAACAGATTCAACTTGCTATTTCAGACTTACATCTCTATGCATTGCTTCCACAAGGGAAAACTGGGTGCCAAAAGCTAGTCTTTAGTTTAGCAAAACACATTCCGAAAATCAAAATAACTAAATACTCAAATTCAACTCACAGCAAGATCTGACTTTTACATAGTTCTTCTTTGGCTGGAATATTCACAAGTAATTGAAGGGACCTATGCCAAAGTTAGAGGCAGGACTTTGGTGAGGAAGTTTTACATTTCAAACTCCAAACAAGATATACACATTGACACAGCCTCCTGTATATCCAGCTACTGATATGCAAAAAACAGCAAATCCCCACAGAATCATAACAGTAACTGTGTATCTAACTTCTGCTCCCAATCCCCAGCTGAAAATTATTTTAACAGCTATTCAGTTGGAACTCTACTAATGAACAAACCCACAAAATCAAAAAGAGGCACAGATTTTTAATTATAAAGCAAGAAAGTAATCAGAGAGGGAAAACAAAAGGTAATAGATCAAATAATCTTGTCATCGATCTAGAGGTAAATCAGCAGTCACTCCATCAAAACAAGAGGGGTTACAAGAATGTATGAAATGATACAACCCAACTATTTAAACTCAGTATTTTACACGTCATACAAGTCCGATCTGTACCACAACCACTACATGGTTAAGAAAAGATTTGACCTTAAAATTATTTTAACACTGACCTCTAGTGACAATAGGTGTGAATTTACCTTTTCATGGGGCTGCCCAGTTGGGAATGCATCTTCAGGCCACTCTAATTATGGAGCTTGCTCTTGCATCTCCAATCCATACCTACCCCCCACCACAAGAAGCATGCAGCCAAGGAGGGACATCCAGCTCGTGTATAATAGTTACAGTCAGGGGTGAATTATGGGTGACAGACCATGGTCTGTAGAAATTTTATGATTAAATCCAAATCTCTGATTTCACTTATCAAAAAAGAGGAAAAGGCAACAAAAAGGAAATACAAACACCAGATTTTGAGCCTCCTAACTACAGCAGTGGTTCTCAACCTGTGGTCTGAGAACCCCTGGGGGGCTGCGATATCATCACAGGGGGTCCACGAAGGCTTAAAGCAGGAGTGGGGGAACATCCAGCCCAGAAACATTTGGTCTTGCCCACGGCAAGCACTGCATCTCCTTTTCCCACATCTCACTCCCCTCAATGCTTCTCTCATCCTCAAGCCCCCACCCCCACCCACAACCTGCCCTGACGTGTTAGTATAGTCAGTGCCAGTATGGCTGGTGGGACCCACTTTAACTAGTTGGGTTTTGTTTTTTTTTTTTTCTCTTAAAGACATTTTCTTAACCCAATGGCCCTCTTTAGGACCACAATGGGCCTGAAGTCTGTTCCTTCAAGTGGTGACCCTGGAGCCATAAACAAAAATATAGGGTGACTGAGCACAGACAAACAAGGGGAAAGGTGAGAAGAATTGTAAAAACTTTTCATCAAATTTTAATGTAAAAAATGGCATCAAATTCAGAATTAGAATGTTAAAATACCATAAAATAGGCCATTTGAGAAAAAAGAGTGTTGATGCTCTTATTTTAAATTCATATGGACTCATTGGAATAAAGATATTATAATAGGAGTGTGTGCATTAACAGATTAACTTATTTCCCCTTCTCTCCAAATCTGAAGACCCTTCATGAGAAAACTGAAATAAATATCTGATGCATCTAGTGCTTTAAATCTTGAATTAAGTCTTGGTGGTCCATAGCCACAAAAGATATTTAAAGGGGGTCCGTGGTGAAGGAGAGGTTGAGAACCCCTGCACTACAGCATAAGCTAAGCACAACTAATGACATGACAACTGCCCACATCTTCAGGCAACCAGCCAAAATGTCATCTTTCATCTCAGGGACTGTAATACCAAGGGAACCTCTTCTCTGATGCTCTGTAGCAAAAGTAGCCTTGCAGCTCCTGGTACAGTGCTCCTGCAGCTTTCTCTGCAAAATGTGGGTGTGATGGTCTGTGCAACCACGGGAGCAGGTATTTTGCCCGTGTATCCATTTCAATATAGTCCACACAGAAGGATAAGCATGTTACAGCAAGTTGCCAACTGCCTTGTCTCAAAAAAGCAGTGAGGAAGCTACAGCCGCCACTCCAGTACACAGCCCACGTAACTGTCTCTGCACGTAGAATCACAGAATAGTTTGTGTTGGGAGGGACCTTAAAGATCACCTAGTTTCAACCCTGCTGCCATAAGCAGGGACATCTTCCACTAGGTCAGGTTGCGCAGAGACCTGTCCAACCTGGTGTCTGATGATCCCTGTAGCATATGTATATACACTCACATGTATAAAGAACATGCTTAGGCAGGAGGTTTGAAATCTGCCAGCTGGACTTCAAAGGGTGAGTACTACCTTTGGAGCTGATCCCAGCTTGGGGTAAGTAGGAGTGCGTTTTATGTCATCTGAATCTATAAAGTTACCTTTTGCATCGTCCAGATGTTGTAATCTGTGCATTTCATTTACACTAACATGATTTATGTCAGGGGAGATTTTCACTTTCTGTCAACTATCCATCCCAATTGTCTCTGGTAGCAGTTGTCAAAATCAGAGTCCAGAAAACTGCTGCTCTCCCCAACACTTTTTTCAAGGACTGTATAGGTTGTCAGACAGCTTGTCCACTTAGCTGATACCACAGGGAATTTCATGGAAGCATCTGCTGGTGCACAGCTATAGCCAGGTGACTGGACAGCCAGCACCACAGCCAGGGGGAGAGCACCAGGGCCCTGAGGGACTGTGCACCAGAACAGACTTCAGAGCTAAAACCAAATCAGTCATACCTAGGCACAAATACAAACCCATGTATTTCAAGATAATTGACTTCACTCTCCAGTCGTTTTGACTGGAGAGAATCAGCTGTCAGAACAAACTTAACTGAGAAGACTGAAGATTAAAACACATGACTGATGGGAAATTAACAAGTCCTCTCATACTGACAAATACATCACCTGCTCATAATGAAAATTGCACAACAGATAAAACTTCTCTGCTGAATGAGCTGCCAGCAAGAAAAATCAAAGCGGTTATTTTTCAGTACCACAGTCATATACATGGTGCACTCATAAAATGCCTGCTTGCCAGCAAGCCAGGCAGCCTTTGGCAACACACCTTACTTCTTCCAAAGCTTACTTCTCCCAAAGCTTAGACCTGATGATTCTTCCATGTTTTAGCAGCTTACCCAATCACAACAAAACACAACAGTCATGGGAGAAGGAAAACATACCTTATTTAAACACACTGAAATCAAAACCCAACCTTCAGATCTAATGTTTAGGTTACAAACTAGGTAATGAGACTTCCCCAAGTATTCCAGCTGTATGTACGAGTGCTTAGGGATGTACATGTACAATTAGATTTATATATCTATGGAAAAAGAAAGAGAGAGAGAGATATACACTAAATAATGGATGCAGAATTGCCTCTAAGTTGTCATAATCATTACCTGGCTTGGACCTCAGCATCAGCACGAACTGGTCTTAAAAATAATCATTCGCTCACGTTAGTGGCTGCCAAACCCCCACCTAATCCGTTCATTAGCAATATATCAGGTTAGCAAGCTGCCATGGCAGGAAAATAATTATCTTTCCATTTTGGGGTGGCACATTCTCTATCGCACTGACATAACAAATAACTCCATAAACTACTATAATTTATTTGCTTCTGAGTCTTTTTTTTCCCTCAATTAGCCCTTCAGTAGATTGTATTAAACACACACGAACTGTAACTACAGAGTCCTTTGACCAATCTCAGAAGTCTTAGGCAGTACAGATAGCTATTATACAAGCAATTTATGAGTGACCTACCTTTAGGTCATTTAAATAAAGCTTGATTGAATAGCTGAAAGCAGACTATGCCAAAAGGCCACATTAGGTCTCGTCTGTATCGTCTGCATGTACCAAGTAACATGCTATTGTGTGCCAGCACACAACACAGTGATTGTGCAATTGTTGTGTGGGAAAAGGATTGCTGCCGTTTTAAAGATTTCTTACTTAGGTCTGTCTTACCTTAACAAGAAGGTACATGTACTTCCAGGATGGGTTTGGCTAGGCTGAAGTCATGACAGCCTAATCATTTTTCTGCAAAGTGCTTTAACAAGAAGCAGTTCAAAAAGGAAATTCTAAGGTGTGGGCAGTAGGAGACAGTAACATTACATTCTGCTCATGTGAAAATGAACTCCTATAAGCAGGTTTCTACTAGGCTGCACAGCATGTCACCCCAAGCAGCTTCACCATAGCTAGGTTAAGGTAATTCATTCCTTCTATCAAAGAAATGATCTTTATTTTAATCCTAGAAAACTGTGTATCAGCACTATCTTCTGTGGTATGTTCATGGGTTAATTATGTGGCACATTAGAGAACTTATGATGTACAATGCTTTTTGATTTTCTTGTTTCTCCCTCAACTTTTTATTGTGAGCACAGGGAAGATTTTCATTGGTACTATACCTCTTGCCTGGTACCACACTTTATCACATGATTTTTAATTCACTACTAGAGACCCCATCTACTCTCACAGGGAAATATTAGATTTCTTGCTGCTCTTCTCTGTACTTCTGCAATCTCTTCTTGATGAGTGCTCAGCAAACACAGAAGATTACACAGATCAGGTGGGAGGAACAAGTCTTTATATAATAGCATGCGTTTAATAAATGCAAACCTTTCTTAATGAAGTCTGACAGATGTTTACATACAGCATTTCACATTGATATTTAACTAAAACAACTTGGCAGAAATCTTAACAAGAGGTCATCAAAATATCCAAGCAATTTCTTTCACTACCTGCCATATGGTTCTGCTGAATTTCATTTACCATTGTGCGGTCTTGTTACTTGGCTTCATAAGATATCAATAGCAGTCACTACTTCTTTCTATTCTGTCTTTAATAGGACTCACTAACTGTATTATCTCCCTCAAAATTGCCCAGCTTAACCAGAGATTTCCCTTTTGAACTCAAAATGTTTGAGAGGGTTTAAGATCATGGTATCAGAAAGGAACTATTTTGGATCAGAAGAAGCAATAACTTTACTTTTTCTGTGAAAAGCAATTAACACCACACTCTTGTGGAACTACATTTAAGGAAGAAGATAACATTGTGAGTAAGTATTTTGAACACAAGAGGCCCAAAATGAATTGCTTGGATATAGATATTCTTTATTCAATGGCATTTTGAGTCCTGTTACAATGCATTGTTTGTTCTGTTCTTCTTGCCACTGCTCCATCTGATCAATTCCATTGGAAAAGAAAAAGAAATTAAATCACATGTTGGGTGAGCATGCAGTGAAGATACACTTATCCTTTCGACAGGTGATGAACAGCATATGACATGTTGTTTGCAAGTATTTCAAAGAAAGGTGGTCAGTAACCAGCATGCAATAGCAATGTATTGCAACACAAGAAAAAATAATGCAGGACAAAACCACTCATTATCTACAAGACTGTAAGGTAAGTTGGGTTCATTTGTGTCTTAATAGGCCTGCCCATTCAAGGGCTACAGGCACAGAAACAAGCAAACAGAATTGAAGACTCAGTAAAAGAATGGAGCACTTAGAAGAATGTGATGTTTTCCTGTAGGAAGTCACTCCCCAGTGAAAATTTAACTAGCATCAGTGTAGGAAGAAAAAAACCAAAAACATTAGAGAGTTTTCCTAAATGAAAATAGCAATCAAAGTTTTTGGTTGCCAATCAGCTTTGGGATGCTAATTATTACGGTAACTGCGCTGGTGAAGGTAAGGAATTACTTAAAAACTGTTATTTTCTTTTCCTTCTTTTTTTTTTTTTTTTTTTTTTTTTTTTTTTTTTTCTCCTTTAATCACTGCTGTACAGCTGAACATGCTCAAGGAAGCAAAACTGCATGGATAATTACCCCCATGGAAGCAATCCAAAGGTTCACAAAGTAAAAGCTGCTTCCAACTTAAAAGATCAAGGTTTTAAATTAGGAAAGCACTTGAGTCTCCAGCTGATAAAGATGTTTGACCTGCTGGGCAAAGGTAATTGTCAGGGACTTAATTCAGGAATCTCACAGCACACAGTGTAGGGGAGTTCCCCAGTGCAGTAGTTTAAAACAGTAAGATGCTATTTAGAGCAACAAGAGAAACAAGCACTGCAATTTTACAAATAATAAAAAAATACCAGAGGCTTTTAGGCCCTGCCCTAAGAACCCACTGCTCTTCTTCCTTCAGAACCCTTTTCCAAACACTGGCAGAGGTGTACAAGTCAGCCTCTGGTCAAACTCCTGTCGGGAAAGGAAACAGATGTTCTTGTTCTTCATCAGATCTGTACTTACTTTACAAATGCACTTCAAACAGGAGTGGAAGAAAACTTCTGAAATTGCTGTCATGCTCATAAAAGACCTAAGACGTATCCCAGAGAATGAGGAGTTACAAGGAAGGCAGACCTCACATTAGCAATCCTGCACTGTGTGGAAAGGCCACTGTGGTTGCAAAGCACAAATCATAGAAGAGCAATGTATTAAGAAATGAAGTTTAGTGAAATCAGCCAATTCCCTGCTTCCATCAATCAGTAAGTCACCTGAATCAATTCACATCTTAACACCTAAACCTTAACTTCCTGTGAAAAATAAGCAGAGAAAATTACACTGCACTTAGAAGTAAAAGGAGATTTTGAATATAGCATTTATCATCAGAGGGATGTACTTTCAATATACTAGCCTACCACAGCATTTTAATAAAAACCTCCACCTCCCCTCAAAGCCAAGCAAACTCCTGGATGCCTCATTTAGCATAATGAAATAGCAATGAAAAAACCCAAAAGCATATAAAGCAAAACACACAAGGTATGTATCTTTCTTCATTGCTCCTTTTAATCACACTGCAAAATACTAATCAGCCATGTAGTCCTATTACTGTATTGCTGTAGTACATAGCTTGTAAGTACTTGCTGTTTGCAAACAGGACTGTCTGCAAAGAATATAACAGATCTCACATGGACAGTGACAGTGGCTCAGCTAGCATGGGGTAATGCATTAACCTATGATAACTCAATCTGGAGCAACATATGGTTTCAGAATCCAAGAGCTCATAATTTAATCAAATAGTACAGTGTTCTACTGATAGCAAATATTATTCCAAGGATACAGCATACAGCAAGATGCATACAAGTATTTCAGACCTTGGAATCATACATGTCCCCCAAATCTATGACACAATTTCAATCAGTGACACATACAAAATTAAAATAGACATCCAGTAGCAGAATAGGGGAGAAAAATTAACACTGGGAATACTTCCCCTAATGAATAGTATAAAGAACAAGACTGGATGTAGGAAAAACTTCAATTCCCTTAATCTTAGTTTTCTGAATTTCTTCAAACATCAAAGAACACCGGGGGCAGCATGTGGAGGAGGAAGACAGCACAATGTGAGCACCAGGATTTTATTTTTTTTTTTAACCTCATACCTATCTCTGTATACGTGTGTAAATAAAGCTGCAATACAAACTCAGAAAATTCTTACATGACTTAAAAAACAAACAAAAAAACCCCAAATGAACTCCCAAAGCTTCATTTTGAAGAGCATGGGTTATAGCTGTTTCACTAGAAAACAAGCAAATCCCCAAATGCATCTCTATGTAAAAGAGAAGCTGTCAGGGAAGACAAATCAAGCAATAGCACACTGTTTACTCCAATACCCTGGTGGATTTTAGCACTCAGGCACTTTCCTATCTGAACCAGAACCGGCATCCAGGAAGAGCAGATACGTGAAACTGCCGTGGTGAGCATCATAAGGTACATCAGACCCTCCTCTCTATCTTCCCTTCCCCTCCTTTTTTTTTGTAACATACATGACAGTTGCCAGAGAAGTTATTCTCCTCCACCCAAGGATTTCTGTGTTTCTTTTTTTTCTATCAGCACAAAGAGCATTTTCATTTTTCTGCTTCTGGGGCTGAAACAAGATATCTTTGAAGAGTCCAGGAGCCACAACATGCTGAATTTCTAACTCCACCATAAGGAGCTGGCAGCTTATTTCCCACACTCATGACGTCAACTGCTAAACAACTGTTCGGGGCACATCTTCGACTTTTGCTTCAACCCGCAGTAAAGTGACACCCCTTGCAAGCAGTTGCCATGAAAGTGACTGATACAACAGAATTTAGGTGTGATATACAAGTTAAAGCCTGTAGTATCAGGTAAGAGGAGAAAAACTGACTGCCACAGAAATGCTTCTCAGGCTCACTGCAGCAGCCTGTAATGAGAAGATATTGCAAAGTGAGTTCTGGAAAACTTATAGGATACACTGCTTTTATATTTTAATAGGCTCTTCTACATTCTCTTACTTAAGTATAAAGTACTACTCTAAATGCCAAACACTAGTATAACTTCTGATGGTCCTCAGGTGTCTGAGCAAAACGACCGGATGCTATACACTCAGGGACTTGTGCTGCCTTGTGACAGCAGAACTCTGAAATGAAAGCATTCTGGCTTCACAGTGGAAAAAAAAAACCCAAACAATATGTATATGCAATAAATACATATACACTATATAAATAGATCTGTCCTGGTAACCAATTTAGGCTCAATATAAGTGGGTACTTTTGTGATGTCTTCAGACAGATCCTTCTCATCCTCTGACAGCTTTGTACCATTAGAGAAAAAAAAAAATCATATACCCTGAAAGTCAGCATAACTTATACACTGGATAAATACCCTTAGATGAAATAATAACACCTACCACTACTTAACCAGCTCAATATGAAAATAACAAGTCAACACTGGATTCCATATGTGTGTGCATGCTTGCACATGTATCTGAGTTGGAAACGACAAAGCCTATGTGGTTTTGGCACAAGTTTTTGCTCAGCTCAGTCTGCAGTGGTAATCCATGCACATTTAAACAGGTTCTGATCTAAGTGGAGTAAGTGGAACAAGAAGAAAATTCCATGATTTCCGCACAGGAAGCACATTGTAGCTTGTGTAGCCACCAACTTTCTCAAAGTAGAGAGGGAAAATGAGAGGTGCGCAGAGAGATGAAATAGGATTAAAGGAAATCCTTGAATTGAGACAACACAGACTGAATTTCATCAACAGCAGAAACACCAAAAACTACTGCAACTAGTTTACTGACTTCATCTACCAGATTTAGAAGCCTCTTTAAATGCCCAGTGCAGCCAAAAAGCAGCAAGTCTGGTATTTCTTTGTTTTTAATAAACAGTTGCCAAAATATCTGCTACAGTTTTTTGGCCTACCTGCATATTCACTGGGCAATTTTAATCACATACAGCTGTTCATGCAACTTTAATGGTGTTTTTCCCTCTGAAACATTAATTCCACCTGAAACATTAATATTTCCTGGTTAACTGTCCCATGTTATAAATCATTTTGTAAAATACAGGCTATTAAAGTGAGAAGTTTATGTAAAAGTTTTTGCTAAGCAACTCATGCACACAGAAACATGGAACAAATTTCACGCTGCATACAAATATCTGAACTAAACACATCAGAAAGGAACAAAACGTATTGGTGTATACACTATGGGTGGAACTGGGATTAGTTTGAAATGATTTCTTGTTCATTATGTTATTATTTTTTAATGTAAATTCCTTTTTTATAAAAAAAACCCTGTGTCAATCTTATAAACCAGACTTTACAATCATTTTATGACTTTTATATTTTACACATACAAGAGACCACCATGACCACCTAATTTGATCCCTTCCTCAATGTAGACTGAAGAACCACTTTCAGGCTTTAAAACTTCTGGGTCTTCTTTGCTATGTATAAATCAGCTGCAAAAGTGTGCCTGAAAAAGGTGTTTAAAATTAAAATAGAAAGAGGAGGAAAGGACAATCAAAGGCACTGTTTATTTAAATTTCACAGCAACTAAATGCCTGATGTTTGCAACAGTCCTGCCTTGACCTCTACCTGGACAACATTATGACACTTTCTTCATTGCTGAGATCAAGGCATATACGGTCAAGGGCATATCATATTTTATTTAAACACACTGCAGAAGAACATTAAATTTTACAGGTCAGATTCTCCATGGTGCTTGAGCAAAGCTGGGGCTGCAGGGAAGAGAAAACAGCCAGCTCAAGTGAGAGCTGCCAAGGTGCAGCTGCCATTATCTGCCCTGAATAAACATCCTTAGCCTTGTTATGGCCTGACAGGTCCCTCAGCCCAACATACCCTCTCTCCACCTGGATTTTAGACGGACAACAGCTCACAGGGCCTACAGTACTGCCTCAACCAGGACCATTTTTTAGTAGATTTGAGTCCTGCAGTGACACAAAGTCCCATTGTCGCAAAATGGGAGAGCAGCTCTGTCAGCCTTTATCAGCTTTTTGCCCTGCTTGAGAGCTCCTTCATACAGATGGAGGTCCCCACTTGCCATTCAGAGGCCCTCTCAAGTCACCTCATGCCTGAACACTGTTATCGTACATAAAGGTATGAAAGCAAGTTTCAGTGAGTCAACCTCACAGTAGGGGTATACAAAACCATGACCATTTTACCGTCTCTGGCCACATCATGTTAGACCTGCACCTTACTAGTGGCAACCATTTCAGCCATATGGCACACAGATTTCAACCGCAACTATGAACCCAAAAATGAAATGAGGTCCTGACTCATTCCACCTAAGGCAACCAAGACGACTGCATCCAGAGTAAAGTCTCCCTCTTGCACAGCCAGTGAGAACAGACAAGACACCTCCTGTGGATGTTACAGCCCTGAGAACACACCTGACCCCTGGGCATCAGCATTTGCATTTTCGACTGCGTAGCTACAAGCCTTCACGGACAGGAGCAGCTCATCTCTCCCTGCTGCAGACAGAGAAATAACACTGACGCAGAGATAAATGCTAGGAAGGCACCAGGATCAGCTTCATCTTATCTGGGGCAATCTTTCAGCCATATAATGAAAAGAAAATTCTCTTGGGGATTTTTGAACAAAATGGCTTTTGGTGTAGCAACCATGTCTCCCCCTCCAGGCTCCACATGGGCTGTGGGTTTAATCTCATCCTCCTGCAAAGACACCGGCAGGAGCAGGGCCACCCTTAACTCCATCGGCTGCTCCGCGGCTGCACGCTTCAGGCAAAGCGGCATTCAGCTGCGTACGCCTATTAGGGCTCTCATACTGGAAACAGAAGTGGAACAGACAACCAAGGTAATTTAATCTAGCAAGATAATTCACTTTCATTGTTACCCCCACCCCCTCCCACTGCCCCAAATGAATCAGGAACAAGTGTCCAGCCTTTTCCTAATGGAAAGGGAAGAGTATGCCTATTATCTTTACCCTTCACTCCATACGAACTGTAGAAATGTCTGTACCAGATTCTGAGCTTACAAATATCACTGTGAACAGGGATGGCTTCCACAGAAGTAACTATGTTGCTAGTAGTGTAAAACAGGATGGAGATCTGAATTGGGCATCTGTTACTTAATGAAACTCTCTGAAGTCTGATTTAACTTTCTGGACATCTTTTCTCGTTGCTGCTGCTGTTGGTTTCAGAAAGCATGAAGCTCAACATATCAACCCACACAAGAAGAAAGTCCCTCCTCCATTACCCTCTGTCCCCAACCTTTTCTCAGTGACACGTCACCTTTTATGCCTTCTACAGACTACTTTTCAGAGCAGATACTTCTTTAAAGTACTACCCGTCCCTGACTACAAAGAAGAAAATAACATCTTCAGCTATGGAAGTATCTAGGCTCCTTTTTGAAAGCTGTGATAAAAGATTATTAAATCCTACACATGACTCCTTTGCTCTGCAGGTTTTCCATTCACTACTTCTCACATTCAAAGTAAGTCTGTACCTACACATGTGCACAGTTGTGTAAGTCTGATGTGCAGTCACCTCTCCATCCCTCATCTGAAGGGTTGCCAGTACTTTTGTGGAATCAGGTTGGTGAAGTCAACTACATTCCCTCCTTCCCACAAGGGATAATGCACAACGTCTCACACCTGCCAAGTGACCGAATTCATTAATTTCTAATAATGGCAGGCTTTCACTAGATGTCTTCCATAATTCTTGATCAGGCATTTGTACATGGTCTTACCCATAGCAGATGCAATTGCTTAGCTCTCACTCTGTTGGTTCACAGCCAGCAATCCACAGGCCAGGAAAATGGGGGAAGTGTTGTATGTTACAAAGTGTCAGGAAAGGGAAGGAAAGGAGAGTTGGATTGTGTTCATTTTTAACACACAAATATTAGTAGATGTAGAGAACCCGAACTTCACCTCTCACCCCTTTTTGCTCTACCAAGGGTAGGATGCAGATCACGACAGCAGTCACCTCACCTGTATGCTTTCCACAGCTCCACCTTTCCCACCACCCAGGTTGTGCAGCTGAGCTCCCTGTACATCACCTAAGTTCTTTTGGGTCACTAACATGATGTTGTTGATGTCATTGCTGCAACGATCAACCCCGAAGCACAATGTGATGATTGTTTCCCAGCTCACATTCATAGAGCATTTGTTCCAGTAGGCTTGAAAATGAGGGGATGAGGCAGGCTAGGTTTTCTTGCTCAGTAGGTTTTTGCTCCAATCTAATTAAAAACATTCAGCAATTCACTGAAGTTCCTTACAAACTGCACATGTCCCATGCTTTAAAATAAGCTCTGGAAGCAAACAGCCTGGCATATTTTTTTTTTAAATACACTCCCCAGATAGAGAGGATTCCTCAGAAATTTCTTTGTGATACTATACCAAAGCTGCTGAACCAGAACAGTTGAGCTTCTGAACTATGTTGTTTTGTTGTTATTATTAATGGCTTTTTTCCTTGTCTAAAAATTAACAAGGAAAGCTACTCTTGGTTCTCTGACATGCAGAGAAGTGACAGAACAGCTCACTGGAAACAGGCAGCTCTGGTCACCTTGATCTGAAACTAGGTCAAGGGATGCCAGCTTGTGGTTATACCCAGTGGATATGCAAGTAATATTGGGGATTCAGAAGCTGAGTACAAGACCACCCTTTTCTTGCAGGCAGAACTCAGGTAATTCAACTTTAGTGCTCAGAGAGGAAGCAGCTTGCTCACAACTAAGGCATGTTTTAGGTACCATTTTTTAAAAACGCCCCACTTTTGGAAAATGTGCCAGGGAATCTGTGCAAACAGCCAAGCCAAGCTGCACATGGCCGTACTATCTTAATCCAAAGGCAAGCCACCACTGGGAGGTGGCCACTGAAGTGCTTTATGTTGATGTTTGTGGGAGAACAGGCACTGATGGACAATCAATCCAGCTCCAAACAGTGCTAACACTGCTAGTGGAATTCAGAGAGAAAGACTAGATAGACTTAACATGTCATGCTTGTAACTCCATCCCTGAAACTGAAAACAGACTTTTCCCTGCCAAGAGTCACTCCGACCTGGGGAGCTGCAGCAGAGAGTGGTGCACACAAAAAGCCTGTTAGCACCTTGGGAAGGCTGCTGCCATCAAATAAGTGCTAAAGGATCCTCCGGACCAGCCAGCTATCAGAACACCAACTCCCAAATTTGGCCCTTCTTGCTGTCCCTAAATGCCTCAGAAAATGCCTGTTCTCATCTCCAAAAGCAGAGTGCCCTTAAGCTGAACAGCTGAGAACAAATTCCTTCAGGGTTTTAACAACCAATTAAGGGATGTGAAGCAATTACTTTTATACCCATACAAATGAAACTCCTCCAATGCAATTAACTATCCCTTATCATCTACTGTTGAATTTGCAGGAAGCATATGCTGTACACTTTCTCCTCCCCTAGCTTTTCCACAATTTTAATCAGTTTGTTTTAGCTAATGTAATGGAACATACCTATTCTAGAGAAATAATATATGGCTACAAATTATCTGAATATTTTTAAATGTCTTTTTTCATTTCAAATATAATATCATTTGAGATTTTGCAGCTTTCATTTCTATTAATAAATTATAATTTCTTCTTTATAAGTGATGAGCTAGAGTGTCATGTAATTTTTTCCTCTAAATAGACCAAGACTTTGATCTAATGCAAGCCCTTGCTGGGAGTAGAGAGACTTTCTGTCTAATTTAGTCACAAAAAATATTCAATTAAACTTGGGAGTTTAATTCATTTAGTTATGAAAATTAAATGAGCTCAATAAGGTACATTTGATTTGCCTCAGGAAAAAAAAAAAAAAAAAAAAAAAAAAAAAAAAAAAAAAAAAAAAAAAGAGAAAGAAGAATCTCTGAAAGGGGAACAAATAAGAAGGGAGAACAAAAGTAACTTTTCCTGCTCATGATGAAAGGTGGATAACATGAAGAGCTTGAGTTCCATTTTGTGTGCCTATATAAAACATAACTACAGTGAGTTCATGCAAAATGTATATCCAAAAGCCACATAAAGATCTAGTATTAACATCTGAATTGTCTCCTGGGTAACAAAAATCCCTGTAGGTCATAACTGAGTCCATCCCAGACAAGGGAAGATCTGACTCCTCACACCAGGAAGACAACATCCACACACAACTCTTCTCCATTTGGGGAAAAAGGAAAATACTGGATTTTTTTTTTTTTTTTTTCAAAAACAGACAGAGCAACATGGATCTCTCTGACAGAAGCCCCCTTCTAGTTTTGCAGCTGTTACTTACCATTTTTGCAGATAGGACAGCACTGATCGGGTTCATACACCGGATCCACGCACTCGGTCTGGGGACAAGCTGAGACAGTGCACAGCACCTCACCATTGGCTTCACAGCGACACTTCTCACATGGAGAAACCTGAAACACAAATCCAGTCTCTTTTTAACTTATTGCTCTTCTGAAGCATGCAGTTTCTACCTTCCCATCTGCACTGTTCTTTCCGTAATCTCTTTTTCCTCCCCACTTTAAAACAAATGCTTTTTGTGGTCTGAATAACGGCAGAGAGCGAGGCTGGGCTCCTGCAAACTTAGAGAACCACAGCAGAAAAATTACACAGGTTCTGCTCTGAACCTGTGCACCATATGGGAAAGTCAAAGGGATCCTGTGAACAAGAACACTTTAGACTTTTAACACAAATAAAGAAAAAATTTCCCTACCACATCTCTAATGAACTTCCAGCAAATTAAGTTTGTAATTTAAATGAAAGCCATTTTAATTCTATTAGGGGTTCAAAAAGTAATTTAGCAGAAGATACTGTATTTAAAGAAGAAAAATTTTGCTAAATGAAATATGAACTTTCTTTTAATTGAAATCTTTATTGCAATTTTTCCAGGTTTGAAAGCTTTCTTGTAGCAGAAAGTTGCATTTCTTTGCAAATTATAATTTTCAATGAGAAGTCATAAAAACCCCTCCTTTGAATTCAAGTATTTCCCAAAGGTTAACTGCATTTGTATTCATTCTTGTGATACGTGTAGCTTTCTGAAAAGAAACTGCAATTCAAAGAAAGGGGTGAAGCAAAATACAGGTCACCCTTTTTACCTACTGAAATGTTACCGGCTTTGAAGAACTCTATGGAACGGGAGTACCATGAGATAATTATATTTGAATGACCTACTTCAATGAAATGAATTCCAAACAAAACAGCATCAAGGCCCTATTTAGGAAAAAATGGACTTTCAAATGTCTGCATCTAGCACATGTACAATTCCAGCTGTCCTCTTAATTGTCCCTGACCAGGCGCTGCACACTGCATGACTGACGTCCTCGTACCACACAAGGAGCTGGAGGTAGAGGGAAGCAAGGGTGCTAAAGAGCAATAAATGGTATACTGTAAATCTCATTGCTGTACTCCAAAAAACCCACACTGGCATCCATGCTCTGAGCACAGGATGAAAATGCAGCTGAATGTTATTATTAGTGATCCTCTAAATCTATAATATATGCAGATTCTTGGTTTATTAAGGATGAGGCAGTTTTTTTATGGACCCTTCTTCATTCCAGATTCCAGTTGATGCAAACAACCACCTGTTGCATTTCTCCATCAAAAGCAGAGTAACCTCAAATCTAAAAAAAACCCCCAACTATTCTCTGTGAAGAATCATCCAGATGTCTAACTTGCAGATCATCTGTTCCTCCTCCCTCTTAGGCAGCCCATTACATTTTTTTGTCAAATCCATTCTCTGCTTGCTTGCCTCTTTCACATCCTTCTCACTTCCAAAGTTCAAACATGCTGATGCTTGCACAGCATCATCTCCAACTAAATGCTCATCCATGCTTTGCCACTTCTTTTCCCACCTGCCAGGGCTGTTATTTGCTTATGCACTCACTATCTTTCACGCTGTCCCCTCTGCTTAGAAAGCCTAAACAGGGTCTCTTTCTGTGTTGCTTTCTGCTTTTATTACTATTACTCATTTCCTTTCCTTCCTTTGCTAGCTACTCACTTCCAGTTTTCTCTTTGGTCTACACTCTACCAAGGATAACACCACACCATACGTTTATAAAATGCTTCAAGGAGGCTGACAGTCCAGTACTGCAGATTCTCATTGCAGTCTCTGGGACAAGAACTCTGTCCTGTAATGGTTCATAAACGGCCACATTCACTTGCAGAGCTGGAGTGCCAGCAGATGAGGAGGTTTCTGATCCAGTGTTCAGAGTCGAGAGGCTCAGGTATTCCAAGTAATCACTTGAACTGCACATGAAATTTTGAGTGTCAGCAAACCCGAGCTCCTGACTATCTGCAAGTCAATAGGAAGAATCCATCCTGTTGGAGTTATATCCAGAAACAATACTTGCTAAAATAAGAAAACACGTTTTTAAGGAGAACTGAATATTTTTTATTATTATTTTTAAGGAATCCTACTTGATCAGAGCTACCAGAACTCAATTCCAAGGATCAAACTCAACAAGGCAAACCTATAGCTTTCAATCAGTTTTAACATTATTTGGCCATGGCTTGAAAAAAGATGAAAATTTGCCAATCACAGTTCAACATGACCACTAACTACCACAACAGATAATCCCTCTCCCAGGACACTGCTCAGTAGCTGTGTCATACGATATTAGAAGCGCTATAAAAACTACAGTATCTGATGATAATCAGGAAACAAGACAGCACACAGATGTTATTCCTAAAATCTCTCATCTGTAAAATTTAAACATATTCTAATTAAGTAGGTTGTTTACTAGAATTCCAAACTTGACAGAAGCCTAAAATTCCTAGAACAAGAAGCCATTTAGTGAAGCACTGAAAATACTACTGAATGAGAAACAAAATTGATCTAATCTTTATCTAATGATGATTCAGAATAACGCACTTCCGTCCTACACAGCACATACAGTTGAAGACGACGTCTTTCATGAATGGAGTACACTGTTACTGTGATGCTGCAGTCATGAATACCCTTCCTGTGTACTGTGTAACAGATCATGGGATTTCAGGGGAATATAGTACACCTTTAATAAGTACTGTCATCTGTACGACCCACCAATATGAGTAATGGTAGCAGAGTTAAGGAAGGTCTCCATGCGCTTATTTCTACAAAGCTCTTTTCAGGCATGTAAGTGAACCACAGTGGCTGCTAAAATGGTATGAGCGTCAACCTTTATCTGTTCATCTTTGGACTAAATAGTAGTCCGTTGCTTTTTATATATCATAAGGAGGTAGCAAGAACTGTAGAAGAACCCCACTTCTTTCTGCATCTTAATGGCAGCTTAATACTTGGGAGACATAATCATCACTAGAGAGAGAGAGAGAGAGAGAGAGAGAGAGAGAGAGTAAGACAGGCTGTACATGTAACTACAGCTAAATAAATCAGAATGAAAAGACACATTGGGCCCCTTGTTTCCTCTCTTCTACTCTCAGAAGGTAAGCGCGCTCCCTGCAGCACGGTTCCTAATGGCAGCCAATGCAACGAGAATCCCACTTGTTCATCTGGGAAACGACCAGCCTGGCAGCACTCATGTGTCGCACATCTGACATAACCAGGCTGGACTGGAAATAATACCACCCATCAACCTCTCTCTGAAGACTAATGATACCACATCTCTGTGGTCTACAGATGAAGCTATTAACTCTATAGCAGTAATAGTTCCGCCCATGCAAAAAAACTGTAGGAAGACAATGAGAGGCACAGAAGTCTTACGTATTCACCAGACAGCCATAAAACCTGTAGAAAATAGAGTACAGATGGCAAAAAAAAAAAAGCCCAACTTCTTTAGAACCGTTTAAAAGGAAGTTTATGAGCAGATGTATAAATGGAGTTGAAGATGTTGTTAAAAAGCAAACACACCGTTGTGTAAACAGGTAGATTTCCCACTAGTGGGGCATGAAGAAGTCTGTAGCTTAATAAGGGTAGCAGATTTATCCAGCAACTTCATGTAAATTGTCATCATTAAGAAGCGGCAAATCATTTGCACGCATTGAAGTTGTGGCCCAAAGTAATTTGAGCTTTCTCTTCCCCCTTTCCACATGGCAAACTTTAATTGAAAAATAAAACAAAACCAAACTAACAAAAAATCTGAATTACAAAAATTCATAATCTACACTTGGTTCCTTGAGCCTTGAAAACATCTAAATCTAAAAAAAAACCCAAAACCCACCGACCTATCATAATCCCAAATTTATTTGCTATTGTGCTGGGATTTTTTTTAGTATTTTCTTGCCACTTATACAACTCAGGAGAACATGAATGAGGTTAGGCTGACAGGAATAAACATACCAGCCTTGGTTTTACTTCTGTGTGCCTTCAAAATACCACAGATGTTTCAAAATCCATTTGGGTTTGTTGTCTTCCAGATTTCCAAGTAACTTAATTCACAAATAAATACAGTTATTGGTAGCAAATAAATTCTAAAAAAGATGCACAAAGTAAAAACTTTCAAAAATGTCTTTCCCAAACATTACACTTCTGAAGATAATTTATGGTCCTTGTAAGGCTATAAGTCAGCTTGCATTTTCAAATCTTACTGTAAGATTGAAAAGCCTCTCAAGGAACACATGCTCAGCAATCTCCAGCTCTAGTGCAGAATTTTATCCTCACTGCATTTCACCAACTAAGGCTTTTGCTCCCAGTTTCATTCATCTGGATGCTGTGATCCTTCTGCCATCCTGCTTCACGATACCCCCAGGAGAGTAGAGTGGTACTGAGGGAAACAGCTTTAACCTCATCTTTCCCTCACACTTGTGTTGTGATTTGTGTTGACATCCGTGTCCATTTTGAAAACAGAAAAATGTATGCATATACACACAAGCAAAGCCTGCAGGAAGGACTGTGAATCAAAGAAGAAATGCATCAAACCTCCCATTCCTTGGCACACTCAGCTTCCCAGCTGGCACTGGCTCTGGTCAAGGCAATTTTTTGCCATGCCAAGACATATATGAATTTTATATAAGCAAACTCCCAAACTTGCATGCATATTTATACATCTATACATAAATGTTTGTGCACTTAAAAGTTAGAAGGTCACCTCTTTTTTCTTTCAGTGATGGTACTCTTTGCCACAAATGGTAAGTGCAGACACAGAGAAAAATCAGATCTCTATCCATTTATAACTCCTTCCCTGACCTTAATCAAAAGACAGCATATTAGTAACCTCTCTAAGACCATCAACTTTAAACTTGTAAAATGACCTTTGAAACCATGTGCAATTACTTGCATTTACCACTGCTTCCAGTGAGCAGCAGCAATCTGACTACAGCCGTACCTTACCTCACCAGATATCTCCACTGATTGCAGTGGCATGGGCAAACAGCTGCGTCAAAACTCAACTGAAAACCAAGGTCCTCACATGTCAGAATAAACAGGCTGCAGTTCCACTGCCTAACTGCATCGGTAACTTTCCTTCTGCACCCTGAGCAGGCATCCCTTCTCACTTGTGTTTCCAAAGCTGGTTAACACAAAGCAGTAAGGGAACCTATGTTTCATTACAGGAAGGTATCAACATGAGGGCTATAGGTTGAACGGGGTTAAACTGAAAGCAAAAGTCTTCTCAGAACGTTTCTGTAAATGTCATCATTCAGCACTCCCCTTTTACCAAGGCTGCCAGACATGTTCAAATGTAACAGGGACCCCTAAGGTTTTATTCTCTCACTACACACTATAATGTATTTTAGGTTTGATTTACAGCCATCAACAGGACATCACTATATAAAAAGACAAAGAAATGCAACTTGTTAGAAAAGCTTGAATGAGGAGTGGGGAGTACCCTTTAAAACTGACCCACAGAGAACGTGTGCAGAAGCATCCCTGTTTTGGTCTCCCCTCAGAACTAACTTCACTGAAAAAGGCAGGATCTCACAAGACATCTCTGAAAGGGTCACACCAACTAGCCACTGTTTCTTCCTCTTAGAAAACTCCCACCCCAGAGCTGAATGTGGGTCTTGAGGGTGACATGGAAAAGGGAGGATGATTCAACACTTTCTGCCGTGCTTTGAAATCCACCAGTGCTCTACACATTACTGCCTAAAGAGAGCAAGGGGAAACACTGTGATTTATTCTGGAGAGAGTAATTGCTCCTTTATTAATTTATTTTTTTATTAAATTGGATAAAATGGAAAGACATTATGAATCAAAGTTAAGTTTCCAAGAACATGCAAATGCCACAGAGAGCAGAGCTGGCAACTTATTCACAGCCTTCACAAATACATTTTCTTTTTCTCCATCCTGAGATGGGCTCAAGCTTCCAGAAGCTTGAACTGGATTTTGTGCTCACCCTCAACATACTCAGCTCATAAATCTTGGATGTATTCAGAAATGGGGTTTGGACCAGCCCAGTATCTAACAGTCACTTGCAAGCAAAGTCTTAGAGCCTGCTTGCAGATCTCAGCCACAAGAAAATACTAAAGGGAAAAAGGCAAAGCAAGCAACCAGGAAATTTGCTCTAACTCCCAAACTTTTCAGCACACTCTGATAAGTTGCATTTTCAATGATAATGACCTTGTACAATAATGCTAAAAAGGCCCTAGCCTAAAAGGATTTCCCTAAACATAAAGCTTTTCAAGTCCTTTGTTTAGGTGTCAGTGTAATTCAGATTGTAAACCATGCTCTTACTAAAAGGAAGGTCCAAACATTCTCAGAAAGCAAAAATCATGCAACCTTAGCAGCACAGTTTAAAGGGTTAAAAAGTTAAATGATTGTTATGAAAGAGGTATCATCACAGACTGATTACTAGGAATAGAAGTCAGTCCACAAAACTCTGCTCGATCTCTGCAAGGTAGAAGTTTCACAGTTAACCATTAAATAACAAATGTCTTGCTGATTTTATGAAATCTTTCAGCATCACCATCGAGTAGCATCCTTTTAAGAAGCATTTTTTACTGTAAATACCAAAGGAATTAATAAAGATCAGCCCCCTCATTTAAAAATGTTACAGTATCATAGAGCAAGAAAGGTCATGTTTAAGGGGAATATTTTACATCATAGTAGAAGAAGTATTAACACAGAAATGAAAAGGGGAGGGGGGGACCCAGCACTGAGAAGGCACTTGAGGAGTGCAACGCCACTTTCAAGGAGAGAAAGACCCACACAACGACCTTTAGCTTCAGCCCTTACCATGAACTCCTCTAGGGTCTGGTAGGTCTTCCCTCGAAACTCGCAGTAGTTCTTCCTCTCCTTGCACTGCGGGCAGCACTGCGTGGTGTCCACCTGGACGCAGCGAGGGTGGAGCCTGGGGCACTCGGGCTGTATGCACAGCGGGCCCTCCTCGGTGCAGAGGCAGGGGCAGGCCGAGGGGCCCGGCGCAAACTTCTCCCCGATAGCATAGACGAAGCCGCTCTCGTCCACGCAGCCTTTCCCACGGTAGTCCGGGTAGGCGTATTCCTCCGGAGGCTCGGGAGTGACACTTGCAACAGCTTCTGGGAGAGATGAATCTTCAGCCACCTGAGGTTCCTCGGGAGCGGCGTCCCTTTGCTCTTGGACTTGAATGCTCCCCGATTTACTGCTCGTCCCCTGGCTGCTCCAAGCCTGCTTTTGCTTAGTCCAAGACTCCTTGTTCGAGTAGTTCCTGTTCCCTTTGCTCTTCCAGTCCCTGCCACCCTCCTCCCTCCCGCTCCGGCCGATCTCATTCATTTTCCCCGGGCCTGTCTGGCTGTCCCTTGTAGATGTGTGATCTCTCTTTTCCTGGCTCGCCTTTATCTCCTGTTTGTCTTGAGCCTTGGCCAGTTTCTGTACAGGTATGGTGGAGCTACAGAGGGCAACCATGAGGCAGCAGGTTACGAGAAGAGAACTAGAGAGAGCTCCAATTGCCATTGCAGTAGAGCTGGGCATCACCTACTGCATCCCACAGGGGACACTGCATTCACATCGGAGGGAAGCGCTTCACAGATCCACAGTCCCTAGGAAGAGAAGGATTAGCAACACTTCAGCTTCGGTACTTCTTCC
>NW_020799095.1:78842979-78899421 GCF_003259725.1 Athene cunicularia | reverse complement strand
ACATCTAAGCAGCGTTGAAGAGGGGCAGCGCCGCCCGCGCTTGCAGCTCCGGGCTACTCCGCTTTAACTCCCTCCTGCCGGCCTTCTCCCGCGGTGGAGCGGTGCAGGATTTACTAGTAGAAACACTTAAGCTTTTGAATGGCCAACGGACACTTTTGCACTTCAATATAATTGCATTTTTCTCCTCTATACTTTTTGAGGTGGAAAAAGGGACAGAACGGTCTGTTATAGAGATGACGGCTGAAACACAGACAGGCTGGCGGGACAGAGACGCGAAAGAAAAGCTAGAGGGGCTTTTATTCTGGAGCTGAGCAAGAGCTTGGAAGGCAAAAGGTTATTTATTTATGTATTTATTTCTTTTTAAGCCGTATTAGACGACATACCAATATAATCTTCTACGAGTTTTGCTTTACAGATGTTCCAGAGCAGTCCCAGCTGCACTAACCCGCCGCAGTGGCTCTGTAGCAGCCTGCTGTGCCCTACTCGTGGCTAGGGCTGAATCTCCCAAAGTACTTGGCTCTATAACTGAAATTTTTAAGCTAGGTAAAATTTTAAGATTTCGTTTCATTAAAATGGTAGCACTGCAGTATCAGTACTCAGGAGATCAATGAAAATCTGGATACTAATGTTTCACTGTTAAGTACCTTCATGAGCGCCTGTTATTTGTGAAAACCCAGACGCTGAAACTCCTCCACAGGAGCATGCAGGTGCTAAACGCTTTTGGCTGCTGGGTTCTCTCTATAAACATCTACGAGTCCCGTCTAGTTTACAAAATTATTTCTGTTGACACTATCTCATGTCTCTGTCAGGTCCTCACCAGCTAAATAATGCTTTAATCTTCTGAAGCTTTAAAATACAAGACTAAATTTCTGAAGGATACAAAGAAGTCAAATGTTTCCATGGGTTGCACTAATAAAATGAAATTCCGGATTGCTGTGGGGTTTCTAGGCGAAGTTTTAGAGAGTTAAGCTAGACCTTTCTCATTACCTGACTAATAATCATTAAGAAGTATTTGCCTTCGAATTATTACCTCATTACTTCTGAATAAAGAATTGAATCTTTGCCTGTTCTAAACCCAGTAATTTTATGCCTTTTATAGCTTAAATCCTGCCATGTGGTAGGCAACAGTACACCACATCGCTAATTCTAGAAGAACAACTTAACTATCCTTGCTTCGCGTTCACAAACCTATAAGCTTTGCTGTCAAGCAGCAGCTAGTCACAGCTAGAGCAAGGCGGAAGGAACTAGGAGACTGGGGAAAGCAATGCTATGTCTGTGAAAAGAAGCACAGAGAAGCCAATTTATGGTTCTGACATTTTCACATGTTCCCAGGTGGAACTTTGGTACAAAATCTGAGATATTCAGCATTCAGGGCTCTCTTTGTAGGAGCTCTGCCTCTCCTAGCCCTCGTTACATGGCACACAGATCAGCTGGGACTGAAGGTTCCAGATACTGCTATGTTACAAGAAGGGCAAAGCCTCAGAGCACTTTCATAGCAACAATCTGCAGTGCATCCTAGCCTTCTTGGCAAAGTGAGAGGGAAATATCCTTGTTTCTTTTTCTAAAAGATTTCTTGTTGGACTTCAGCTTCTTTATTCAGATTTACAGTATATTAAGTGATGGATTGTACCTGACATTAGGACCCCTGCAGAACTGACACTTGACTGCTTCATTAGTGTCATAGTATAAAATTGCAATATATTACACGGTCAAACAGCAGACATGTAAGGAACGTTTGGTGTTCTCTTCAGTGTGAATTCTGAACTAGAAGAGAGAAACATGAAAATCTGTTATCTGAAGACTGCTTTTAACAATGTTTTTAATGTGAGTTTTATGCTTCTGGTATAACACTTAAGGCCCCGGAGACTGAAGTCCTTCTGTTTATTCAGAGGATAGTCATGGCAGAAAAACACAGGTCCAATTCTCCCTACTCTGCTCTCCCCCTAGGCCACAGTAGCAAGGACAACTGTGTCTCTGGATGAGAATAAAATTCTGCATTCCATTCAAGACACTGTCCCTTCTGCTGGGTTTTGTCTGCATGACGAGAACTTTGCATTAGCTAAAACAGAGCTGTCATGTGCATGAAACAGTCTACACTGTTTTTAGCTTAATTCTACAAGAAATTAGCTTAATTGTACTAGGAAGCAGTTGAATGGAAAACAAAAAGGAATGCAGTAGCTGAAATAAAAATGGTGCTGGTGAGGAATGCCTTAAGATAAACTGGTGTGATGAGCATCTCCATTAGACCAGGCTCGAGACAGGGGGAGTGGGTGTCCATGCTGAAGGTAGCTGGCTATTAGTTAGGAAAACTTGATTAAACATCAACTGCATGACATTAGGGGAACTGAAATTTTGAAAAATATTTTTAAGAGTGGTTTTAGTGTGAATGAGAAGAACCCAAATACAGAATTGTATCTTTTACTAAGCTAAAATTGCTTGTCTGCCTGGTTAATAACAATACAAAAACTGAACCTCATAGCTATGCAGACACTGGATGGATAGCTAAGAACACTGAAGACAACAACTTTTAGCCTAATATATGGGTAAAATAGGCCAGGGTTATGCACATACTCACCCCAGCATAGGTGTGCAGCCTGCACACGCCAGGGGATCACCTAACATGTGCATCCTGTCACATGTTCTCATGCAGGCAGTGTGCCCTGCCTTTCCTAATTTAATAAAAAAGAGTCTCACAGTGTCCCCTGTCTTCAGAGAAGACAGGGAGAGAAAAGAGGAGAAAGCTCCATGAGAGCCTGGAGACCTGGGCAGGGCAGGGTGGGGGGGTGGAGAAGGAGCTCCAGTGTAATTGGGAGCAGGGGGGTGTGTGGTGGGAGCGTTTGGAACCCCCCCCCCCAATAGTGAGATTGGCTTCAATGTCAGGGTGTCCACTGAGCACTGGGAGAGGGTAGGGCATGGGAGCATGGTCAGAGGGAACAGTGCAGTGGGAGCTGTGTGTCACCTATGCCCAGCTCAGCTCAGCAGCTCTGAAAGTCCTCCAGACACTGAGAGGGGAGAAAACATCCCCAAAGCATGACTCCTCTGGGAAAACGGATGGTTGTGCCTTTTTATTTTGCTTCATTTCATTATTCCTCCTGAAAGGGAGTTGTTATATGAAAGATATTTTTTATTGTGGTGCTAAAGTGGCAGTTGCTCAGGCAGGTTCACATCACCACCTTCAAAAGGTAGCAATTTGTGCAATAGTATTAGTCCAACCATATAAAATAAGGCCTTCAAATACCAGTCAGTCTGAAGACAGAAAAAGAGAGACAAAGCAAAGGTAATATTACTGTAACAAATCATGTGTATTTGAAAGACTCAATTATAAATAAGCAGTTTAAAAAACTTTTTTTTTGTAAAAAAAAAAAAAAAACCAACCAAAAAAGCGCAAGCTTCCATAACTATTTTTAAACTAGGTTAGCTTTCATCTTTTCACTTTTATTTCTTCTATTTTCTTTATGCAACTTGTCAGAGGAGTCAGAGGATACTGAACAAGTACTGTTCCAGTTCTTTTTTTTTCACTACTCTGATGTCTCTTTAGTTGACTGATAAGTAGTTATTGAAGAAGTATTACACAAGCTGTAGTTACAATTGTGTCTTCATTGTTTTTAAATTACTCAGTTTTTCTTAGATAATGATATATTACAACATTTTTTTTTTATGCTTTGCATGCATGAAAACAAAAATTAAAAAAACCTCTGTCATTTAGAATTGAGGATCTTCAGAACAAGGGCTCTCTACACTTCTGTAAATCACAATTTGCGAGCTGGGAAATAAATAACAATGTCTTTATTTTAAATTTTACTTATTATTTGTAATACAAAAAAAATTTCTATGTAGACCAGTGGGAGACTTAAACTTTAGAATTCATAAGTTACACATCTTGTAAAGGAAAATTTTGCTGCTTCTGGTTGATATTCTAAGAATTCCCCATTGTCCTGGTTCAGCTAGGATAGGGTTAAGTTTCCCCAGCAGAGGGGGGGAAGGGATCTCCAGGCTGGTTATTCATACCATGCTGACCTCAGGTCCAGTCGCAGGAATGCAGGAACTTTTTCCTTTGTGGCTTTGGTTGCGGGGAGCATGGGGCTGTCTGTATCCATTGCAGTATTTCTCTGTACAGCTTTTGTCTTGTTTACTGTTATTGCTGTTTATTGTTGTTATCATTGCTACTGTTGTTGTTCAGTTTGCTTATTACACTGTTGTATTAAATTTCTTCTTATTGTAACCTGGGGTTTGTGCCCTACTTGTGTCTGAGGGTGGGGGAGGGACAACGGCAACGTGGTCTCCAGTCCCAACAGGGCTTAAAGAACCACACCCATTTAGCTTGTGATTTCTCTCATTATTAAGGAAAATGTAAATATAATGGTGAGCTGATTTTGGCTGGGATAGAGTTAATTCCCTTCACAGTAGTTAGTATGGGGCTATGTTTTGGATTTTTGTTGGAAACAGTGTTGATAACACAGAGATGTTCTGGTTACTGCTGAGCAGAGCTTACACAGCGTCGAGGCCTTTTCTGCTTCTCACCCCACCCCACCAGTGAGTAGGCTGGGGTTGCACAAGAATTTGGGAGGGGACACAGTTGGGACAGCTGACCCCAACTGACCAAAGGGATATCCCATAACATAGGACGTCATGCTCAGCACATAGAGCTGGGGGAAGAAGAAGGAATGGGGGGAACATTTGGAGTGATGTGGTTTGTCTTCCCAAGTCACCATTATGTGTGTGACGGAGCCCTGCTGTCCTGGAGATGGCTGAGCACCTGCCTGCCCATGGGAAGTGCTGAATGAATTCCTTGGCTTGCTTTGCTTGTGTGCGTAGCTTTTGCTTTACCTATTAAACCGTCTTTATCTCAACCCACGAATTTTCTGACTTCCAGTCTTCCAATTCTTTGCCCCCATCAGATCTGGGTGTGGGAAGTGAGGAAGCAGTGGTGTGGTGCTTAATTGCTGGCTGGGGTTAAACCACAACAAACAGGAATAAGATACTTAATGGTTTTTTAGTTTAAAATATCCTAATTAAAAGTATTCATAACAAAGTTTGTTCCAAAATGGGGGAGAGATGACTGGTTTTTTTTGAAAACAACTCAGAAAACCTCTCTTTCTGTGATGAGATCAATTTCTCTTCCCTGTAAACTCTGAGGAGACTCTAATGCACATATTCCACCTCTGTAACAGTCCCCTTCTAGGTCCACGAAACAGAGGGAAATACAATCTGACTTTTTGTATACAAGATATTTACGAATTCTACTGCTTTAAATCACTTTTTCTGTTCTACATCTGTTGCATCTCTAATGGAGGTTTTGCCAATATAAACTTCAGAAAAATGTTATTACTGTCTTAACCACAATAGTTAAATAATATTAAAAACTACGTAGTGAAACCTTTGGAGAGTGAGGAGGATTCAGTTCAGGACCTGTGTGCATGGGCTTGTTCTAAGGAAAAAATAATTGTCTATTCATAAGGCAGTATTTTGTGCTTGTAATTACAGGACATGAGAGTGATTATAAATGGATTTATCCATTTCCACCACAATTTCAGTAGTCTGGGGAAACTGGATGTTAATCATGGCTCACAGTCTTATTTGATATTTGTGCCTTTTTGCTCAAAAAGAGGTAACAAAATATTTTTGCATGTACATACACATGGGTGTGCACAAAATAACACAAAACATCTAAATACACAATCTTTCGTATAAACAAGTCTTGATACTATACTTTGTTCTTCCCTTTTGCAGAGCCAAAGGATGCACTAGCAACAGTTTTAGTTTTTACTTTATCATTGTGTTGGAAAACTGAACAAAATATTTCCTAAGCTTGCATTTAGCTCTCTTCAGATGGAATCTGAAATTCAGTTGAAAGAACAAATCAATATTACTTTTCCCTTTCTTAATTATATTATTTATTTATAATATTTAAGCTTCTCTAGATACATTTGTCTTTACAGTAAGTTTCTTCAATAAAGGTAAACATCTGCTATTGCAAGATGTGTATGAAAAAAAAATTAAATCTGTTCCTGTATTGTTTCATGTGTTAAGTTAATAGATCTCATCCTTTCACTGCTCTTTAATAGTACTGGAGGAAACCTCCCCTCAAACAACACCCAAGCTTTACTCTCTCTTCAGTCCTCACAGGATTTCTTGACTTTTATTGCATTAAACATTGAACTAAACCTAATGAATAAATGGAATTGAAGAAAAAAAATTCTCATGTATCTTACAGGAAGATAGGAAAAATAAAAGCTATTATTGTCAGAACTGATTTAGCACTGTAACTCAATATTTACTTCCATTTTCTAACTTTCTTTAAAAATTCCATAACAGGAATTGTATTGTTTAGTATTTGAATTTCTTTAAATTATTTGAAAACAACATATGTTGTTTTCTGAATGATATATGTATATGAAAATACAGTTTTAAAATACATTGTTCTTATTCAAATACTCTGTTAATATTATTGGTGTAGAGTAAAAATATTTATTGTATGGTTGGTAATTGTAAACTCCTGTCTCCCACAAAGACAAGCCCTTAAAAATAATTTTTAAAATATCTTCTACAGTTTTTGCATCATCAAACATGTAAAATGCTTTATATCACAACTGAACCTTTTTATTTCATATTTGTTGGAGAAAGTGATGAAATATATATTAAAGTTAAGTCTGACAAGTCAAGAATTCAAAAGTTAAAGAATTCGCAGTATGTGTACAAAAGCTTGCATTCTTCCCGTGGTTTATAGAATTAAAATATAACCACGAGACATCTGATTCTGTGATATAACTGTTTTCAGACTCAGACAACCATCATGCCTCTTAGGGGATATTTTCTAGAACTTACTGAGCATAAAGTCCTAGATATGAAGCCTTCAGTGATGTTATTTCCAGAAGACATCTTCAAACCTTTCCTATTCTTTGCTCTCCTTTTCTCTCGTTGTTACTCTCTTGTTTGTAACAAATGAAGATTTGTAACGACACATCACACATAATGCATGCACATATTATCCTGCTGCCCCCATACTTTTTGAACCTGCTAGCTAAATTCAACTAAGCTCTATGAAGGATTGAATTCTTAAAGCTTCACAAAAAAAGCTGGATTGATAGAGAAAAGCAACTTTGTACTGGTTGTCACTGAAGATGTGTGGTGACCTCATGCCTTGTTATACACCAGTGACCCTACATGACGCAGTACCCATATAAATGCCCAGGCTACTGGACATGTAGAGCTTACACTTTCTTGGAGGCTGGAGTTAACTGATTTAAAGACACCAATCTACGAGAAAATTCCGCTAATTCTGGTGTTCAAATTCTTTTACTTTCATGTCACTACTCTTCCCTACATTACTGTAGAAGTCCCTATGTTCCTTAGCGCATGCCTCTGGTACAGTACCAGGTAAGCAATGGATTATTTTGTTGCTCTTTTTAAATTAAAGGCCCAGTGAGACCTTTAAATTAATTCATATACATTTGATAATGTCATCATTTTAAAAACTGGGCAAATTATGATTTGTAACATATTGAAAGTTTCATGAATTGCAGATTCCCAAGTGTTCTGTCTTTAGATCTAATTACTGGAGATGATTACATTCAGGACCTTCTGCAATCACAGAGGATGGTGATACAGTTTTCTCTCTAATGAAAAAAGTTACATGGCTCAGAAATCATGATTTAGACTATAAGCTGTCAGAGCAGAGAAAAAAAAAATCAGCGTAAACAACCTTTGGACTAGAACTTGAGTTGGGAAACAGACAAACAGGAGAATTACTTGCCTGTGTTCACACACAGGACCTAGACACCCCAGATGCAACTGGGTCTCCTGTATGTAGGTACTGCACAAGTACTAATAAATTGGCTGGTATGCCTAGAACCCTACATCCTCCAGTAACCAGGAAAGAAGAGCAGAAATGAGTTGCCTGAAGCCATACAGCAGTTCAGTAACTGATCTAAGAAGTTAATGTAAAGCTGCTGGTTCTCTCTTGTCTTCCCTTTTCCATGCACCATTCATCAGTCCATGTTGATTTTATTCCCTAGTTAGGTATTGATTGCATAGTTGAATAGGTGGTATGCTACATTCTTTATATGTGTACAGAAATTTAGGCACTGTTTGCACAAAAAAACTTGGTGCCTTGTTTAGTTGTTACCACCAGGCCTTGACATGCTGGCGTCCTTAGGACCACTGTAGCAAGCAGGGTACTCAAGCGCCCTGTACATTTTTTAAGTAGAATGTAATTTTTTTAAGTACCTTTTTTAGGTACTTCAAGTAATTTTTAAAGTTCTGTACAAGTTCTAACATGAAAGAAATAGAGGTGTTCTGTAATTATGTTAATGAATGCAAGTTGGTCATACTGGTTGTGTTTACTATTTGTTGGAGAAGGTAAAAGGAACAATGACATGTCCCTGGCTACCTGCAGTACTACTAGAGAGTTATTACAAGCAAGGCCTGGTAATAATTGACGTTTTGGTTTAGGTGCTTGCAAGATCAATGAAGAAACTCACAGCTTAGATGCTCACAAAAACTCCCCTGTGACACTAGTGACCAGTAAATCAGGGATCAAACAACATGCAGAGCTACAGTTTTCCTCCCTCCCCTGCTTGAGGACATTTAACCCCATAGTCCTACCGTCCCTAGCCACTAGGCTACTGGCAACTAATTTTTCACTTCATCAGTTCTGCTTTATACATATGAAACATTTTGTTGGAGAAGAGACCTGTATTCAGTCATCGCCACTGTCAAGGCAGAACTACTCCAGCAGGAAAACATAAGCAAACCTCATCTAATGTTGGTTTACAGCTCCACTCAGAGCTTAGAAACAGATTGGATTTGAGACATGTTTTCTTCTAATAGTTCTCTGAAATCTAACCCTAACCAGAAAATATTCCATAATCATGACCCAAATAAATTTTCATGTGAAGAGGGCCTTGTGCTCTAAGGTGTCAGTCCCTACTTTTGCAAAGCTGTTCAACTTGTTTTTAGAACAGAGGTCATAGACCCAAAACTTCCAAAAACTCTGGCTAAAAAAAATCAGAAGTTGCATCTTGCTCTAGGGATAAGATGTTTTTTGGAGACATATAAGGATACTAAACCAAACCAGCCATAAATTGGTTTGCTTGAACTAACCAACTTGGTAATCCTCACAGTGTTAAACTCTTGCCTTCAAAGGTTTTCAAAACACATCCTTACTTCCCTCATTAATAAAATTAATGCGGCTTTAACATGATTATTGATTCCTAAAGCAGATTCAGTCTGTTGAACCAGTGTGATAATTTTATAGAGAGCTATACTTCAGCTTCTGAGCAAGAACAGCAGCAGCAGTAGAGAAGAAGAAAAAGATCAATGCATCTGGTACCATCAAGACTCAGGAAGCCTTTCCACAGTCCTAGCTAGCTTAGAAAGTAACTACAATAACAAGGAACCTGTTTATCAAAGGACCTCAGCCTACTGGGCACTGAACTGCTCTGAAAAATGTGGCAGTTAGTATCACAGTGGAAACAAGTGAATGTCCAGGACTTCTGAAAATTTAGCCCTTAGCATGCCCTAAAAACACTGTCCAGTTCTTTTACTTGGTTCCTAACCACAGTTCAGCCCCCATCATTATTTTCTCCAAAACAGCTATCAGATAAGAAAGCAATCACAGAATCATCTAGGTTGGAAAAGACTTTGAAGATCATCCACTAACCTAACACTGACAGTTCCCAACTACACCATATCCCTCAGCGCTATATTGACCCAACTCTTAAACACCTCCAGGGATGGGGACTCCACCACCTCCCTGGGCAGCCCATTCCAACACCTAATAACCAATCTATGTATTGACATTGAAATGAACTTTGTTTCACTACCTGTTTGATTTCTGAAACTTATGTAATTACAATTATTTTTTTCTCATGACATCTTTTGCCTTCCTTTTATTACAAGACTCCACGTAAATTTATTTATATTTTATTATAAATAGAAATATCTTATATACTATATAATAATATATTTAACAATAAGAAATTATTTTTTGTTTTACACCAGTAACTTCTATATAAAGGTAATTCAAAGAACTGGGAACCTAAATTACTCCCTAGCACTAGAGCTATCATACTATTCACTCTTTTATGTACAATATTCTGTTGGAGTTTCATTTTCCTCCTGTATCTGTTGGAAATCAATCACTCCCAGTTGTGGGTTTGTTTGTGTTTTTGTTTTGTTTTGGTTTGGGTTTTTTTTAATTAAGGAGACTAAAAATTGATATGAGTTGTAGCCACAATAATAGCTGCCCTTGCCACTACTTCATCAAACACTGGCTGGATCCTTTGGAGAGATACTTACATAGCAGCTTGCAACCACCCTAAGCAGTCACATTTCTCTCTGTAAATGAAATTTCTTTAAAAAGTCTCATTTTATCCTGGGGCTGAATTTCTGTTCCAGTAAATTCTGATCTACAGAGACAGCTACTTCCCATTGAAGTTGATCAGAGCTGCAGGTGACTGCTGCCTCTATAGCTCAGACCCCTAGGCTGGATTTCTCCCAACGTATGAATACGTTATTAATACGAGCTAGTTATCTTTGGCTAAGAGCCTAGTGAAAAACACTTTTGTGCTTTTTACAGAAGTGAGGTGGTTGATTATGGCACAAACTCCCAACTCTCCTTCTCAAAGGTTTTTGCCTGGAGTTTATTTTTAAAAACTTTTTTTTTTTTTTTTTTTCCTAGTGAAGCCTTAAATAAGGAGTAAACATGTAAGACCAGGCTCTCAGAACTTTTCTACTTTTTCAATTAAACAGAATTGAATGACATAAAGGGAAAAAAACCCCAACAACTCCTTCCTTCTCCAATGCTTTTTTCTCAGTTGGGATTAATTTTTCTTTAGAAAATTAGAGGTTATAACTGCTTTTTGAAAAAGAAAATATCAAGTACACCTGAGACTTTAAACAAACAGTTCCGGCTGTTAAACAAATCTATGGTGAATTGTAGATGGAAGAAAAATCCCTGAAGCAGAAGCAAAAATCCAGTAGTAGTTCACTGGGTCTGTATCTAGGCTCTTGCTTTGGTACTAATGGGATTTCTTTGATAGGTTGACTCAGGCTTTTGATAGAAGCAAGATTTAACGAGAATATGTTTGCATCTTCCTTTGCTGCCTTAGTTCATATGTTTGGTTTCCAGGTTTGGTGTTACACATTGCTTTTTAGAGTCTGCACTGCACACGTCACAACTGTAATTTAATTTCTGTGCTCTTTTGTGCTGCAGTGTTCAGATTACACAAGAAAAAGCTACTCTGTTTTGATGTGTACCTGACAGAGATAAATTTTCCATGAAGTTGTGTTCAAAATAAAGAGTAACATTTTGCCCTTATTCTTAGCGACTCAGGATTGCCAAACATACCATAGGATAAAAGAAGCTGTGTGGATAGATATGTTACTCTTTACTTGCCAGTTGGCAGATGGATGATCAAAGGCTCTTGAATTATTAGAAATGTTTTATTATTTGGTTGTTGAGTTATGGCAAATGGGTCCCACAATTCCTCATTTTAAACAGAGGTTTCAGTAGTTGATTCAGGAAGAAACCTGCTTTAGATGATCCATTAAGTTCTTGTCTAGAGGAGAGAAATACAGTGTTGTGCTGGTATGAGGAGCCCTCAGTCCCCAGGGTTAATTGATACAATTGCTGAAGAGGGCTGTCGAAGCCAAACAGTCAATTATATCAAGACTGTAGGAGCTTGATGACAAGCCTCAGGTCAAATCTCTCAGCACAAATATGTGCAATATTTTATCGGATGCATTGATGCTGCATCAGGGAGAGAAAGGAGTAATACAGGCAAAGCTGGAGTGCCTTGTTTAACTTGCTGGGGCATCACAGCTTGGATTTTTCATAGTCAGAATAGAACTAGCATAAAGAAATAATGAATTATTTTAGCTCTAGTCATCTAAGAAGAATTTGGAAAATAGACCTTAGAATGTCACCCCAGAATTACATACTTTAAACATTAAAACAAACCAAAATTAAACACCACAAAAAACCCAAACCAAAAACACCTCTTCCTTCCTCCAATCTTTTTCCTCCCCCACACAATAAAACCTCACTGAAATGAAAACATAAAAGATGTCTCAACTCTGCTTGTAGAATTGCTCTGGCAATGCAGCAAGCAGCCTGCCTGGGAGAAAGGCAAGGAAGCGAGAAGGTGGCAGAGGGCCAGCGTCAGGTTTTGTGGGGAGGATTGGGCTGAAACTTCAAGCATCATCACACTGTGTTTGCAAAAGCCTTTGATTTTTGACAGGTATGTAAATTCACAGAAAAGTATGGTTAGAAAGTTTATTGAACTAGCCTAGTCTTCTGGTTTACTGTCTCTATTTATGGTTTTGTTTGAGATCATCACACCATGAAAGGTAGAATATGAAAGGATGTGTTCAGAAGGGAGAATACATCTGAGAGAGACTTCTGCAGTGTTTCTGGATCACTGATGTATAATAAGTAAAGTGATTCCCCATTCTTTTTAATAAGTAGAAAGTTGGATTGTGATCAAATTAAATAATCCATATTAAGTTGTATTTGGTGGTAACGGGCTGAATGACATCCCAGAATATCTAATTTTCATTCTCAAAAGCCACAGTTAATTCAGTAACACTCAGTGCTACATCTTCATAGTGTCCAGCCCCGCATCTATGATTGATAGACCTCAATATCTCTCTCCAGATTAAGGATTATTTACGTAAGGGTGGAGATGAAAATACATGCATCAAAGATCACCCAATGGGACTGACTCACTAGCAACTTGTAAGGGCATTAAAGCATAAATATCAAGATTTCCTGCATCCTATGCAATTGCCCCAACCACCAAGTAGCCATTATTCTGCCTCCCGATGAAAATATCAGTGAGGTAGCTACACTTCCATGGCTGCATTCAGTCTGAATCTATCAATCAGGACTGTTTGACAGAAACCTCTCACTAAAAGCTCTCCTTCCAGCAGAGTGTAGACCTCTTTGTAAGGTTTTCATCTGTGGGACAAAAGAATCACTTCTGTTTCTTTCTTTCACTTCTAGCTCAAGATAGACCTATTAGACCTTTTCTCCTCCACTGTTCTTTGAGGGTCTGGGCTTAGTTATAATATTGGTTTAATTCAGCTGCTGCGACAGATTTCCTCTTGTGTGCATGTAAAGTGAAGTGACAATAGAATGAATCTTCCCATTTCCCCCCTTTTATGCCATACACCCTTCTCCTCCACAGTATCTAAAATGTAGGTACAACCCAAGAGTGCATGTATGTGCCAGTGTTAGTATGTTCTTGGTACTGACCATAACAGGATGACTCAACATATTCTATTCCTCTATTTCTCTCACTGGAGAATAAAATATTTTAGTTTTGCAGAAGAAATAGAAACCTAGACATCTCTTTGAAACAAAGTACATCAGGAGCTCTTGGAGGAAACAAGGCCATAACAGAGAAACTAAATGAATTTTTCATATCTGTTCACTGTGGGAGAATCTTTCTTTACAGGGGTGCATCAAAGGTTGTATCTCAAATTCAAGTTTTCAGAAAATTGTTAATATAAAGTACAGCAACCTTTTCTCAGGATTCAGCCAATAGTTCTAGCCTAATACTGAACTGTAACAGCAATGTGCAATTTCTCACATCATCCTTGATATCCGAAGAATATAATGCAAACTTCTTTAAGGGTTTCATGGGGTTCCAGAGATAGCACTTACCAGAAAAGCCTGACATAATGTAAAAATCTGTAGAAGAAAATATGACTTATCTACTGGCTAAAACAAAACTGAAGAATAGAAATTGTAGGCAAATAAGCAAAATAATACACTATGGGATAGTCAAGCACGATATTTGTGCCTCACAAATCTATTGGAATTCTTTGAGGATACTGAGAAGGATGTAGATGAATGTTATCAAGGTGATAACATTACTGTGGAGGGGAGAGAACTTTTAAAAGTCTTTCCCAAAAGACTTTAATTAAGATGGGCAAAAGGGAAGGCATTCTCATGAACTAATAATGGACTAAGGCATAGGAAAAAAGGGCTGGAATAAAGCAGTAGTTTTCACAGCGGAAATGAGCATCTGTGCTGGGGCCGATGCAACCTACTGTATTCATAAATGTTCTAGAAAAGGGATTGGATAGGAAGAAAGTAGTCTAAGAGGTAAAACCAGGAGCTGACTGAGAGACATTGCAGAGCATGTCTTATACTGACAAAAAACAATATAATGGCAGATGAAATTCTACATTGTAAAGCAAAGCATGAGGAGAAAAAAATTAATTCCAGCTAGTCCATACTGATGAACTGTAAAGTAGCTACTACCACTCAGACATTTTGGAGTTATAGTAGATAACTCTAAGAAAATATCAGCTTGATACTAGGCATTCTTTTGAAAAGTATGGAGAACTGTCATACATGCAGTTTTGATTCCCATCATCTCCTAATAAATGCAGTTGGCTGCGGAAAGGAACAGAAAAATGTGACAAGCATGAACAAAGAACTCAAAGAACAAGGAAAGACTGCGTATACCAAGACTCCTCAGCCTTTAGAAAAGATGACTATGAAAACATGATAGTCGGAACTGACATGAAGAATTTGAATGGAGAATGATGGTTCACCCTTTTTCATAATATCAGAATTAGAAGAAAGCAAATGAAGACATATTTTGACCATACCTTCCATTTCGAACTATGAAATTGATTGACAAAATATCTTGTGGATGGAAATGGGTTCAGGAAACAAATTCACTTAGATATAAACATACAGTGTTCTAGCTCTACTCTCTTCTTGTCATTTACTACTGTCCCCTTTCAGAGAGAAGGTACCCAACTTTGGAGTTGTAATCTAGCACACAACATCAGTTTTTGTATCCTTTACTGCACCATCAAGGAGTCGTGTACCTCTGGGAGGCCAGTGAAGTGCTATTTCAGGAGTTATTCTGCATTTTCTGAACTTCTTGCCCAACAGTGCCTAGTTCCTCTGAAGTTAATCTTATGTTCAGAGTGGTAGGAAGCTTCCAGTTTCAATGTAACTTCTGGCACGTGCAGTACTTCACCTCCAGTTTTCCACAAGATACTGTCTTGTCATATTTTGCATGTTTTATGATATTAGGATTGTCTCAGAAATGTTTGCAGTGCTGATCTGGATATTAATGTTTATTATTGCATTTTTTCTAACGATTTTTGAAAGTTAGTTTAGTGCTTATGATCAATTTTGGTTTATTTAAATTTGGAAACAGATTATGATTTCCAAGAAGAAGGATATGCCTTTTAGGACTGTTTTTCCTAAATATGGGAAAGAAAAAAAGAACAAGGTGGAATGGAGCAAAAGGATAGAGATAAACCATGAAAGAACCAGGAGACTTTGACCATACAGAATCATTGCTTATTCAAATTCCATACTTAAATGCAATCAATATCTATTACATGTGTTACATAAGGTATAAATTACCACCTAACCTGAGTGGTGGTAAAGACTGCATAATGTTGAAAACTATTACATATACCGTAAGTATAGAAAATTGAATAATAGAAGAACTCATTTATCCCCACTGGTAAGCATTTGGATACATTTCACAAGAAGTAGTGAAGCAGAGACTAAATTTTTAGATATTATAATGGATTTGCATATTATGTTAAACTATTTATTGAAACTATAAGAATTTACAAAGGGAAAATTTAATCCCAGGCAACACAGATCCTGATAACCGTGTTTCTGACAATGTTTCACTCTGTCACAGTAGTTAAAAAGCTAAAACATCCACTACATAACGTTTAGGTTCAAAAACAGGAATTACATAAAAAGCTATGAAAAGGACTGAAAGAAGCATTGGAAAGGGTAAAATGCTTTCAGATATCAGGAAGACTGTTTAGAGATCTGTTGGTGGCCCAGACTAAACCAAGATTGCCTATCAAGAAGAAATTACTAGAACAACAAGAAAAAGATGACATAGTTTTAATAGCAACAGAGAGGAGGTTAACAGAATTAGTAGACTACTTCCAAGTTGGAAATTGTGTTCAAATGAAAGAAATATGAAACTGGTGGTAGAAATATAGAACTTCAGAAAAATATAAAATATGTTGTATACAATACAGAATGTATTATAGGGATACAGTAATAAAATATTAACACAGAGATGTTATATTATATAAAAATACAGAATCAGCAAGTTAGATGTAAATCCAAAGCATGACAGACCAAAAAAAGGTATTTTTGAGGAACACTTAATAAAACAATTAAAAACTGTTAGGAAAATTTTTCAAAACTTTAGAAAAGCAAAAACGAGTAAAATGCCAAATAGAATATGAGATACAACAGAAGTAGTTGGGAGCATAAGACTATAGGGAAAAAAATCGAAGTAATCTTATTTTATTGCCATGACACAGACAACCTTGTGTAGATTTCTGTGCCAGTCCTTCTTTACAGGATGCTAGTTGATGAAACTATGACCAAAACTGAAATATCAACAAAAGAGCATTTAGAACAAATAAAAACTCTTAGTAAACCATCAGAATAGAGTTCTAAGATTTCTAATGGAATTCCAAGAATTCTAAGGGAGCTTAAATATGAAATTGGTAACAGTTAAGTACTGTGTGCAGTATAACACTTACATTGGCCTTGTTGGCAGAGAAACAGAAGATATTTTTATTATGCCAGTTACATATCTTTTTAAAAGGCATCCAAAAGTACTTATGGGTCAGGAATTTTGATTCATCTGACATTCAAATTATGTGAGGCCATAATACATACATGGATGTATAAACAGATGGCAAATGTGTTATAATGGGGAATAAATAATGTCTCATATTTCTTAAAATTCTCTGAAAAAAGATACATGTATCTGAAAAAAGATACATGGAAATATGGCAAAGAATGATCCAATTAATGAAGTGGACTAAATTGAAATTTTCTGTAAAACTTTAGACAAAGTTCTTCACCAAAAGGTGCTGAAAAATTAGTGTCGTACAGGAGAAAGGTTGGCTCAGGTACAGATAACTAGCTAAAGGGTGGGGAAAAAACACAGAGAGGAGTGGCAGCACTCCCCAGGGTCAACTCTTTTTTTTTTTTTTTTTTTTTTTTTTTTTTTTTTTCCCCCACCATAATAATAGAGATATGGAGAAGGGGTGAAAAAAAGGAGTGACAAAGTTTCATATAATGTGACAATCCATATCAAAGCAAAAGGCAAAGACTAAAGAACTCAACATCAGCAGGTATATCATCACTTAGGAAAGACTCCTGAGGCACTGTTGGTAGGTATTTGAAATCTACTGTACAAAACTCACTGGCAGTCAAAAAGAAAAAGATAAATATTAGGAACTATAAAGAAACAGAAAGCAAATAGGAGACCATCATTGTGACACTGCAGAAATTCATGTCCCAAAAGTTATGTATGGTACCAAAGGTACCTATGAGAATAAACAGAAGAGCAAAATAATATTTAGAGGTATCAAATTATTTATATTTCAGAGAAAATAAATATCAAAGACCACAACAGTTCAACAAAGAAATTACTTTTGGGCACAAGGAGCAAGGGGAAACAGAAATCTGTTGGATAACTATGAAACTATATGAGGAAGGAGTTAAGGGAACAATTTTTCAGCATTTGTCATGCTATAGGATGTAGGGGTACCCAATGATAAGTAAACAAATTTACAGCAGACCAAAGCCACTGATTTTTAATATAACACACACTTAAATGGTGGGATTTCTTTTGACAGAAAAATGTCTGTAAAGAGCAGTTAAAAAATTATGAAAGTAATGTCAAAGATTATTAAATAGAATGGTCCAGATTCAACCTCTGATTCAGGATGTCTCTAAAGTGCAGACTGCCAAGAGCAAGAGTCAACACCATGAAAACTTTATTCCATTTTTTAGCTTGTTTCCACATTTTTTTCCCTAGCCATCTGCTATGGGCTACTGTAAGAGACAGAAAAGATTAGAAATGGACCTCTGGCAGTTTTCTTATGTACACCTGCCTTGTGTTTTTTGGGGTTTACATGTAGCCTTTTAATTTGCTGTGCGTGTTTTTTTTAAATTTTATTTTTTAACATCTTTTCTGTAATTTTCACAGATTCACTGCTGCCAGTTTAATTAAAAAAACCTCAACCAAACAACCAACAACCAGCCTCTACTTATTATTTCCTTCTCACAACTGTGTACTTTTGGATTTTACTCAGGTTTTTATTACAGAATGATAGCTCTAGACCATTGTTCTCTAAAAGGACACAAGCAACTGATATTAAACAGTTTTAATTCCCTCTAACTATTCCCCATTGTCCAACATGTTTTCTGGGATCCTAGAAAATACCATTTCTTTCCTTATTGATTTTTTCTTTACTATAAAACAAAACATTGATTTTCTTCCTTCTGTCTTGTGTTTCTAAGGGTACTTAAATTAACATGGTTCATTTGTATGCCACCTTACCAGGACTAATACATCCTTCTTGTCAGACCAGCATCACTGATAATAGAATGTAGGACCCTCCACTTAATCAGCAACCTGATAAATGGTGTGCCAGTTGACAAGAGCAATGGTTGGATTCAGCCTTTCTCTATGCCCTTGGGCAAGTCTCTTAATCTAGCCAACCCTCCAATTCTCCGTGCACAGAATAATGAAACTGTTTATCTATCCCATACATGTTTGAGGATGATAAAGACCCATTAGTGAATGTTACATGTGCTCAAACACCTCTTGCAGAGGCACAACACACGATCGAATTATTTGGATTCAGAAGAATGGATGTATCACAGTTTTACTGGTACAACCTCTCTTGTTGCTGCAGTAATCAATACATTCTTGAAGTTGTAATATTCATCCTCTCTTGCTGAAAAGTCTTCTACTTTACAGGTGCTATTCAGCCTCACTGAATAAAAATTGTTTTTACAGAATAGGCAGGATTCTTAAACTCTTTTGAAAGGAACTTGCTACCACTTATTTTGCTTCCTGTGAGTTTCTTTCAGCTTCTTTGCTCTGTAATTGCTGTTAAATAGATCGACATTACCATTACGCCTTGCAAAATTATTAGATATAATCACACTGTCCCTGTTTGCCTAACATTTCTGTGACTCAGTCGTGCTTTAACCCCAGACAGTACCACACAGCCGCTTGCTCACTCCCCCTCCTGGTGAGATGTAGGGAAAGAATTGGAAGACTGGAAGTCAGAAAATTCGTGGGTTGAGATAAAGACGGTTTAATAGGTAAAGCAAAAGCTACGCACACAAGCAAAGCAAACCAAGGAATTCATTCACCACTTCCCATGGGCAGGCAGGTGCTCAGCCATCTCCAGGACAGCAGGGCTCCGTCACACATAACAGTGACTTGGGAAGACAAACGCCATCACTCTGAACGTCCCCCCCCTTCCTTCTTGTTCCCCCAGCTCTATGTGCTGAGCATGACGTCCTATGTTATGGGATATCCCTTTGGTCAGTTGGGGTCAGCTGTCCCAACTGTGTCCCCTCACAGCTTCTTTTGCACCCCCAGCCTACTCACTGGTGGGGTGCGGTGAGAAGCAGAAAAGGCCTTGACGCTGTGTAAGCTCTGCTCAGCAGTAACCAGAACATCCCTGTGTTATCAACACTGTTTTTGGCACAAATCCAGAACATATGCCCATCCCAGCCAAGACCAGCACACTCCCCAATACAAAGTAATGCTTAACTAGCATTTATTCATTTGCTCTGTTTTCTTTACCTCTTGGAGTATCTTCAGGTTTTTGAAGGGTTTTTTTGTTTGTTTTGAAGTTTTGAGGGTTTTTTTAGTTTAATTTCAGTTTTGGCTTGAATTTTTTTCTTCCTTAATGTAAGGTGATGTGGATGCACCCAGATGCTGAGCAGGCCAAAAGAATACAAATGTGAAGGGGTTTTGAAAGAGTTATAAAAACTACTCATTGCTCAGTGATTTGGCAATAAAATAAGAACCTTTTATATATCAGGACAGGATTCCACAGACTAGTAACTCAGAACTGAGTGCTGGAAGAAGCAGTCCTAATAATCAAAGTCCTGGTTTTGTCAATATGAGCCCTGCCAAAAGAAAACATCTGTGGAGCTGGATTTACTTCTAGCCAATGCTTAGATCCTGAAAGAAAACCTAATGCTACAGGATTTGTTCATTCGGTAGAACTCAAAACCACATGGTAAGATTATGAAAAAATAGAATTCATTGACCGTGGCACTAGAGATTGCTTCTTTAAAAAGACTAGTTTCCTCACTGGAGGAAAACAGGTGTAGAACTACATGGTCTAGTAATAACAGCACTTGGAAATACAAACAGGACCTCTATGAAGCACCACTGGCCCAAAACAGTTTCTGAGCAAAATGCCAGGACCATATCTTACAGACCAGACTCCGGTAACTCACTTGAAACCATTTGTTCTTAAAGTTAAAGGTTTCTAGAGCTGTGTTTACTTATGCTTATGTTATACAATAGTCCTATGGCTGATGTTTATAATCTCAGAGGTGCGAAAAAAACGACCATTCCTAAGGACGAAATATGAAGAGAACAAACTGCTCTAAGTGATAGAAGACAGCTTGTTATTTATTTTTTTTTTTCCATTAAATTCTGTATCAATTCAGGAAGGAATATATTTAAGTAAGATTGAATATAGTGAAGGAACCCAAATTTAGAAGAAATCTATGTTAGAAGTAGACTAATCCATTCATGCAAAGTTGCAATACAAAGCATGTTGTACATCCAGGTAGTAGCTCATTTGTACTCTTCAAAGTCAATTTTGCCAGTAAAACTGAGCATCAGAAGAAATGAGCACCACACAATAGAAAAACACAGTGTTAGTGAATCATTCATACTTGTCAGAGTTTGCTGATTCTGTGGAATGTCTTCTGAGCCTGAAATGTGTTCCTAAAAAACTAGAAAGAAGTCTTCAGTACTGCACTCAAATTGAATCTTTTTTTTTTTTTTTTCTTGAGTAATAAAAAAAAGTTTAGAGCTCACTACAAGTACTTATTAAATGGCTAATGAATAAAAGCAGGACTAAAAGTGAAAGAATCTCCAAATACACAGTCTACAGCTTAAAAAAAAGAAGTTGCCTCTCTTTCCTGTGCACTACAGCATTGACCATCTAACTTACATGAGACCCTTTAGCAGCTATGCCAATGGCACACAAAGACAATTAACTTACAGGCAAGCATTCCAGAGAGATCTGTGATCTACAGGGGTACCTACCATGCGCAAGGGAGTGGGCAGCATCTAATGAAATTTTTCTCAGGATTAGAACCATTCGGCTGAAAAACTATTTATTGAATTGCATGAGGCTGATACTGAACTGTGAAACATTTACAGTCCTCTCTATTTTTCCAGAGTAGATACAAACCCAGGAAAAAACCCTATTGATAAACTGTTGTGAAACAGGTTAGTGATTCCCTTCATGGGATTTAAAATCCCATAGTGTATAAACCACCATTCACATAAACCATTGCTGACATTAACTGGCATCCTTAATTATAGTGCTAGTAAAGACAGTGGGGATTAAACTGGCACCAAAAGCTGAACAAACTTCTAATTTTTTGTGTCAGCTCCATCCAGCCAGAAGTACAGGGGTGAGCAGTGTAGTGGCATGTTGATCTTTTATGCAGTTTAAAAGGATTTTTCCATATTAGACTGAAATGTTGCACCAAGACTAAATCCCTATCAATATTTCATTAAAGGCAAGCCGTATATGACAGCTTTGTTAATGGGCCATGAAGCACCTCTTACAAGTGGCTCTGGCTGCTATGCATAAGACTTAGGTTTTCAGATGTTTGTAGCTGCATAAAAAGCAGCTGTGTTGATGGAAATCTCTCAGCTAAAACCCAGTGAAATTGTTTGAAAATACACAACCTTGTGTCTGCAATGAATGAAGAAATAACGTAGGATGCTACAGAGTTTAACTGTTTGCAGCAGCAAATAAACCACATCTCAGGATAGTAGCATATAAACTTGATAGATAGTGTGTGTGTGGGTGTAATATTAAAATGACAGAGGAAAAAATGCAGATGAGTAAAGAAAGTGATGTTCCACATGTCATCAAGCTTACCTAAGGAAGTCTCAGTCCTGAGAGCGGAGACAGTTCAGGCTAAATGATCTCTTCTGATCTCTCCCAAGCAATAAGAGTTTTTCTCCTTCATACTATAGGCAAACAACCCACAATCACAACTTGAATCTGGTTAATGTTGAAAACAGTCAATTTGTTTAAAATGAATGAAGTCCACTTAGAACAAACTTCACAAGCTAAAGTGAGAGATTGATGTAGCACAGAGAAAGGATCAGATTAAAGTGGTAGAGCTGTGTAATAAAAGTGAGGAAGCCAGCAGCTGGGAAGCCAGCTAAAAGAAAAAGATCAACATGGAAAAAAAAAAAAAAAAAAAAAAAAGAAGTTATGTAACACACTGCAGCAGGTTTGATTTTTTCCTCTTCCTGGCCAGAAAGTCTCGACTGGAAAAAAGAAAAATAATAGTGAGCTTCATCCTGCTGTCCACAGGTAGGCAGAACAACAGGGCTCTGAAACTGAGGTCAGGTCATTAATATAGAGCATAAATACTTGGGCGTTTCAGTCTGCCCTGGAGGCCATGTAATTTAGACAGCTCTGGGAATGTTTGAACTCCAGACATCTCCCTGTGGTTGTCTCATGTAATAGAGACTTGTCCTGAAATACCATATAATCTTTGATATCCCTCTGTCAGGTCCTACACTTACCATTTCCGTGTTTAAACTTGCATGAAGTACTCAAAGGGCAATTTCATGTCTGCTTTCTGCTGTGTATGGTCAGAGGAGTCCTCCTGTTGTTATCGCCAGGAATATTGAACATCTTCATACCTTTTCTTCACTTCGATTTTGCGTAGAGGGGCTGGAGCAAAGCTGCAGATTAGCATGGGAGCTCTCACAGAATGGCATCTCTTTGAATTAGGTAGGGTGCATGAATTTGCATTAATGTTCAGTATAAAAGGCGCACATCTTGATATGTGAATATGTTTGTGAAATCAGATAACTTCCACCTGACTGACAAATTCTATCCCAAAGAAAGTGCTCTGAATAATCCATTACATAAAAGGAAACAAAAGTGCAGCATCTAAAAAGCAATGTATTAAAAGTTTGTTCATTTAAGAGACATTGGAACAAGAACAGGCATCTAATACTCTAGTTTCACATCCAGTCAAAGGCATTTGTTCTTTAATGGTAGTAAACCACTTCTGAAATGTCATTGATCTTAGTTTGTAGTGCTCAGAACTATAGCTGTCTTTTACTGCCTAGTTGGTGCTGGAAACTTGACTTCATTCATTTACATTTTCATTTCAAGTGTCCACCCTTTATGTTCACTGTGTAGAAACTGTGAAGCTAGCATGCATGGAACAACAAGTTGTAGCTGTTCATTTAAACAGCAAGGCTTGAAGCAAACTAGCAAGGTACTGACTATTTTCCTCTAATACTGGGACCACAGATTTGCATAATAGTAGTATTTATCAGTTATTGAGCTTTAGTTTAATGACAACAAATTTTACAATACAGCACTTCCCATTTCTGATAGCCTTAGAAATTCCTGGGGAAACACTTGTTTTCTTGACTTCTGTCATACAAGTCCTCAGTCAGGGAGTTTGGAAGAAAAGCAGAAATGAAGTAATTGAAGTTAACCTAAGTAGACAAGAATTTTATTCTTTCTTATTATTTACAAATTTTCACTCTCTTAATATAACATGCAGCAGCAGGGTTAGTGATATTTAGTGGATGGCCTGATCTGTACCTACAAACAGCAGAGCTCCCCTTCACTTTTGCAGTGTACAGAGATGCTAAATACTCTTTCCTTTATAAAATTTCCGGATATCAAGTTGAAAATCCCTAGAGTTTCAATTGTTTATCTATACTTGTTACATTCTCCAGTCTGAAAATATCACAGTTTCAGTGACTGGTGGATAAGAGGTGGAAGAGAAAGTATTTCATTTATGTTTAAAAAAAGAGTGCCCTTTTTTGACTAGCATCACAGACAAATTGTGGCTTGAAGCCCAATCCTCATAAAGGTGAACATTTTTATTTTTTTTTTTTTCTGCTGGAGAACATTTTTTTAGACTAAAGAATTAAGAAATTGTGAGAATTGCTCGCTAACAATCCACAACAGATCAATACAGCCCCTTCTGCAGCACATTTTGAAAGCATACAGCTATGACTTCCATAAAGATGATGACAGTGTTAGTACTGAAATCTGAGTGCTGTCTTACCAAATGAAATATCCGACTCCTTCAGCTTTCTTTGAAGGTATTCTTCCTGTGCTAGACATATGTGTGAGTGACTTGCCTGTGTTTTGTGCTGCTCCTGTCCTCATTACAGCTGACACAGCCCAGGATGAAGAGCTGGATTTTCCAAAGCCATATGTTCATTTCCTGAAAACTCAGTGAAATGGGAGGACTTGGGGATCATGTGTGTGAACCAAAACAGTGTTGTTCTCCTCCCCATGCCCAAACAAAACCCCAAACAGCCCAGCACTTCAGGCCATATGCAGCTTATGAGTTGGCACCAGAGTCTTGCCTGGCAAGATTTCTATGGATGCTACTGAAAATAAAACTGAAAAAAAAAAAAGCACAGCCTCAGCAGGCAAGGTCTTACACACAGACTGGCTGCGCAATCTGCCATAGAGGAATATATACCCCGAAGAAATTCTTATACATGTATTCACTTTCAGCATTTTTCTGTTCATCTTCCTCTCTGAAATAGAAATTAACCCTCTGTAATCTTGTTCTCTGTAGAAAAGTTAATCTAGATTTACTTTTACATCAAGAAAAAAAAAAACAAATTTGCCACACAAAACCTGCAGAAAGAGGGCAAAGGAGGCCTTGCTTTATGGGAAACATCGTTCTTCTGATGTCTAGCCAAAGGTTTGTTAAACTGTAACACCGACAACTTATTTTCCTTGTCAACAGGGCTCCGAAGTCACTAAATGAGAAGCCACTTTTCCCTCTTTTTACTCTGCTGGGCAGAGGGCAGAGAGGAAGCTGTACTAGGTGTAGTTCATACAGGTTTAAGTACAGAGTACATCTCCCTCTTCCAGTGCTTGCAGGACAGCCCAGCTGCAACATGTGGCAGAGGCACAAATCTCTCCTCTGGTACAATCACAGCCAGGTTATCAGATTTGCTTTTCCAAGAATCCCAGTTTGTCATCATATTATTATTCTATCTGTGGTAGGCTACAAAACCAAGCAGGCTGGCCACTATTTCTGAAGTGGCCCCCAAGGAGCTGAAGGGTGCCAAGAATTTCCTCATGTGTCTTGGGGACCGGGGCTAGAGGAGTAGAGAAGAGCACTGCTTAGATCCTGACTCCCAGCACTGCAAAGAGCATCAGTAATTATATTGGAAGACATCCTTTTCTGCATGTGGGAAAATCCCTGTATTCAGTAAACAAAGAGCACCATGAGAAGCACTTTTTTACCTTTTTTATACAAGGAAAGAAAAAAAAGTTTTACATTTTTCTTCTCATAAATGTAATCTTTTTGTAATATGTATGTTTTTTAGTATAAGAGAGAAATCCCACCCTCTAGGAAATGCAGCTCATTTGCTCAGGGTAAATTAGCTACATAATAATTTGCTCTCCACGTGCTGAAATGCTTTGGCCCCCATTTCCTCTTAACTAGAATATTCTCTCATTTAGTTCTCTCTTTATTCTCTCTTTAGTTTGGAAGACTAAATGCTATATTTTGCTCTTGTTTGTGCTTTTGAGAATATAAATTAATAAATAATGCAAATTAATAAATATGTTCCAATTCCAAACCAACATGAGACTGAACATTAATTTATTCAATACTAGCTATGATGTTCCACTGTTTATGTATGTAGACTGGCATCTGTGTAATTTGTTTTAGAAAACATTGACTGTGATCGTACCTATACCCCGACAAGTACTACCAGAACAGAGATAGATGACACTTTAGATGGTGAAAGTAAGTGCACTACAGTTACATTTGTCCCCTGATACAGTGTACTGAAGCAAATCTCTTTCAGGACTTCCTGATCATGATTTCACCAAAATGCAGAAGTTTTTCAGAATTTTCTACAGGCAATGGAGCTCATGTTGTTCTTTAGCATGTGCTCTCAGACTTTGCTAGAAATGACAAATAAAATATTTTTGTCTCAGCAGCTGCAAGCCCAGAGTACACACATATTTCCCCACTCTGTTCAACAGTATTCGACACATGACACGTCATGTCTTATACCTGAAGCACAGGGTTCATTTAGCTGTCCCTGCCTTACATCTCACCTTCCCTGTCACAGATTCTCACAGCCGCTCTTGTGGTCCCCAAGCAATAAAGGAGTTACAGCTCTGCATCCAAGGGAGGACGTTTCTCCTCATGGGTCTTCCTTTCCAGGAAGCACAGGTAGCTGATATTTTTAGCAATGGCTTCACATCAGATATCCCACACTGTAGCATGCCTCACTGCAAAAATGTGTACCATGGCACTAAGGGCTTCGGAAGACCTGAGCTGAGACTTAAATATCATTTAGCCAGTGCTGTCTGGTGACATCAGGGCTGCAATTGCTAGATCAAGGGTTGAAAGCATTCAAAAGATGGAGAGAAAAAGGACATTTATAGAAGTTTGGTACATAACTGTCTCTGGGGTGATCTGGGGCCAGGAACATGGAACTATCAGTTCTATTTTTCTTATTTCTTTCTTCTGTGATTGCAATCTTATGAACAAACAGTTGATTCTGAGTAGCAATCGTGTAACAGAGAAAGATACTATTAGTTGAGGCTACCGATCTGCTAGCTCACCTGTAGGAAACTGGTGAAAGTTCATCCTATGTTATATGTCATTACCTGTGGCAGTAGTCAGTAGTCATTAGAGAGTCTCTAATGACTCATGACAGAAGGAATACAAAGAGGACACATATATAGGATAATTCAAAGACACTAAACTATTAATTTTCAAGGGCTGTGATATTATCAAGTACTTCAAGTGAAAGAGAAAAATTAGGTCTAATTGGTGGCTATATCATACTTTATTTATATCAGTAATCAGTTTAGAGTCTGAGGAGCTTTATAAATATGCACCCAAAGAGAAACACAGCACTATGGACCAAAACAAAGAGGTGATGAGTTGCTGCAGGATGTAGTGGCCTAAGGCTGTCAGGGCTGGATAACTCTGATCTTTATGAACAAGCCTCAGCTGTTGGGATATGCTGCTCGGGTGCTCTGAGTTGCATGAGCTCTCTCTCCATCATCCCATGGTTGTTTGTCCTTCTTCACTGACCCCCACCTTGTCCCATCACCTCTCTTGTAATTCCTCCTGACCTGGAAGTGACCTGCATTGCGCCGCACCAATGCCATAGCACAGAGTGACTCCTTCACTTGGGCCTAGCCTGCAAGGAACAAGGGAAGAAAGAAGATTTACTCAACTCATCCTGATGATGCTGCAGACCAGGGAAGCAAGCCAAGGTTTAAAGCAACAGCTGTCATGGCCGAATTGCCAGCCCAGAGCATCCATCTGTGACTGACCAGCTGCCACGTACCCTAAGAACATGAACACAAAACCATGCTTACCTACTTTTTTGCTACACTGTTCCTTTCTCTTTGGTGTCTGTTTTGTCAAGTGCAAGGAAATTACCTATGTTCTCACAGCAATCAACTTGAAAAGTCAACAATACAACTTTCTTTCTGGCTTTATTTGACAGCCTAGGAGACTAGCTGGAAGCCTCTTTGGGCCAAAGGGGCTTGCATAGGCTTCAGTAGTTTGTCTTCCATGACTTCTCAGCCCCAGTTTCAGAATTCATTGTGATTTGATTTTGACTTTGTCTTTCTTGTGTTGTACTTTAAATATTTCCAAAATGAGATGTGTGTTTTCTAGCATCTTCTGGTGGAAAAAGTAAAGTGAAAAATTTATACTCAAAGGCTGAACTATGTTGATTAATATAGCAGAAAAACAGGATTTTACAATGAAAATAGACTTTAGCTCTTTGCATTTGTTATTTCTTTGAAATTAACTCCTAATTAGTTTCTAGATCATCTGGGAATAATCTGTTATGGAAGATACAGCCTCAACTTGAAGAAACACAGTAACTAGTCATATGAAAAATAAAGCACACCACTTACCAGAAGCAACTTTAGCAGCAATTAATTCCTTCTTACCCCTTTGCAGCTTGGCTTTCATCAAGTGTTCCTTGCCATATAATTTCTCTCTTGCCTTGTCCGATGATGTCTGCTGACATGCCTCCCTCAACTGGTAATTGCTGCACAGCTACTCAGAAAAGGAGAGTTGTTCTACAAGGTTTACTGCATTAGTATAAAGGCATTACAAAAACATAGTATGACCTATCTGTGAATAGGAAAGGTATGAACTCAAGCACAGAAAGAGAAGTTCACAGGGGGTTACTGATAAAAGGCAAGCCAGAGACCTTTCGAATGTTTTCTTATCTCTAAGCAACTAAACAGTGCATCCTACTGGCCTCTATCACTTCTCCAGGACCACAGTTGTCTTCTCCAAATCTCAGGTGTCTCCAGGCAAAACTGTCTCCAGCCCCTTAGGAAAAGGTTAGTTCAGCTCTCATGATTTCAACTTTCTGTAGCAGCTGAGTAGGGAAGACTGTCCCTGAATTTCAAGGACAAAAAGACAGTGGTATTGCATGTTATCACACAGAGGCACCAGCTTGGTGTCATTTCTCATTTAGTGATAGAAGACTGAGGCTAGAGTGCAGGAGGTACTGCTGACGGTAGCTGTCCTGCCAAAAATGGGATCCCTGTTTTGTGCATTTTGTATATTCACTTCCTCTATCCAACTGTCATGGGAAGAATTCTGGGTAGAAACGTCAGGCAAATGAAGCTTTTAATTTTTTTTTTTTTTTTTTTTTAAGCTCAGCTTTTTGCTTTTCAGTAGCAGAGAAAACAGTGATTTCCTTCTCTTTGGAGAGTCAGTTTATCTGGAGTTTTAGGTGAACAGTTCAATTAATTGAAGCAGCTCTGTTGTTGTTCTTCCCTTGTAGACTAACATCACACAGCTACAAGCCCTGCTCAGAGGGATTGGCTCAAGCACAATAGCACATCACTTCACTTCATAGTGTTTTTTTCTTTTTTTTTTTTTTTTCTTTTTAAATAAACAAAGATAGTATATAAAATGTGGGAAGGACTGATATCAGTCTAAGCTACCGGGATAAATATATCTACACTACTGAAACAATTAATGAAAACTTTTTTTTTTTCTTTTTTGCTAACAGGTAAAAATTTGGTGCTTGTGTGCTCGTCTGGAGAAGGCTTTCTTCTGGAAAACATGCTATGCTATTGAAAGAAAATGAAAGAGATCTGCCAGATGCCCTGCCCCTCTCCAGGTGATGCCAGCCCTCTTCCACTCTCCTGCTGTCAGTCCCCAGGGACCATGTCCACAAGGCAGTGCCATGGCATGCAGGGAGGCAGGCAGCCACACAAAGCCAGTGCTGGCAGATATGAGCATCATCTACCACCCACAGAGGTGCTGCCCTATACAGTCTCATCCTTATTTAACCTTCACTGAGCTCCTTCTCAATCAAACGGCACTAGGTGTTTAAGAAGTTAAGGGCCTGCAGTATTATTATTAATATGAAAAACCCCAAGGCACATTCACAAGAGTTCTTCCTATGGGAAGGTTTTATGGCTAGCAGAGACCAGAGATTAGATTCCCTAGAGATATAGCCTTGTAGTCTACTAGTGTAGCCTTTATGCTTTGTAATCATGGTAAGATGGATAGAGATCAAGACTCAGGATCCACTCCCGAAACTTTTATTTGGCTCTAATATTATTGCAGACTTTGCTTTTTCCAATGTTTTCATACCGCTCATAGTAAACTGATAAAATAACCATTAAATGACAACATTTAAGTATATGCCTATACTGTGTTTGTGAGGTAGGAGACCTCGCACCCTAATCAGGTTTTAAGGTGAAAGGGTCTAGCCTAATAGAGGTTGTTTGGTGCCCAAGTAGGGCATCTTCCATACTGACATCTACAACAATTCTACTGACAGGACCTCACCTGGAGTTAGGCCACCTAGATTTTGCTCCAGGCAGATTTCGCTAATCTTGCTTATTATTCATCACAGAAGGATTAATTAATTATTTGAGGGTCATTTTTACAACCAGGACTAAATTTACAGCATATGAATGACTTTATTAATGAAGTTACTGACACGAGTATTAGGTGAATTTGGTATTAATTACTTATGTTACATCTCTTTTCCTGTTCATTGTAAATAAGCTATTTCTAGAGGAACATGGTGACTTAAAAAGGCCCCGCTTCTGATATATTTTATTTTTTGTTCTCTCATAATTCTGTGCTTTCTCCTCTGATAAACCTGACCCAAGACAGTTTGCACTCTGTACTACAGATATATTTCCTTTCTAGCCAGGCTATTTTTCAAACTCTAATTTTATGCATTTGGAGAGAGGGTGAATTAAAATAAAAAATAAAAATAAAAAGAACAATTTTGATAAAGCCTTAATAGAAAGCTGAGAGAATGTGAAACAAATGGGAGCTATTAGAAATGAGTTATTAGCCTAGCAGCTGAAAAACTAGTCAGCTAGGGTGTGGGGGAACATGATTTCAAATACCTTCTTATTTTGTTTTGCCAGTGACTGTTCATATTAAAGCGGTAATAGAAATGGCACTAGGGCTTGATTAATAAGACATCTGAGAGGGCAAGAGCTCACATTCAGTTCTCCATTTTTAAAGTGTGAATTGTTTTTTCTTTTTGTTCCACACCTGGAATTAAAACAAATTCTTTAACAATAACATTTCCTATAAATTTGAATTTTTATTCTTAACTCAATGGAAATATTGAAATAAGTAGCCTACAGCTCTATCTTTTTTAAACTCTGTCTGTGAGCATTTGCATACTTTATTGCACATGTTTGTAACATTTATGACAATATTTTGGCTCAATATCAATGATAGTTCCACCTATGTAGAAGGGACATAACCAATTTGTTTGCTTTGGTAGTTTTGATGGAAACTTAGCAATTTTAAAGGTCTGTGATAATCGGGGATAAAAGACACTATATTGTATTTAAAGTAATTGCATCGTAAGCATTTGTTGAAATTCTGATAATTCAGCATATCTTCAGGGTAGAATATGTGAAGAAAAAATACAGCTATAATCATCTAGATAATAAAATAGATGTGTTCTGACAAGAGGAATGTCCCATGGCATTCTGTTTGTTAGAAATATCAGCTAAAGGATGACCCAGCTAAAGACATTTGCACACTTTCTGAATACAAGTGATCCAGATGTTGTAAAGTGATAATAGAAATAAGCCTGGAAATATACTTAGCATTTTTTTACAGGATTTCATCAAGGTATAAGCATTTAACAGAGAAGGTTTCCTCATAAATATACTGTACAATACTCACATACAAATATTATTATATTTATTCAAATATTATGTCCTATATATACTATCTTCAAGGCCTTCAGTGGCTATTCTGCTACTGCTATTCCAGAACATACTGTTTTTCACTGTGGGAATGCACTAATAGGTTTTTCTTCTTGCCTGAGAGTCATGATCACAGCATTGGTAATTTCAGGAAACTGTGAAGACACTTCATGTAGTAAAATTAGATGTGTATTTATGCAAGTGTTTGACATGTACAAATAACCAAAACATACAATTTTACCACAGGCTTCACTGGAAATTACTGTCTGAGGACACTATCAAACTGAACGTGTATGCATTTTCTATCAATGCTTTTGATAGAAGTTCAGGCCTGTACTCTTCTGCCAACAATTTCTAAAAGCATATGACTTGTAGAAGTAGTTCATAGCTGTAGAACCACACATGCACCCTAATGAAGACATGGATGTGTATCAAAATGAGATGAGCATCTTCTAGCACATGTAGTATTTATCAGGCACATGTGCCAAACACTTCAGTTGATCTGTTCACAGAAACATCTATAGCGTTTGTGAGAGTGAGCTGGGACACACTGCTCTCTGGCTCAAGATGCAAGGCTTCATTTAAATTTTATTTAATGGATGGGCATGTAGCTATATGAATAGCCTCTACTAAACATATTATTTCCCTCATTTGTTAATTATTATACAGTTTCAATGCTGTCTTCTGTGCTTGAAGTTTTTGTTCTACATTTCATGGCTGACATATTCCCTCATGCAAGGATTATGGTGTTTCACTGTGCAGCCATGATGAGCAGATCTATTAATAGCTCGCTCCCTTGTGCTCACTTACTGGGCAACTTGTGAATAGCCAGAACTGCAGCAATGTAGCACTATGTGTCCATCTGCTACGGCCTTTAATCTTGTCTCTGCTACTCGGTATATTTGATTACACAGTGCAAAGCACATACCTGGTGAGGCCTCATGAGAAAGAGGCACACTACTCTAAAGACCACCTCAGGAATTCAAAGCTCTGATCCCACCTTTAGTCTCTGGACCTAGCTGTATCAGAGTGCTTTATTTAAAAAAGAATGATTTACTTTTTTTTTTTTTTTTTCCTGCAACGAGAGCTGTTTCCAGGCACAATCAGAACTGGCAGCAAGATCTGAAGAGAAGCTAAATGTCCCCAACCTTGTTCTTCCTGTTGCTCATGCACCCTACAAAGCCAGAGGCACCCCTGCTTTGTTCAGTTAATGGGCAGAAGCAGAGCTGGGTAATGGGATGGCAGACTCCCTCCAGCGCTTCCCAAGCAGCAATTACAACCTATCTCCCACCCTCATGTTGACAGGACAGCAGACTCTGCTGCTCAGGAGTTCACAGAATCATCTAGATTGTAAAAGACCTTGAAGATCATCCAGTCCAACCATTAACCTAACACTGACAGTTCCCAACTACACCATATCCCTCAGCGCTATGTCAACCCGACTCTTAAACACCTCCAGGGATGGGGACACCACCACCTCCCTGGGCAGACCATTCCAACACCTAACAACACGTTCTATAAAGAAATGCTTCCTAATATCCAGTCTAAACCTTCCTTGGTGCAATTTGAGGCCATTACCTCTTGTCCTTTCGCTTATTACTAGGCTAAAGAGGCTCATCCCCAGCTCTCTGCACCCTCCTTTCAGGTAGCTGTAGAGGGCGATGAGGTCTCCCCTCAGCCTCCTCTTCTCCAGACTAAACACCCCCAGTTCCCTCAGCCGCTCCCCGTACGACCTGTGCTCCAGACCCTGCACCAGCCTCGTTGCCCTTCTCTGGACACGCTCGAGTCACTCAATGTCCTTTTTGTAGTGAGGGGCCCAAAACTGAACACAGTAATTGAGGTACGGCCTCACCAGTGCCGAGTACAGGGGTCAGATCCCTTCCCTGTCCCTGCTGGCCACGCTATTGCTGACACAAGCCAGGATGCCATTGGCCTTCTTGGCCCCCTGGGCACACTGCTGGCTCCTGTTCAGCTGGCTGTCAATCAACCCCCCCAGGTCCCTCTCTGACTGGCAGCTCTCCAGCCACTCCTCCCCAAGCCTGTAGCGCTGCTGGGGGTTGTTGTGGCCCAAGGGCAGCCCCCGGCATTTGGCCTTATGGAAACTCCTCCAGTTGGGCTCAGCCCATGGCTCCAGCCTGTCCAGGTCTCTCTGCAGAGCCTCCCTGCCCTCGAGCACATCAACACTCCCACCCAACCTGGTGTCATCTGCAAACTGACTGAGGGTGCCCTCGATCCCCTCGTCTAGATCATCAATAAAGATGTTAAACAGGAGTGGCCCCAAAACCGAGCCCTGGGGGACACCACTCGTGACCGGGTGCCAACTGGATTTAATTCCCTTCACCACAACTCTTTGGGACTGGTCGTCCAGCCAGTTTTTTACCCAGCAAACCGTGTGCCCATCCAAGCCTCAAGCAGCCATTTTTGCCAGGAGAATGCTGTGGGAAATGGTGTCAAATACCTTACTAAGGTCAAGGTGAATTACATCCACAGCCTTTCCCTCATCCAATAAGCAGGTCACCCTGTCATAGAAGGAGATCAGGTTTGTCAGGCAGGACCTGCCTTTCACAAACCCATGCTGACTAGGCCTGACCCCCTGGTTGTCCCTGATATGACTTTTAATGGCACTCGAGCTGACCTGCTCCATGATCTTCCCTGGCACCGAGGTCAGACTGACAGGTCTATAGTTCCCTGGATCCTCCTTTCTGCCTTTCTTGTAGATGGGTGTCACATTTACCACCCTCCAGTCCAATGGGACCTCCCCAGTTAGCCATGACTTCAGGTAAATCATGGGAAGCGGCTTGGTGAGCACATCTGCCAACTCTCAGCACCCTTGGGTGTAACCCATCTGGTCCCACAGACTTGTGTGCATCCAAGTGGTGTAGCAGGTCTCTGACCACCTTCTCTTCCTCTGTACTGACCTCATTCTGCTTCCCCTCCCCATCTCCCAGCTCATGAGGCCAGGTGTCCACGGAACAGCCAGTCCCACTGCTACAGACTGAGGAAAAGTAGGTGTTGAACACCTCAGCCTTTTCCTCATCCTTAGTTACCATGTTTCTCTCTGCATCCAGTAAAGGAGGGAGATTTTCCCTAATCCTCCTTTTGCTGTTAATGAATTTATAGAAACAGTTTTTATTATCCTTAACAGCTGTGGCCAAGTTGAGCTCTAGCTGTGCTTTGGCTCTCCTAATGTTCTCCCTGCAAAGCTTCAGTACATCTTTATAGTCTTCATGAGAGACCTGGCCCCTCTTCCAAAGGCAATAGATTCTCCTTTTGTTCTTGAGATCCAGCCAAAGGTCCCTGTTTATCCAGGCCAGTCTCCTTCCCCACCTGCTTGTTTTTTGGCACATGGCAACAGCCCACTCCTGTGCCTTTAAGACTTTGCTCTTGAAGTATGTCCAGCCTTTCTGGACTCCCATATCCTTCAAGACATCCTCCCAAGGAATTTTGTCAATCATTCTTTTGAACAGGTCAATGTTAGCCCTCCGGTAGTCTAAGGTGGCTGTTTTAGTAACCCCTCTCTTTGTTTCTCCAAGGATTGAAGACTCAATCATCTCATGATCACTGCACCCTAGAGAGCCTCCTACATTTACCTCCCCCACAAGCTCTCCCTGTTCACAAGAAGCAGGTCCAGGAGGGCATCTTCCCTGGTCAGCTCACTCACCAGCAGTGTGAGGAAGTTATCCTCCGCACATTCCAGGAACCTCCTGGATTGTTCCCTCTCTGCTGTGTTGTGTTCCCAGCAGATACCCGGGAGGTTAAAGTCTCTAAGAACAATGGCAAGGGACTGCAAGATTTCTCCCAACTGTTTATAGAAAGCTTCACCCACCTCACTGCTTTGTTTGGGAGGTCTATAGCAGACTCCCACAGCAAGATCTGCTTTATTGGTCTTTAACCTAATCCAAATACTCTCAACCCTGTTATCACTATACTTGAATTCTAAGTGGTCATAGCATCCTCTTACATACAGGGCCACTCCACCACCTCCCCCAAAACTTGGTCATTCTGCCCAACCCATCCTCCTCCACAGGTGATGACTGAATCTGTCCTGCAACCAGGATCCTGTGTTGCCTACCTTCCTGAACACATCGGAGCCCGATCTGCAGCAGATTCAGAAGATCTGCTGCAAAAGACTGTGTCTTCCCTTTCTGTTGTGCCAGCGCTGGCTTTGCAGACCAGGGTGCACACATGGGGAAACTTGCTGAAATCCACTTTCTTCAGCTGGCTTGTTCAAGGAATGAGAATGTAATTAACCTCTTGTTACTGATCTACAGGGAACACCTAAATCCAGTTAACTATTCCTAACAAGCATTCCTCTCGAGAACATTTTGCTTCAAAGCTGAAGTTTAACAGTAGGTCACTTGATAGGAGAACAGGTGATTTTTGAAGACCTGTACTGAGGGGTGCCCTTTTGCTCACTCTCACTAGAGAGATACCTCTCACCTGCAATCTTCTTGCAGCACATGCAGTTGGATAACAGACAAGTGGATTCACCCACCTGCTTCATAAAGTGAGGAAATGATATAGGAAAAGGTGCTAAAGGATATGTAACCCTGGAGGTGGGAAAGCAGGAGTAGAATGTGCAGATTGCCCTCCCTTGATGGGATATAACTGGCCTAAATTGGAGAGTAAGAAAACCTCAGGTTCTCTCATTACTGTAAACTGATGTAATTTGAAGATTACAAGGAATATCTTTGTGAGACTATTTCCACAAGCATCTGAAGAACAAAGCCCTCTTTCAACAAAGAAAAAAAAAATCATGATGGCATAGACACTAAAGAAGCAGGTATGTAGAGAGAAGAATTCCCCTTCAGCCCTTTTAAGTCCTTCCTATCCTTATCTATCCCTTCTGATTCCCTCCTTTTTCATACATCCTTCCCATCCATTTTACTATTTATTTTGTTTGCAGAGGGATAGAGAGCTTTCTGAAACTCATGAAACAGCTGAGAAATCCTAGGGATTTCCCTTTTCTAGAAAAGTCTGCCTTGCTTTGAAGAAGCCAGGTATGCACAACAGCCTCATTGACACTTTTTTTTTTTTTTTTTTTTTTCCCCCCACAGACAAGCCAGGCAGGTTCCACTCTGCATAGCTGCCCTTGAAGCTGTGGCTTTTTGTGCCTCCTCTGCTGAGGGATGCAGTGAGAGTACCTGAGCAGTGGCTTCTGATGAGAAAGGAGGACGTGCAAGCATTTGCAGCAGCTGTCATGGTCAGGGTAAGAACTTGGCAGATAAAGTCCTTCTGTCTCAGTCCAAAGTACCAACTCCCACACAAGTTGTGAGCTGAAACAGAAGTCTGTGGTCCTTCCTCAGGTGAAGCACAACATGCAGCCTGCAGGTGCTTTAGTAGGAGTAATAGTGTCAGAAAAGAGAGTTTACAGCTCATCCTTCCATGAGTTCAAAGCGCTATGCCATCCACCAAGACATGGGCAGAAATTGTTAATGCCAGGTTTCAAACCAGGCAGTAAACAATTCCTTGCTTTTGACTTACAAATTTGAGAAATGAGGTGTCCGTGACTCTAACCAAACCAGACACCTTTTATAACTTATTTTCAATGAGTATCTCTCACTCTTTCCCCTCCTCCTCATGTTAGAATCTTACTGCAGTTCATTTACAATGTTCAGCATATAATAAATGTGATTAGCCTCAGAAAAAGAGCTGAGGCTGCTCATTGAAAGAAGAATATTCTGCACTTTGGGGAGAGGAAAGGAGCTTGTGTGCAGGACTGGGGTAGAAGATTCAGAGGAGGTTTCAAGACTGTTAATAATTTTTTCCCTGTTCTTATTCAAAGCTTTTCTATTCACAGGGGAAATATTCAATTAGGAAACCCCTATGGAGCAGAGGGGGAACCCAGCAGGCGAGAAGTCAAAATCTCTGCAATCAGCACTGATAAAGGGCTGTTATTTTGACAAACGGGATAAAAATAAAAAGCATAAAAGGCTGCAGCAGGAGGCCTGAAACGGACGCTGAGCACTCTCCTCACTCAGCGAGGATGTGTTTGCCATGGTAAGTCATGCATGATTGTTGGAGGCGATATCCTCTGATTTGTCACTGCTTTTTATCTTATTAGCAGTTACTGTAGTTTGAAATGTGTTAAGCAGAGCAATGCTCTGTGCCTGAAATGCTTTCAAGAGTTTGAGTGCAGTGTTTTGATTCATTTCACAGACCTTTTGCATTGAAAGAATGGTTCGTATGGTGGTGACAAATGGCTCTGTTGTTTGAGATTCAAAACCTGCTCAACTCCAAAAGAACATCCAAGCCAGGTACAGAGGTTACAGGCTCAGTTCAGCACTTGTTGACCAATGTTTCATGGGTCTCATGGTTATTTGCCAGGTGCATTAGGGGGCTACAGGGCATCATATCTGACATTTGACTCTCTATCGTCTACCATATTTCAGAGTGTGTAGGATGGCCACCAGGTTGCCCAAAGCTATTTTCTATGGCCCATTGAAGCACAGTGACTGGAGAAGCAAACGGCTGGAATGTTATGAGGCCACACTCATCAAGATCATCACTTTGCAGCATCAGCCCTGCAACATGCAAACCTAGCACCATCTGCCACAGAAGAGAAGTTGTACATGCCCTCAGAGTTTTTATAAACCAACCCAAACTAGCACTGTATAAGCACAAAGAGCAATGGAGAAAATCCAGGAGGGTGGATGTAGTGAGTTAACTCTGAGACACTTGCAGCTATTAGCATGCTGAAATAAACTGGATTAATTTTTCAGCCAGAAGTTCTTAGTAACTGAGCCTGGATAATTAAATAAATCGCAGATCCATATTTATCCAACTTTTCCAGGAAGGCCACATGCTTCTAATGGATAGAACATCAGAATACCTATAGCTACTATTTTTGTTTCACTTGGCCTGTGCTGTGATGTCTGATAAACCTGTTCAGCTCTCATTGTTGAGTTTTTATATCTGTAGAGCAGGATTAAAATACTTGCTACCATCCCCTGAAGCACACGATGGATGTATACACCTCGGAATGGAGACAGTGATGAATTGTCTTTGTGAGCCAATTTAGAACTGAAACAGCTTCACTGGATTTACTGTGCCCAGTAACATCAGAGTAACATTGTGTACAATCAAAGACTGTCCTAATCTGCACAATCTAAGTGTTTGGAAAACACTAGATTTTTTTCAGTCAATGCGAATACCTTTTAAAACTACCTACATACATTTTAATTCTAAGCAAGTTAGTAATGTTGTTACTAGTCTACTTAGCATGCTGTGATACAATATTAATTACAAAGTGATCAAAACCAATCATACAGATATAATCTATTGAGACAAAAGCCCTGAAAACCAGTAAGAGAATAGCAGCTTTGCTACATATAGAGTATGATGCTGACAAAAGCCAGCTAATTATTGCAGTTATGCCTCAATAATTTATAAAGCCAGCCATTTCCCCAAAAGATCTATAGATCTCATTTGACTCCTCAAGAGGAAGAATAAAGGTATCAGAAATAAAATGCCTAGATTCTCCACAAAGGTGTTTACATTGCAGATCTCCAGTCCTTTGTGATAGATTAACTGAAAATGTACATGGCTGTTTAAAAGCACATCCTGAATTCTGGGGTATATCTGTGAGCTCTAAAAGGTTGACTGTGGAAAACAGATAATCCTATGTGTCCCAAAATAGTTTTCTCCAATTCACTTATAGGCCATAGACACAATAATAATAATACCCCATCATACAAATATGCCCTGAAATTTTTAAAACTATTTAGTGTTTAAGTATCTAGATAACAAATTTTAACCTTTCAGAAGGTCCTAGCCACTTGTTCCTGAAAATTTTGTTCCTGTCCTTATCTCCAGATATTCATATAATTTATTTTTTTTTCTCTCCATTTTCTGAGGGTTTGTTTGACTCAAAATAAAAATGCATTTCTTATATACTTATAAAAATTTAGCAATAAAGTCTGTTTTTAATTTGTCTTTCCTCCCTGTTTTAAATTCTTACTGTCTTCTGCCTCCTCCTTCCAAATTAACTTATTGGTTGCCTGCTAGTCTTGTAAATTTTTTAATTTTATGGTGTTTGTTTATACTATGTATTCTATTGGAACAGGGGCAAGTACAGTTGAAAAAATAATCAGAAATGATGAACACAAACCTATTGATGGTGCAGGAAAGAACTAGAGGAAATCACAAGCTAATTTGTATACAAAGATAAACCAGCCTACAAGATCTCTAGGTTTTAATATGATTGCACAATTTAATTTCATACCAGTCAGTCACCTTTGCTATCTTAGAAAGCAGGCAAGAGAGTTCACTGATCAGTTAGTTACCAGTTCCTCTCTGCCTCAGTTTTTTGGAGAGTATTGAAGCAATTTAAATCTTGCACCAGTGAAATGTGTGTTCAGACATTTAGATGAATGCAGTTTGAGACATTAAAGTGTTATAAAACCCCAAGAGACAAAGGCATTAAATTTCAACAGTGTTTTTAACAGAGTTGCTTCCAGGCTCTACCTGGTGCCAGATTAGGCTTTTTGTCTCGCATGCTACTTGCACGCAGTTGGCTGATAACTGTATGTGCATGCAATACTCCAAAGAGGCATCAGGGATGCCAAGAATGAGAGTTCACATCTTTTTCTGTGTGCAGTTAAGGCCCCCTTGCAGTGGTGTGGTTTGTCGTGGTGCTTCCCCCTTTCTCCCCACCACTGCTTTGCAGCCTGATAAGGAAAGGCCTCTCTGGCCAGTTTACACTTCCCTTCACCCCTAGAGGCATCGTTATAGCCTGTTCACCCCTGGCAAAGGATTTATTAGCTTTGGATGAAGAGACTTTCTTCAAAGCTGAGGCTGAAGTTTTCACTGAGTTTACTGGTAAAATTCCACCACTTTGGGCCCAAATAATTGTGGAGCATCATTTAAAAAACAGTTTCAAATCTCCCTTTTCCAGCTAAAAGCTTCTGTCAGAGATGGGAATCTTTTCATTCTCTAATGGAAGCCCCTTCTTCCTTTCCCATGGAGGGGACTAAGAAATAAACTTTCTCTTTCAGTTGTCACAGCTGAGGAGTTACAAGAAAGAATACCTTTTTTATCTTCTGTTCTAAGAATACTATATTTCAATAATAGAAAATAATAATTTAACTGTAAGTCTTTTTCCTGCAAAATCTAAGGTTATGTAAATGATTTGTTGCTGCAAGAATTCAAGTGACAAAAAATTGTGATGATCACTATGGGGAAGAAGGCAAACTAATAAAATATAGGTGATGGGTGACAGAACTGATGGTAGCAAACAAATACATAGACACATGAAGCTGTACAGCCTGAAAATTCAAAATTGTCAGCAAATGCAGCAATACATCCTATTAGTAAAAGAAGTCACTAGGAGAAGGACTTCAGGTTATGGAAAGCACCCTCAGGTGAAATGAACATTCACAGATTGCCCTTTTTTTTCAGCTCTGCTACAGCTCTCCTTTGATAATTTATTCCCACCCAGTCTCCAGCACACTGTGCCCAGTCATCCATAGAAACATAAAGCAAACAAAAACCTATAATAAATTAATCAAGCCATTTCTCCTGTCTCAAAGTAAGAAGAAAGGGGAATAGTTATTATCTCTATTTCAAACACTTGGGTGACAGCCACATACGTATTTTAAGGTAAATAAGTGAAGTTCAGCTTCATTAAAGGAATGAAACTCTATTGAAATGCATGGGTGCAGTCCAGGACTTTGACTGCACACTAAGCAGAGTTTTGTTCAGTTTGCTATAAGGAACTTTTGCTGCAGCTATTGCAGGCATGCTTATGTATTGCTTCTGTTTTGTTGTGTCACATTTAACTGTCTCCTTTCTACCAAGCAGCTTTGGCAGTATTGATGTTCTACCATTGAAAGAGGGTAAGCTGCTGGTCCCTAAGGATGCCATCCCATCCCATACACAACCAGCCTAGCAAAACAGAAAATGCAATCAGCACAAACACAAAATAAGCTAACTTAGGTTTTTGCCATTATCACACTGCAAAAAAAAAAGTGAGAAAGGCAGTTATAAAAGACCTCCAATAATATTTGCCCCAAATATTCAGCTGAGCACATTTTTCACAGCTGCACTAATGAGAGGACAATTATGGTCTGCGTTGTGCCTCCACCTGGTTCTCAGGCATGCGAAAGCTGGCTGTTTTACGACTGCAGCCTGCTTAGCCCCTGCAGAGGGAGCAGGAACACCTCATTATCAGAGATGGGAGATTTGCAAGAGGGAATCTTGGATGAGATGTACCTAATTACACAAGTCTCTTCTTCCGTCATCAGTAAGTGAGAACAAACCCAAAGATATCTACCGCAGGCAATATCTTCTGAATGAAAAGCACCTAAACGTGTGTTTTATTGCAGTATTTTCTTCAGGAAATTCATATGAATACCACTGCTGGCAGCCAATCCTGCCTGTGCAGCAATTGCATAATCAAGGCCAGAAGCCCTAGGGGCCTGACAATCAGTGGCTTTCACAAAATCCTGCAGATTCAATGCAATTTAGAGAGGATTTTTATAACTTTTGCTTTGATTACTTTCCTAAGGAAAATCCCTTATTATTTTTCCATTTTTCCGGATCTTGTTGTTTGTTTGTTGGTTTTTTTCTACTGAACATGGTTTAGAAAGTAGACATTCATTTTAAATAATTCAATTACTCCTACTGCTGTGCAGTTTGCCTTAAACTGCCTATTTCTATGCTCAGAGCTATGCTCAGGGCAAGAGAAAACTTCTAATTAGTTGGACAGTTTTGCTCTTTAATTATAGAAGATCTTTGGCTAGAATGACATTTTCAAGCAACAAGGAGAGACTTATTAAAGAAAGATAACAAAACCCCCCACAAAAGCCAAAAGTCTGAAATCTTCAAGTGTTCCTTGTTCTGATATAATGCAACCCATTATAATAGTGTTGAAGCAGGTTTAAAGCCTGGGGGGTGGGAGGGAGAACAGATACCATGGCATGTTGGAGAGTATGAGAAGTACAGCTACAGTCAATACTGATTTTTCTAATCTCCAAGCTCAATGTTTATCCTAAGAACTGTTCTCAGTTTGCTTAATATGCTTGCAGGTTTGGCCAAATCCTTAAAAAATAGAATAATGGAGATCAGTAGAAATGGGATGGTAACTCACATATTTTACATGTCAGCCCTGCTCTCTTGTTTCTCATGCAAGGGTGCTTGCATTTCCCAGGAAGATTCCCTGCTGATTTACACTCTCCATCTCCATATTTTGTTTTTGGCCATCCTTCCCTTCTTCCTTCTCCCTTTCTTTAATTTAACTCCCAGTGGCCTACCACTGTCCATTCTGCTCCACCCAGTGCCCTGCCCACTGTGACTGCCCTCATATTGGGTCCATTTGGGTTCTTTGCTCTTCCTCACAGTTTGTTTTGCAGGACCACAGCTCTGTGTTCTTAAAAATGGTTAGGTCCATTTTGAACACAGATGTAGCAAATGCTCCCAACCACAGCTCAGCACTGACAGCACCACAGACAGCTTCCTACTTCTTAGACCAAAGATAGCACTGGAGAGGGAATCTCGTGCTATGAAATGATGAATTATTTCATTGTCTTCAGAATTAATCAGCTCTACTAGAAATGCTCGCTCCAGATTGAAGTCTGTAGCAGTAACTCCTCGCAGGTCAAATGTGTGCTGCTGGGAATGTGGCAGCAGCTCCTGGCTCTCGGGGAGGTTTTTCAGGCAGAAGCAAGCATCATACACACACACACAGGTGTGATGTGAAAGCATCCAAGCCACAGCAAGCTTTGGCACCAACACTGACACCACTTTTCATGCCACTATAAGCACTGGTTATGAGAAAATGAGCAAGGTGAATGGAGCATGTATCTCTGAAAAGATGATACAAGTGCAAAAGTATCTGACCTGAAAGAATCATCAAGCTCAGTCACTACAGAAATATTCTGCCACATAATTTGTTCACATAAGGAAACAAATATTCCACTCACTGAATTAAATAGAATGCAGTTGAATATTGGTAGATTCTATCAGTTTTGGGAAACTATTAGGACTGAAACTTCTAATAACCAAGAGGAGGAATTTAGTGATTTGGACCAAGTATCACTGGAATAAAAAGAAATAATTAAAATATAAAATACTTCAGGTTCATCTACTGCATATGGTTTGCACATTGAAGCCAGGTCTTAATTTTAACTCCATAAATTTTGTTTCAGAGTGGTATTAAAATATGCTTTAGTGTTCAAATATGCAATAAGAAAAAATATTATAAAATCAAAAGCAGAAGGGTAGATGATCAATAAGAGGGAAAAATTCTGATAGATAATGAGCATATTATTTTTTCCCTACTGAATTATATGAGGGCTTTAAGTGCCCATGCCACACAGAACCTTGACTTACTTACAAGAGTAACTGAATTTCTGTTTAGGTTATGAGGATAAAGTCAGACTGCTCAATCGTTACCATGCCATGACAGCAAAATTGATGTTAAAAAACCCCCCAGCAAAACAACACAGGACAAACACTGCTACAAATGTAAAGTGTTTAACATTCTCCAGGTACCTATGCACACAGAACTGAAGGCTGTGTTGCAACATGTAGTCACAGCTCTGAAGACAGTGACAAAGCAGCTGCAGAGCCCTGGAGTTAGTACCTCCATGAGTTTAGTAAATTCTTACTATGTACCATTTTGTACAGGTTTGTGACAACCAGATCTGCAAGTGGGTCCAGAGGCTCGTTGCATTTAATCTTGCTACTATGAGCATTGCGCTGCTGCACACACTGCTGACACGGTTCTAAGAGGCCTGTGCCTCCCTGCAGACTCTGGCCAGGATGATGCTAATTACTTCTGCTGCCTAGGAAATGCACTCACCCCACGCTGTCCCTAGAGGCTTTGCTTACAATCTCATTTTGGCTCATATTTCTTAAATTATAAGCTCCATCTCTAAATCAAAGACTGTTATCGGTTCAGAGAGAATCTCTGTAACTTCCCTTCCCCCACAGATGTATTCTTTCCTCATCTAGACACTTTTCCTCCCAGACCTTGCACACTTATCCTTCTAATCACTTGTTGACTTTGTCGTCTATACCCAGGGACTGTGCTGATCCCAAGATATATCACTTTGCTGACATTAAGCATGGCTGGAATTTTGCCTGACTACATGTCATGAATCTTTACCGCTGTTTTTGCCACAGTGTACACTAAATGTTGATTATATTAAACATAGGCAACCACCAAGCTAGTGGAGTAAAGGCAGCAGTTCTCTAGAGGCTGCCTTCAGAGTTTTCAGCTGAGTGTTAAATTCCAAGAGTAAATAAGAATTGACTCAAAATAATTCATGTAATAAAACTGTGCTGCAAACGGTACAATTTCATATATGCATAAACCATCCTGTAATGGATCGGGCATTCTTCTCCTGGCACAGTGCTGGATTCACAGTCCCCAGATCAAAGCACCTATGTTTTCTGCTGGTTTAAAGCTTCAGTTTTAAAAAGAAGTTTTCAAATGTTTGTTCTGCATTATTAATAAATTATCACAGAAATAATTAAATTTAACTGGAACCAAGCAAAGCTGATATCATACATAAAACTATAAATGCAGCTGAACAGGTTGTCTTCTCACCCCCAACTTAGTTCAGGAACACTGGGTATTCTTATCCTCAATAGTAGGTCATATCTTTACACAGGTTTTTCAGTTGAGATTTTCTTGCTTTTAAATCTAAGAGATATTTTTTTTTTTTAACAGAAACTAAGAAAATGGGAATGGGATAAAATAAAGTGAGTCGAATTTCCCTAAGATTCAGGATTAAGGCATCTTGATTTCCTCTCTCCTCCCCCTCATCATCAGGTGGAGAAAAGATGGTAAGAGGAGAAGGAAGAGGATAGTTTCTTTGCTCCTAAGGCCAAGTCAGTACTTGCTGGTACAGCTCTTTGGGGATTAGAAATGGATCAACTTATCTGCTGATTACTTTAGAGTCAGGTTTTGCCAAGCTGTCATGCTGTTTTCCCATGCCGCTGTTCTCCATAAAATCCTCACATTTCCCTTCCTTGGAGAGCTGCTTTTGGAAAATCATGACTCAGCCAAAATGCTTTAGAAAATTAAAAACTAAAGACTTTGGACTGTTTTGACTATGGACTAATCCTTATGGAGGACACTTTAAATAGCAGTCCTGCCCCCCAACATATCAGACCCCCTCTTCATCCTCCTCTACCCCCCATTTTAGTGTCATTCTCAGACTTGCAAAATTATGCAGGTCATTAATAAAGACATTAAACATTATTGGCCTCAGTATTTATCCCTGAGCGATGCCACTTGTAACAGGGCACCAGTTAAATTTTGTGACACTGATGATGCCCCATTGAGACTGATGGTTCAGGCAATTTTCCAACCACATTGTTGTCCACTTATCCAGACAAAAATTCATCACTTTGGCTGAAGGGATACTATGGAAGACCATGGCCTTACTAAAGTCAAGGTACACAATATCTACTATTTCCCTTATTCACAGAGCCATTCACCTCAGTGCAGAAGGCAATAAGGTTAGCCAGGTGTGATACGCCCTCAGTGAACCCATGCTAGCCATTTGCAATAGTCTTGCCCTTCATGTAGCTAAAATGGCTTTGAGAAGGGTTTGTTCCATGGCCTTCCCAGGAACTGAGGTGATGCTGACCTGGGACTCCTTTTTTGTTCTTCTTGGAGATGGTCATAGCAGTTGTATTCTTTCAGCCATTGGGAACTTCCCTATTTGCCATGACTTCTGAAAGGTGATAGGCAGCAGCCTTGTGATGACATTGACCACCTCCTACAGGTGCATGCCACCTGCCCTGTGTGCTCAGGCAATGTTTCTATATTGCTTTTGGGCAGCCTGCCTCTGTTTCCACCTTCTGTGTACTTCCATTTTGCATATGAGTTCAGCAAGGAATTCCCTATTTCAAACACCTCTTTCTCTTGTGGAGAAAGGACGAGTTAACCCCATGCAAAAGAGATTAACTTAGTTAATGACAGAAGCACTCAAACATTTCTCATGGCATTAAAGGTACTACAGTTCCATTTATAGGACTAAAGAGAAGTCAATACTTCTTGAACTACTGGAAGAGTAAGTAGTCTGTGAGACTTGAGTTGCAGATATTAGCATAGATGTGTACTGATTTTCTGTATCGTATGAGTTTATGTGTCATATCTAGGCCTGGGTTCGCAGAGTTAAACTACTTTTAGGGAGTATGGCTTAATTTAAAATATTCTTTCAGCTTTCTCTCCCTGGATCCCTGAACTAGGGTCACTTGGTCAGTGCATGATAGATCTGCTAATGACCTTCATCTAGCTTACAGACACCCAGAGCAAGAAGGGGCAGAGATAGTGCACCAGAAGCCACAGGGTGGGGGAGCACAAGGCAACAGGTGGAAGAGTGAGTCTCCTGCTTAAAACCTGAGACACAACATGTTGTGATCTGGAGTTCAAGACCACTGCTGTAACACTGAACTCAGACTTCTAGCTCATACATAGTCCTAGCAAAGGGAATGCTCAAGAACTGGAACCACTGCTATAGCAGTAGGTTACAGGTATTTGGAGAGAGTTGATATCCAAATGGGAGGGATGGTGAAAGTTTTAAAACAAAAGTCACAAAAGCAGACTGTGAGAGATGGAGGCCAAGATCTAGATGTTTATTAAGAAAATTCATGTAAAATCTGGAATTATTCATGTGGAAGAGTTGAGCAGACCACAAAACACCAAGAGCACTTTGTTGGCAGCTCAAGATGTGCCTAAAATGTAGGAAGCAATTTGGCATCTATTTGACTGCATTGCAGTTTTGAAAGGATTGTAGTAAGAGAGGTTTCTTCTATTAGAAGCTAATGAACTTGGACCATGAAGCACACACAGGAATGAAAGTCAAAGTGAAATGTGGAAAAGAGCAACTCACGTCACAGAACTTTTATGTAGTATTGCTCCTTGTTGACAGCCACATGAAACTGCATGTCAAGGTGAGTCACAAGAATGTGACTCAGTTTTCCTACTGCCTTTTGCAAGCAGAGTATGGAGGTACAGCTTCCTTACAGAAATGTCACTTATTTTTGCAGAATAAGAGAAAGTCTCATGAGCCCATGAAGGACCTGTGAGCTTAGAGAAGCTAATAAGATTAAATCAGTGTTCCCATTCACATCCTCTTTTGATTTCCTTTTGGCTAACTACGATGAGTCTCTTTATTGCTTTCCCAGTGCTCTCTGATTTTGTAAAGGCCACAGAAGACCAGTCTTGTTTTGCAGGATATAAACCTAAAAACAAGGTCACGTGCAGAGAAGTGCAATGTATTTATTTCATTATTCTCTGAAACACAGATGGGGTTGACTTCTGTTTCACCTCAAACATTTTAGCAGTGCTAATGCAAAACACAAAATCATTAAATCATATCCAGATAGACTTAAGAAAGATCATGACTTGCAGTAAGGATTTAATCAACTGTAATAATAACTATAGGGTCAGAATTACATGCATCAGTTTAAGACTTCACATTTACCACTAACAGGAAGTAAAATTACATATCAAAACATTAATCAGTTAATTTAATTTATTAAGGAGCCAGTAGTCCTTATGTGTTCTCCTGTTAAACTTCACCTATTAATATGATTTCTTTACATATATAACTGGGTAGCCCTATAATACAGTAGTGCCAGTATTTTATAGTGAGTTTGCAAGGCCTCAAGACAGGCTTGTCAGGTCTGCTGTGTCAGAAGGGTTCTTGACCTGCCTGCAGCTTTGTTTTAGTTGCTTTAGCCCTGACAACAGTACTTCTCATTGACCAGGTGTCTATGGCTAATTTGTTTTACTTCTGTTTTTCTTTCTGTGTTACAGCCATAGTTTTCTATAGATAGCAATAACAAGCAGTTACTCTCTGTAGAATGAGATATTTATGAGTCTGCAGTGAAATTCCCTTGCTCAGTTTACATCCTTTCCAGGTGATTGTTTCATAATGCATGTAACCTTGGGATACTTTCGTTAACAGCAACATCTGCTATCAAGGCATTTAAAAAGCCTTGTTTTTCTGAAAATGAAATCTCTAACACAAGCATGTTGAAGGGGGAGGAATTTTTTTATTGTTGAAATAAGAAAATTTTAATTATAATCCTATATTCTGTCTATAATTCTGAAGCAAGGCACCCAATTCAGAATCCTGGATGTTTGTGCAAAGGATCTATTAAGTTCCTTAGTCCTGAGAACATTTACATGAGAGCATGATTTTTCATTAAATTAATACAGATCATGTTAACAGGCTGGAATTAAGTGGATAATTCTTTCCCATGCTTGTACCACTCCCATCTATACAGGGCAATTTGATAACTGTATTTGAAAAATGAAAGCAAATGTATTCATACATGTATTCAATACAGGACCAAATCGAATTTCAGCTATAAGCACTTCAATCTATTTCCCAATCAGTAGTGTTTCAAATGAAGGGGGTGTGTGGAAGTGCATTCCTCTCTGAGCTCTTGTCTCAAGAGCATCATCAATGAAATACCAATTACCATCTTGTAATTGCTACACTTCTAAAGGTTCAGTTCATATGGTCGATACAAAAACTCTCCATCTCTCCAGCTTCATCCATGCTTTAAGGAATTTCATAGGACTACATTTTAGCAGATGACTTCTACTGGACCCAAGGTGTCTGCATGCAGACATAGCTAGAAACAAACTGTAAGCATGGATTGCTTACACCAGTGATAGGATCAAAAAATTATCAATGTCAAAAGGTACATCAAAGGTATAACATCTAAGATCATATACTGCTTTTGCACAGCACCTCCTATTTGCAGACTGAAAAGTGCTCACTGATTTTCGCTTTGCAGCACCACAGAACATCTTCACTGCAGTCTAAGAGAACAGGCTGATATCCAGCAGCCATGCATCATTTGCTATTTTTTAAGCTGCTGTATAAGCTTTTGTGTGAATAAACATTGATTAAAACTGAATGATATATTAAGATTTCCTTGTTTGTTTTGACCCTGTCTCAAACCTTTCAAGTATCAGCGATTCTGTATACATGTACTGTGCTACCTGCCCTTCTTTTCAGTGTGGCTCTGTTAAAAAGGAGAAAGAATGTGCAATGTAATAAAGACAATATGGGATACTATCTTTTGATACTAAAACCAAAGATATATCCTTAACCATCAGTTCTACAAGATAAGTGGAAAAAGCATTTACTTTCATATGTTTCACGATATAATTTCATTGACAATGTCACAAGTAAACCATGAGAAAGGGAAGTACATATGTATGTAGAGACAATCAGAAATATTTCACTGCTCATAGTGCCGTAAATAAAGAAGGAAAATGATGAAAATGCACTGAAGATGTTACTGGTTTGTGCAGAAGCAGTAATGAAAGGCTGTCCCATGACTACCAACAGCAACACACCGCATGCTGGAACAGAATTGCATTTTTATGTTAGAGCCGTAACTAGGTTCTGTAATGCCAGTAAGCATGAGCTGGGAAACACTGGCACAGAAAAGAACTATGTGCATTTCATCCTTCCTCACCATACACAAAATTTAATTTAAACACGTTCATACTGACAACACCTCCACTGTGAGCACAGCCAGAAGGGTGTTCTCCCTGCAAGACTTAAACCTCTATTTGGAATACTGGGCACAGAAGCACACAAATTTACTTCTGAGTCAGAATATGTTGTGTTGACATCAGCTACTGTCATAAGGTAATGGCTCTTGTTACACATGAGATTAAATACTGACCACAACATGTAGCAAGTGCAATCTATATTGAGTCTTTCTTATGTTGCTTGAGTTTTGGAACAGGCCTATTAAATGTTGTTTGTGTATTTCCACTCATGCATCATAGACAATAAATCACTCAAGACCAGCACTATAACTGAAAAAAAATCTCACAAGGGATTTTCATGTGTAGTGAGCAGATGTTCATCTTTGTTTTTATATATCACCAAGATAGAAGATAAAGGGAGTATTTTTTAATGTATGGAACAGTACATTTTTACACTACTTCTGCAGGGACTTTGAAATTATGGTTTTCTAAGTCAGGGGACCAAAACAACCCAAAAATTGGAGAGAGGAATAGGATTATGATTTAGAAAACGGACACACATTAATTCAGTTTAGATATAAAAAAACCTCCCACCAAACAAAACTTCCAAATACTTGTCAAAGGAAGATGCCTCTAATCTGTAAAGGCTTTAGAGCTAAAAATCAGTTATACACATTTTGAGAAGAATAAATGAAGTGGGCAGAGACAGTGTTATCTCAAGCTAGAGTCCCAAACACATCTTCACTGTTTCATGAAGATTCACAGTAATGTTAGCTGTTGTTCTTCAGACCTTCCTTTTATTTGAGCTGTTAAATTATATGCTTAGCCTGCCAAGAAGCAAAACTGACACAGTCTGAAATCACTTAAATTAATGAAAATCACATAGAGCACTGTTTGCTAGGTCACAAGCAAAACCAGCCTATGCGTTTGGGGAATATACTGTGCTACATCAAGTTTTCCATTTTATTTTTCCACCAGAGAAATTGCTATCTTAGCTGGTTGCTGTTTGTTTTCATGTTTAAGTGGGTCAGTGCAAAGAAGCTTAGTCACATCTCTGAGGCAGAGGAATAGATGTGTAACATAGCACATGCTATGGAAACAGAGGATTAAATGCCATCTTTTAGTGTTTCAGGTTTAAATCTGGCAGAGGCTGGTGCCCAAAGAAGCATTCACGGCATTGCATCTTACAGCTCCTTCTCCATGTTCCCACATTCCAGGACCGTCATTCATTCAGCCACACAGCAAAGTTCTTCAAAAAACTGCTGCTCACCATCAACAAACTTCCCCCCACCTCTCCCCCTGCCTTAGTTTTCATCTTACACTATTTTAATCAGTTCATGCTGAGGCCAACATTAGCTCCAGCATAAAGACAAGAGTAGAAATGACCTTTTCAGTAGCAGCACAAACATATGCTAGATTAAACTGACTGTGGAATTTAAGTCAATTCTTCAGACACTTTCCAATTATTTGTAATGGCTTAATAAATATATAAACCTCAATGAAAAAACAGTATGGCTGGGCCTGTCATAGGGTAGTAAGCAGAACTCTGCCAACTACAATTCCTATTTATATATGTTGAAAATCAAGATTCCTATTAATTTCAAAAAGAAAATTACACTGAATTTCAGAACACTGTTCCCCCTGGTTATAGAGTCTGCTACCAGGGGATTTAAAAGCAGCCTTTTTCTGGGCATTTACCACTTAAAAACATACAGGGCATGCGCGTATTCTGTTACTGCTTGTGTTGATGGCTTTTATTTTCTACTTCCTTCTGACTTCTTATTGTATATATTACAGGGTATTTGTAAAGTCACAAAACCAAACAGTATCAATATTGTATTAGGACAATAACTGAGAACCTGCCAAATCACAACAAAACTTAGAAATTACTTCCAAGCCAACCTGATAAACCATACTAAACTGAAAGAGAAAATACAAAGGAGGTGCAGTCAGTAGAGGAATCATACCAAACACATCTCATTTAATCCTACTCTTACTTCTGTACAACACCAACAGAGTTTAGTCATAAATATTCAGCCATCAGAATGTAAACACTTCTGCAAAGTTTGCTAAGTAGTAACTTCAGACCAGATACAGTTTATGTCCTGATTTTGAATTTGTAGAAAGTCCCACAGAGGCCTGTGGACAGTAAAATACTTCCCCTTCCAATTTCAGGATCATGAGCTAACCTGGAGTTTACTTTAACCCAAGGTAAATTATACACAAAATAAAGAGCAAATATCCAACCCCTCTAGGAAGAACAGCTATACACATACAGGTCAAGAGGACATTCCCTGCTACCTCCAGTACCAACTTCAGGGTAGCAGAGGCAAAACAAACACTTGGGGAAAAGCTTCTTGTTAAACTCACCTTGAACACATCGGAGTACCAAAGTCCTCAAACCACTCCAGGGAAAAATTAATTATTTTCCAAAATATCCAAGAAACTACATCAAGACACAAATAGGTACTAGCAGTTGGAGTCAAGAACACACTACCAACAACAAAAGTCCATACATTTAGTGGATAGAGAGAAATCACAGGTTCCACCACTAAATTACAAGAATACATAATGGCTCCCTGGGGGTGCAACTAGCAGGCTCTTCCAGGTTTAGACCCAGTAAATATAACTAAAAGGAGAGGTGGAAAAGAAAGAGTCAGTGGTAATTTGTCAAAGGAAATAGAGTCCTTTTTTATAAGCCCTGTAATACCTGATTGCGGAGAGTTTGGTGTACTATAACCACAAAAAACTACCAAACCTGATTGTTTTAATTTGGGTTGTGCTTGTCTGCTGACTCATAGGAGACATAGTTTGAGTTGCATCAAATTAATCAGAACAGCTTCAAAAAACTATTTCAGATTTCTTCATGTAATTTTGTGGCAGGTGCACCCACCCTAATGGCAAGACCACTGAGCCACACTATTTTCTAACTCTGGTGAAATATAAAAATATCTGCTAGTTCTGGCAAATATCTGCTGACTTTGGTCGGACTAGGGTGTCCACAACATCTGCTGAATTTGGTCACAATAGGGTTTCACAACTGGCTATTGTTAGACTCACATTTTGATCTCAGGCTAAGACCCTCAGCCAATGAGGACAAACATGACCATATTTTGACCACAGATCAGATTTGACTAGGGCATAAATGGGGTCCCACTGGAGGGAAAATGGAGTTGGTCCTCCCTGGAGCAGTGGATCTGCAGTGAGGGACTCTTCCCTTGGGTTGGGGCACAACCCAAGGTAACTCCTCGAGTTTGAGAGCCCTCATCTTTTAGGTGAGTGATTTGAGCAGTTTGGGTCATCATTTCTAAAGCTTAAGAATTCTTAAGTCGGTTGTGCAGTAATTAACCTGTGGTTTGCTAATCCTGTCGAAGTATCAAAAGATTTTTTTATTAGAACAAGTTTCCTTAAGTATAACCTACGTAATTTTGTGAGCCTCCATGACATTCATTGGTGTAGTAACTTAATAGAAGATTTTCCTTACCCTTTGTACCTTTCCATTAGACATAAAACATTGACCAAGTCTGGTACTAGGAGTGGATCCAGCCATACCTAGACTCCTCTCTGAGAAAGATGATAGAAAGCAAGGGGGTCTGAACTAGTTCTGAACTTTGTGACTCAACAGGAGGGTCTCCCCAACAGTTTTGTCTAACCCTGACCTCCATGCAATAAATATCAAGTGAACCTTGCCATCGAATCTTGTTAAACCACTGTTGCATTTACTATCAAACTTTGTTAAGTCACACTTCTACAAATTCACATTAAAATCACTTTTGCTAATACCTTTGATGGTGATTAAGTGATCTAAACCACTCATTTGCAACAAATACAAATTAATATTGCACACATACTTACATATTTTGGATCTAGTTTTCTGTGCTGCACACCTGCAACTCATATAAATATACCTAGACTAACTAAACTTGGTTAGCTGTGTTTTTGCAGAAAACAGAGATGAGCATGTATTACTCACATGAGAGTCTACTCAGGTTTTGCAAATGGATTTCATAAATGGTCTGGTGTTCTGCAGTGCCATCACTGAACTGCTGGTATCACCTGTTCTATCCTGAGAAAAAGTGATCCATTTTAAAGAATTACCTATATTGGCCTTGCTTGCTAGACTGCTCAAGGGAAGCATGTGACTTCACTTTTAACAGTTATGAAACACATATTTGTAACAAAGTAAATCAAAGAGATTTTTTTTTTTTTTCTTTTCCTGCAGGCATTTGTAGTTACTATTCTCAGTAATTTAATTCAATTGAGCTCAGTCAGTGCATTCACCTATTTAAAGGCCGTCTCTTTGTAGAATCTGGTCTTATATAATGCAAAGAGCCTTAAATTTACATTACCAAAATAACATAGGCAGACAGGTTTAGAACTTGGAATTGGTATTCATGGAGTATACTGAGAAAATATTGAAACTTTCAAGGAACTTTAGCTTTCTTTCCTGCAAAATTTTTGCTTGCACATAGAGATCATACACAAAATATACTCATCGTGATGCATGTGTTTTTCCTCAAATTTATGCTTAAGAACTGCAGCCTGACTGTTGTATGAATCTATTCTAAAGACACTGAAAACTACTTGCTTGCTACAGACAATAGTGTAAGGTTGTTAGATGAATAACTATGATAGTATGTTGCCTGGTAAACAAAAGGAAAACAGTACTGGTTTTTATTCATGTAATATACGTAGATCTAGACTGCAAAGTCCAGGCGGCAGGCCAAATTGTCTTCTTATTTACGTGTGTACAGTCTCAGTGACGCTGGGCCACTGAGTGACTCACTCCAGCAATTGTAGAAGAGTAAATCTGTCCCTTATTTAAAGTAGAGATGAGAAAATCTCAGTAGGTTACTAGTATCCTCATATTTCATACATTGCAAACTAAAATTCTGGGTAGTAATAATTAACGTTAAATGGAGAAGCTGTTGGCTATTTAAAAAAATGTTAGCCAGGTAGTGAGATGTTGCATAAATGGCCTAATAGAATTCAAGGCATTATTTCATAACGTGGCCCTAAAAACCAATAAAAGAGTTCCTCTTCAAGTCTGATTCTCAGTATTATATGAAAAGACAATGTAAGCAGTTTCTAGCTGTATATGAGCTACAATAGCACAAGTATTAGCATATATATAAGCCATCCATTCCTTTTCTTTTGAGCACTATCCATCCTAATCACTTTCAGATAATGTAGATCTTTATTAAAAATGTTCACGGGTTTTGTTTTTTTTTTCTGAACTCCTAACCTCATAAGAGGCAAACCATTTACATTTTAAAGAGAAAGCTCTACTAGGTGAAGGTTCTGGTTGAATATTTGCATACACTTTAATGAGTCTGTTGTAAGGTTTTTTTCAGTTTTTTAAAAAAACACCATTTACTGAAATAGTTTGAAGCTTTGGCAAGTTACAAGGCCTATCAGTTTTTAAGAACTCTCGAAGGTGTGCATCCTGTATATTAGTTAGTGTAAAAATATTTTTTTTCTTATCCTTTTGTGGTTAAAATCAGTGATGCTTTTTATTTAGAGAGGCTAAGCATATTATAATCTTTTCCATAGCTTAGGAAAGTATTCTTTATTATTTGCATGTCACACTATGTGTCTGTCTCTCTATGTCAGTGGCACACAAATGACCAAGGAAACACCAAACATCATAAAAGCTACACTCTGTAAAATACCACAATGACTGCAACTGCACTGAAAATCCTTTTTGAACCCAAGAATGACAGTGAGAATGTGCTCTGTCATGACAGTACTGGATGCATTTTGATCTCACTAGTCCATTTTAAAATGGACTATTAGAAAACTTGGAAAAAAGGAAAAGCACCTATTTAATGAAGCAAATGGAAACACTCCTATTGATTTAACTAAAATTGAAGTTGACCATCTTTATTCAGTATCAATTACTAGTAGACAGTCTTGTTTGCATCGAATACTACTACTACAAACCACAAGTACTTTCATTGGGATCTCTACAGGACTGTTTATGTTGTGCAATAATCTACTTCACATGAGTAAAGGTGTCAGAACCATCTTGATCATTTGATCAAAGGCTGTGTATACTTGGGAACATTTATAGAAGTTCTGGAATAGAGAATTTTTCATATTCTTTTGATCCCAGTGACTGAAATTTAAGACTTCTACTTCTTAGAACTTTACAAACACTAATTGCTAAAATGCCTTTTCATCCTCCCTCAGAGAAGCAGACAAGAATTCTTTGTTTCATAGGATGGAAGCAAAAACAGAGCAAAAGAGGGTCATAATTTTTTACTTATATAAGGTGATTAAAAGTATGCCCTTCTTAACAATTGAGACAAAAAGGAAACCGAACTGTTGGGAACTTGATATTTCCTTTATAGTCTACGTGAGTTACAAAAAAAAAGCACCTACGGGCTAGGTGCACGTTACTGCAGCAGAGCTGATTATGGTAAGCTACCATCCTTGTGGTCATTCTCCTTCTGTCACCAGAGCTTTCATGGACTGCTCAATGAAGATTTTCCAACAATGGTGTTAACTGAGCAATACTGAAACCAGAAGTTGTGAAAGATTTGGAATTTTTCCTAAAATGAAGGTTAATGGCTATTCTGAATCCCAGAGAGAAGTCCTGAACAATCAAGAGTGAAGCATAAAATGGTCGAGATCTTCAGAAAGAGCCTATG